>NC_065509.1:36032172-36177185 GCF_006386435.1 Epinephelus moara
TTAATAAAACCCTTCATTTAAAAACTGCATTTTGTGTTTACTTGTGTTATCTTTGACTAATGTTTAAATTTGTTTGATGATCTGAAACATTTAAGTGTGGAAAACATGCAAAAAAGTAAGAAATCAGGAAGGGGGCAAACACTTTTTCACACCACTGTATATATATCCATAAAATATTAATATCTTAAACGTTTATTAGTAATACATCCGCTGCCTGTCTGTCATGGTGGTTGAAAGTCATTGTAGGAAAATCACTAGTTGTAAGTTTGCAAAAAAACAAACAAACAAATGAGTATCAAAGAAATTTTTCTCTTGTAGCATTTAGTATTTTAAAGCTTTGCCCTTGCTACAGCCAAGTCTTGATCTTTTCTTGATTTCTCTGTTTGGTAACTTTGCTAACCGACCAACCAGAGTTAATATTTCCTCCTATTGTTTTCTGACTTCCCCTCTCCCGTCCCTCTCCTCTCTGTCCCTGCAGGATAATGTGTGAGACTGTGCGTTACGAGAGACATGAGGCCAATGAAGTGCTCTACTAGTAAGTACCACAATGCCTGGAACTACATGGGTGTGGATGCCTGTGCGTGTGTGTGCGTGTGTTTGTGTGTGTGTGTGTGTGTGTGTGTGTGTGTGTGTGTGTGTGTGTGTAAATAAATATTGATGGTATTGGGTCAGATACTTACATCTCTCCCAGCACATGAACACATGAAAAACAACAGGGGCAGCCAACAAAACAATATTTCAATTCTGTGTGATCAGAGCGCACTTTGGCTCGGGCCGTTACTCAGAGTTATTGATGAGCTGAGGCATGCCGGGTCCACACAAAAGAGCAACCTGGGGGACTTAAATGAAAACAAATGTCCATATAGCACAGAGGCAGTCAGTCGATGCCTTTATGAAGGTGTGTGTGTATCAGTGTCACGCCAAACCACTCTGCAACACTGCTGAAGAAGAAGAACCTAGGAGGGATTTCCACTCCACCTTCAACTTGATTTAATAAGTCAGTGTGTAGTTAATCAAGACTGAAAAAATTGGGCTATAACCACTCTTAAAATCATTTCCTTCAATGCTAGCTAGTCACCGGTGGTAACGCTGATATGCCTCCCCTTTTCATCGAGAGGGTTAATATGATTGGAAAGCTGTATTGACAGCTCCCTGACAGCTTCTGAGCGTGTTTGGACGCTTTTTGAAAGGCTGCCACAACTGTGGTGAGCAGAGAGCACACACAGTGTTTGACCACTGTCACATGTTGACGTCCTCCGAACACCCATGGTGAGAATTAAGGCAGTTAATTAACGTTATCAGCCTCTCGAGGGGCTACAGAGGGCGCATTGTCCCTTTTCTGCCTCCTGATCCCCTGTGTAGGTTTTTGTGTGTGTGTGGGTGGGTTTATATGTATGTAAGTGTGTGTGTTGGGGGGTGATGGCGAAGAGTCAACACCTCATTAGAAGCCCATCGGCAGCGTGGGAGCTGATTAAACAATAGGAATGCAGATTAAGCTGTGGTCGCATAATAGACTCCAGTTTCAGCAAGATTCCCTCAGGTCCCCCACACCAGTCACTACACACACACACACACACACACACACACACACACACACACACACAGCAGCCTATAGCTCAGTAGCTTTCTTCTCATTTTTACTTATTAAATAGTATTCTTGGATAGTCTAGCCAAATTCCTGTTAAAATATGTAAATGTTCAAATGAAAACACTAAGTGGACGCACACAATTTACTTGTAAACAATGTTCTCAGATACAGACGGCTTAGTCTGGACTTAGTCTAACACCCCATTCAGACCAATACAGTGGCACGAGTCAGAGCTGCATCAGCTGACTCGCCTTCACGGCCCTCCTCCAGATTTGGGTTTCGACGATGGTGGACGTTGGCATGAATGTTTTCCTCGACACAATACCATAGAAAGACCTGATTAGGATGGAAATTAATTTAATGATATTGATCATTGAACATAATTTAATCTTGTTGACAAAATTAGAGTAATAGAGACAGAGAGAAATAGATGGCATGCAAATGAGTGACAGAGGGCACAGAGATTGCACGATAGGGCCGCTAAGAAGTCCCTTCTTTACGTTGTCTTTGAATTTTTGCATATAACCAAACAACAGTAGCATGATGCCTCCCAGTATCTGAGTTTACACAGTATCCCAGCATCCCAGAAGCAAAAGAGGCTTGACAGGAGTGATGTGTAACACAACAGTTTCGGTCTCTGGCATGACATATAATACATCAGCAGTGCATGGCACCTATCCCCCTCCTTGAGTTAGCTGCTAATTGCTTCTAGCTGCTTTTAACATCCCCTGGCAGTGGGTCGCACATATAAAACATCATGAAAATGTCACAGCTCTATGGTCCCATCCTTCTGGCCGCCCCTTTTACACAAAAATCAATTTTTGTCAGGATCACTTTAATCAAAGAAAACTTAATTTCCATTTGCATTATTATATTTGGCGGTATGGCGCTGTTCTGGGGCCTCTCTGCCTTTCCTCGGGCCAACACAGAAAGCCTACGCGCCTACGTAGAAAGCCTAAGGTGGAGAGAGCACACTTCTCTGCCCTTCCACGCGCTTGTGTAGAAAGCCTTAAGGCAGAGAGAGCAGACCTTTCTGCCCTTCCATTCGCCTACATGGAAAGCCTAAGGCAGGGAGAGCAGCATCAATGACAAACAGAAATGACATTGATAAGTTGAAAAGGAGGAGCTGGGGTGGAGGTGGTTTGCAAAGCAGCTTGCAGAGGAAGCAGCGACAGTAGGCAGGCCAGAGCAGTTTAAATAGGGTGCCCTGGCCAATTGGTTGCATAGACAGGAATCATGTGATCTCTCAGCTGACTCCCCTCCATCAATCAGCTGCTCCATCAGTTGACTGGGCTGTTTGAGATCAGCCGATGAGAATGTCACCAACATTTTCACCAATATGATGCCAGAATAAACAGCAGGGTTTTCCTGACCATTGTAAGACTTGGGCGCAACAGTTCTCCATTGTCTTTTCTCACCAGCCCGGCCTACCTTTGCGAGAATAAAACACCACTTCAAAGATGACACAGCATGGCTTACCAGTAGCCTGCAACTGCACTTGTGGAGAGGAAGAGGCACAGTCCTGATAACCGTTGCCAACCCTTGACAACAGGAAGTCTGTCGTTTACCCCTTTACAATTTCATCCTCTACTCCGTCAATCCATCAGCAATCCACCGTGCTCCCAGGCCATTTTAAAGGGTGTACTTGAATTATTATGCTATTATATTATCATTATATAAGTGGCATAAAATGGTCTCAAAATGACAATAATATAATTTATTGTGATTATTTCTGGGGCAATGTGTCGTCCAACAAAAGTAGTTACAGTGAAAGGCCTAATGTTTGGTAATAATGTAATAAGATGTTGCACAATACCTGGTTTATCAGTGATGAACAAAGTCTCTCTGCTAACACTGACAACCACTGATCAGCCTGTAACAGCTGTCACACATGAATGCAGCCTTAACATGCGTTCGTTAGACCTGCATCATGTGTGCTTCTTATAGAAAAGAGGTGTAAGAAGAGTAGAGGGGAGTAAAACTATACTTTGCTAAGTTTACCTCCAGGCTAAAGCATCAGAACACAGCAGGTTAGTGTCTTTTTTTTTATTGGTTCATTCAAATTGCTCAAGTGTTAAAGGCATATAGTTTCTAGTTGTGTGTTTTTACAACTGTTTATGTGTACGAGAGCTTGCATGCATGCATGTGTGAGCCTACAAAAAGTCTGTCAAGCATCTCACTGATAAGAGCTGGGTGGTAAACAGCAGCAGATCAGATTGACTTTCCTCCCGTGCAAGATCCTAATCAAGTTTCTCTTGTGAAAAAATACAAGCTTTAACAGCCTGTCTTCATTTCCTCGTCTATTTATAACAACGGCTGTAATCTGCTTGGGAATGAGGCCTCTAAAAGTCAATGGGGGGATTTAATTGTGACAGTATCTCTATTAAGTTGTAAAAATTGTGTTGCCTGTACGTTGAGTCATATGTCAGATGGTTATAAAGACAGTTCATCTCCTTAAAATAAAAACGCACCTTCAAATGAAACATGCTTTTAGTAAAGCTGCAGTGATAAATGTCAGGTTTCAGGTCGAGCAATCAAAATGGCAGACTCACAAACTTTAACTTATAATGTAAGTGTATTTGTAGGGAGCATTCTTTACTATAGTGCATCTACATTGTCTGACCTTAGTATGTGCTGAGGTGAAGTATGGGAATAACTTAATCCTGGAAGTGAAGGGAGTGAAACCAAAACATTAAGGGAGGATGTTACTGCAAGTGTGATTATGTATCTTAAGCAATTTACTGTGTAATGGATATTAAACATTTTCTGGGAATCCAGTTGAGATACAGTTAATAGATAATAAGGCATTCTATACAGGAAAAACTAATGTTTGGACCCCCCTTGGTGCTTAAGTATATGATGACCAAACTAGAGTGATTAAATCTGGGTGGCAACTGTGATTATTTTCTTGATTTACTAGTGAATCTTTTTGTCTATAAAATGTCAATCACAGTTTCCATAAACTTAAAATTGTGTCTCCAAATCGTATATTCAAGTATATTCAATTTACTATCACATGCGGCACATAAAAATCATCAAATCCGTACAGTTGAGAAGCTTTAATTTTGATTTAATTCAAATGTGTGCATATGACAAAATAAGACAGAAGAGGAAAGAAATTCCAATACAAAACCATGAGAAATTGTACAAGAAACTTACCTACCATTGAAAGTAAAGGCTCTAAATTACTTACTTACTCCTTGTCTTCTTCCCCTATGGGACAAAGGCTTCAATGAGCTCTTTCCATTGCATTCGATCCTCGGCAGCATGTTACGCCTCTCCCCATGACAGGTTCATCTTTTCCAACTCCAGTGTCACAGTTCTGTGCTAGGTGGTTTTGGGCCTTTCGGGTTGTCTTTTGCCTGGTGGTGTCCATCTTAAGGCAACTCTCGTGATCCGGCCCTACTCCATTCTTAGCACATGGACTAGCCATCTCAAAAAGGCTCTGTATGCTTACCACCAGTTTACAAACAGACATACTATTTCTAAAATATCTAGAAATGGAAAAAGAATATGATTTCCAGACAGGTAATACTAGATGGTAAATGGACCTGCACTTATATAACACCTTTCTAGTCGTCCGACCACTCATAGGGATTTTTACACGAGTCGCTTTTTTATATGAGTCACATTCATTCATTGGTGGCTGAAGCTACCATACGTTACGGTGCCACCAATTTCTAATAACACACTCACACACCAGAGGAACAGCCATCAGGAGCAATTTGGGGTTCAGTATCTTGCCCAAGGATACTTCGACATGCAGACTGGAGGAGCCAGGGATCGAACCACTGAGCTTCAGATTAGTGGATGACTTGCTCAATCTTCTGAGCCACCCCCACCAGAGATAAGCCGAAACCACTGAGTTAAACAATGAATACTTTCTGTAAATATTTGCCAATTAACTTTATGTCACTCAACTAATAGGTTAATCAACTTATTGTTTCAGCTGAGCAGAGATTTTTTTAACTCTTGAATCGAATAAGCTCAGATAAAAAGCTTCTATCTCTCTAGTGCAGCTTTGAAGACATGAAAAAGAATGTTTCCTGCTGAGCTTTGGATGTAATTGACCCTGCTTCATATAAATTGGAGCAAGATTTCACTGTTTGGCAGCCATCTTTCTTCTGGTTGTTCCCCTGATTTAAGAGATGACGGCATCCAGAAGAACATTTTTGCACAGAGTTAAATCCTGGCTCCATATTCATGTTTTTTTCTTTTTCTACAAACACCCGTGATGTTGGATAAAACCACTCAGATTCATACAAATGACCTAGTTAATGACCCGCACAGTCACAATCTCACTCTGACTCTCTCCGACAGTTGACAGTCCCAGAGCAATGATAGGAGGATAAGGGTAATAGTTGTAAAAGTACTCATTTTTTCCTGCCTGGGGCTCCAGATTGCTAGAGTGCTCATGCTACATGCATGCGCACACACTCACACTCTTCCACAGTCACACACACTCCCACAGTCACACTCAATATCTCATGAAAACATCCCATGCTGTGAGAGCATCCAGAGATTATAGTACTAAAGCCCTCCTGAGATGGAGGCTGACCTGGCACATTTAACAGAAGCTGGTGAAGAGGGTTAGTACCTTCTGGTCGGCTTTTAACCTCTTCCATGTCAGCTCTTTCAATGCAACCCTTAACCTTTGACCCTCATTGGTCTGTGTGGTCCAACTGAAAACTCTGTACTGATACAATGTGATGGTGTTTTGCTGCTTTCTGTTGGAGTTGTAGAATTAGCTTGTTCGGGAGTCTAACAAGTGTAAACTTCAAACTACGGGAATGGAGTCAAATAATGTAAGTAGGTAATACATTTAAAAACATTTGAATGGACAGTCAGTCAGTCAACGCAAAATTAATTGGCAATCATTTTTCTTTTATGATAGTAGACTGAATAGCTTCAGGTTTTGAACTGCTGGTCTGACAAAACTCAACATTTAAAGATGCCATCTTGTACTCTACTTTTTGACTGTTACTAATTATCATTGAGAAAATTACTGTCAGGTCAATCGATAAAACTGTTAAATCAAATTGCAGTTATTTTGACAGATATTTCAGTTGCAATGTGAGTTGGGAATTTAGAGGGAATGGTAAGTTTTGCATTTCATTTCACTGAAAAAGAAAATGATAATGCAATTTTCGCAGGGGTCTGTACCAAATGAACATGTTCCCCTATGTCTGGATTATGATGTGTAGGTCAGGGCTTCTTTGTAGCGCCACAATAAATCACTTATGTTAGTATGTTTTGACACATTTTACCCTGTCAAACCATTGCAGCTCTTTGATTTGGATATTGACATTTGGACATGTTACAGTTTCAATAATATTTCGATTAATTGTGCAGCCCTACTGAAATCATTTATTTTCATTCATACATTTAATACAGTTTTTGGTTCGGTTTGGTTTGTCCTTAAGTACACAGACCACTTTGTTATTGTAAGCCTTCTTCATGGATCAGAATATGATCATGGCCCAGTACTGGATGAATTTATTAATTGGTGTGACCAGTCTTTCCTCCACATTAATGTGTCTTAAGATCATTATTGATTTTCAGAGGAGGCCCTGCCCTCCTGCTCTTTGTGTGATCAGGGGGGAGCCGGTGGCAGCAGTGCAGCCGTATAATTATTTGGGCACTGTCTTAGATGACAAGTTGAATTTTGATGTGAACACTGACGGCATCTGTAAGAAGGCAAACCAACCCCTTTTCTTTTGTAAGGATGCCCAGGAGTGTAAATTAAGTTGTTCTCTTCCGCTGTTAATGAGTCCGTTCTTTCTTTTAATCTTTAATCTTTTAATCTGAGCCTTAAAAACAAGAACATGTTGGAACAAGTGGTCAAATTGTGCTGCAAGATCACTGGTGTTACTTTTAATAACCTACAGCATCTGTATGAAAAAGGTCACCTCTAAAGCTCGGTCTATTGTCTCAGACTCTCAGCATCCCCTCCATGTTGAGTTTCAGGTGCTTCCATCAGGGCGGAGGTTTGCCTCCTCAAAATGAAGCGCTAAGCGTTACAGCTCGTCCTTTGTCCCATCTGCTATCGCTTATCTTAACCAGCAGTGACCACAGATTGTCCATGATTTACCCCTGACAGTGTGCGACACTGGATTCTGTGTGTAATGTATTGTACTGTTTTGTAGTACTAATGACTACTGTCTGCATCTCAAATTGCCCCTTGGGGACATTTAAGTTTACTCTACCTTACCTTCTTTTACTGTCTAAGCCTGCCTGTCTGAAAGTTGTGACTGTCTTTTAACTGCTGTTATAGAAACAACAACACATCACCCTTTGTGACCCTAATACTAAAATCCCATTTTACCCTCCCAGATAGCTACAGTATACGTTTTGATTGAAATTATTAAAGGAAGGAAAAGAAGAATATGTCTATTGTCAGTAGACTGACACAGTCCAAGTCAAACAAGCTGTTTCCTGGAGAGAAAAACAAAAACACTTATCTTACAACCATCAGTACGACCATTAGGTGTGGCAAACCCATCTGTTTAAATACACCAGCTGTTCTTTGACTTAACTTGATGTTGATGATTACGAACGTACTATGACAATACTAAAGAAGAACATTCAGCACACTGTGATATTTTAAAGAAGAACAGTTCGCACACTGTGATATTTTAACCCCTGGCTGAGGTTCAGAGCAACGCTCCCGTGCAGCTGTCGGAAAGTTGTCCCCCTCATACGGCTCCTGTTCTCCCGTGACACTGTGAAGCTGCTGGCCTTCAGAAACAATGTCACATGAGGGGAGATGAGGAAACTGTGTGGAGGATGGAACTGAAAAACCCATCACGTCCCAGTGACCAGTCAGCTTATATAATTGCTGACATGGAGACATTAGTCATCATACAAGTATCTGCAATGGAAGCACATAAATTAGTCAAAATGACAGAAAAATGGCAGAATTGCAATGTACTGTATCTGAAATGATGTGGTCTGGAACACACAGGCATAATTTGAGCTTTTTCAATAAGGTGCTTCAGACTAGGGCTGCAACTAAGTATTATTTTCATTATCGATCGATCTGTCGACAATTTTCTTGATAATCAATAGTTGTTTGGTCTATAACAGGTCAGAGAATGTGTTTCCCAAAGCCCAAGATGACGTCCTCAAATGTATTGTTTAGTATACAATCCAAAGATATTCAGTTTACTGTCATAAAGGAGTAAAGAAACAATGAAATTCACATTTTTAAGAAGCTGCAATCAGAGAATTTTGACTTTATTTTCCCTTAAGAATTAAACTGATTTATCGATTATCATTCAAATTGATAGCTGATAACTGATTGATAAATCGTTTAATTGTTGCAGCTTTACTCCAGATCTGGTCACTTCAGATCCTGTCCTAATTCAGCGTGACCTCATACAATGGTTTGTATGATATCTTAGGAAAATGCACATGCAACCGTTTGTATGATCTCTAAAGAATTAGTGCCCCACAAATGGCGTTGTCACATTATGTATGTAATGTAAAGTTTAGTAATTAACATGAAGTTATGTAGGTTAGGTTTGGCAAAAGAAATATGGTGACAATATACATAAAGGCCCAGACGCACCAAACCAACGTCAAAGAACTATTGGTGATGAACATTGACTGTTGCATTGCCTCACGTTGCCTGGGTCTCTGCCAAAAAGTTGCATTTGAACACGCCCCAAAGACTATAGCCAACGGCCAACAAACATGACAGTCGACAGATGTGTATATGGAAATATCTCTCCATACCAGCAGGCAGTGGTAGTCTGTATTTGTCATGTGATTGGTCAGCGTACTTGGGTTTTTTGTATTTCGGCGTCTCCGCACCGTGAAAAATAACCACTAAAAGCCTCTTAGCCAAAATCTTTAAAACTGGACATGTTCAAGCAGGAATATGATCCAAAGTCAGGGAGAAATAAACAACATCTGCAATCAAGATTTATTTTCCCGGATGTTAGCATGTAGCTACATGTAGTAGTGTTGGCTACGTAATGTAAACACTTACAGTAGCATGTCTGGACGAGATGGTTTTATTAATTTAAGTTTAGGAGAGGAGGGAAATTTGAGATCGTTTCCCAAACAGAATGTCAGTGTTTGCAAAATCCCCAATCTGCTGGTCACAAAACCTTCCATTGTATTCAAACTGTGTAAAGTTTGTTTTTAGATTAAAAAACCCCAAAAACAAATGTATTTTTAGGACAATTGGACGATTGCAACAGTGGTGTGAATGTTTTATTTCATAATGTCACAACAGCATTGTGGCATTGAGGGTCTCTTGAGAGTTTCATGGTGAAAACATCACATCAATAACACGTTGAAATGGGCATATTTTTAGTTGCTTGTTTATATTGGGCCTCTGAGTGCGCCTGTCAGACACTACTCTTGTTGTGAAACTGCTGTTATCCCACCATCATCATCAGTCCAAACACTGTGTACCCATTTACGAAAAGAGCATGAATAGTATCGATAAGAGACAAATGATTATATTATGTTAAAAGTCAAAAGTAAAGAAATGTAAGTGAATTTCTGAGTCTTTCCAACAATTTTGTTCACAGCAAGATGTGACTCAGTTTCACATTTTAAAAAGGGGGCATTTCACTCTTGAATTCAACTCTTGATTTTATAAAAAATTTGATCCACATTACACAAAAGTCTTGATGCTATAATCAGCCGTCCCGCGTCATTTTACCCCTTTCCACCGCCTCCATGGCTCTCGTATAACCCGATTCCCCCACTGCTAAAGGCTTCCCGAGGGGGTTTTGGTGGATGATGTTTAGCGTTTGACGATCGCTTTCAGTACGCGTGACCCAGTTCAGTCAAGCTGTCGCGGCGCATAAGAGTCTCCTATCTCCTACTTTTTTTGGTGTTGTATCTTCTCTTCCTCCTCCTCAGCCATGTGAGGTGCTCCCCTCGCTCCGAGCATCTGCGTGCCAGCAATTAATAATTGAGCATTTCATTCGTGTCATCTCTGATCGCAAGGAAGAGCCATAAAAGGATGGAAGGAGTCTGGAGGGAGGCGGGCGGAGATGAGCAGAGGGAGAAGGAGAGTGGATGCCGGTGGAGGATTTTGCACTGTGTCAGTAGGGTGTGCTGTCTACAGCCTCATTAGTTCTGCAAGGAAAGTGTAGAGAGGAGGAGGAAGGAGGAAGGAGGAAGGAGGGGGAGACTTTGTTCTCAGTGATTAGAAAAAAAACTCAGTCAGCACAGTGACGCTGGGTGTGAATATATATATGTGTCTGTGTGGGGGCGGGTTTATAATAAGTGCACCCATCCTTTACCTTTCTGTAAGCAAAAAGCACTCCCACCTTGCTGATGTCTGACTGGTCATTGATTTTGCTTTTCTTTCCCCTTTTGGTTTCAATTAGAAAGTCTCACTCAGACCAGGTGAGAACGTTCAGCAATATTCACACGAGCCGCTGCCTTATTAACACCAGACCACCTCCAACTAAGGTCTGGTGTCAGTGTGATGAGCAGACGTTCTTGTTCTGTAACGAGGTGACGATTTTAAGAGTCAGCTGGTAAACAGACAGATGGAGGCTTCACAGAGAGAAACAACCATTTGAATTTCCAGTCAAATTAATGCTGTGTATTCAGAGGAAAGATAATTACAGGTTTTCGCACCCTCAGGTGAAGCTTAACAGTAAAACCTGAACAGATGCAGAGTGATAATCATGCAGCAAATGTTTCTCGCTTTTTAAAAAAAAACTTTCCAAATAATGTGATGACTGTTTCTCTACTGTTTTTAAAAAAGTTTATTTCTCGCCTCATGGATGAGAAGTTTGACGGCACTCTCATGTCTGTACACTAAATAGCTTAGCTTAGCATCACTGACCCTGCACCTTCAGTGAGCCTTTTGCTGTCTAACTGCAGTGGACCTGGGCTTTACCATCCCTGATGCCACCAAATTCAGTACGTGGAAGGAGTTGGCGGGAGCAACTCCCCAAGCATGTCAGGGCGCTCAATAGGTGGCAGTGGACCCAGCACACAGCTAACCCATTAGTCACAGAGATGCAGAGAACCTACTTCTCATAGCTTCCCAGAAGAAGCCACTGCACTTGACTTCAAAATAAGAGCCGCTGAACTAAGATGTCTCTCACGTGAAGAATTCATTACAACTGTAAACGAGGGGGAACAGCTAGCTTGGCACTGTCTGCCTTCCAGCTCCTCTTAGGGCCCTGACACAAGCTGACGGTCGTCTACTGGTTGATGTCGGGCCGTTGGTTAGCATCTGTCAACCCTTGTATTTGCAGTGTGTCCTGCACCATTGGCACTTGTCGGCCCTTGTTGGCCATTGTTGGCTTTTTATCGGCTGATGTTGAATCAGCGGAGGACCTGGCAGTGAGAAGAACTCCTCTAATAGAAGTTTAGCTCAGTGCACGAGAAGAGAAACAGAAGTAAGAAAAGCAAATAAACAACTAGAGTCAAGAGGAAGTGAGATCCAAACAAACTTGTTACATTATGTTAGATTTTTTTTTAACAATTAAATTCTTTAGCAGTAACAGTTAGTATTTGTTTGTGTTACTGTTCGCAAGGGTACGATTGATAGGGGAGAGGATCCACGATACGATATTATCACGATACTTAAGTCATGATTCTATATTATCACAATTTTAGGTATGTTGCAATATGCTGAGCATTGTGACAATATATAGTGCGATATATTGCGATTTATTACCTTTTTTTAACTGTAAATTATGACCCCAAAGGAAAACTTTGTCAACAACTGTTTTATCTGAAGTTCTCAGTCAGTTCACCTCACTTCAGCCATTTTTTGCAGAAGCAAAATGCATGTAGTGGACTGCCAGAGCAAGTGATTTTATTACTCTCGTAGTCTACCCAAAGTTGAATTTGTATTTGTCTTATTGATAATTTAAATGATAAAAAACTGATACTTTACGATATTGTATTACCACACAAAAATATTGCGATACTATGCTATATCAATTTTTTCCACCATCCCTAACAAATAATATACGTTGTTCTTTCAACATCAGGTTGTGTTGTGCTAACTGGCTAATTAGCATCTTAAATCATCTTCCTGTTTTGCTATTTGAATGACAAATACAGACTGCCACCGCCTGCTGCTATGGAGAGTTTTGTCGTCTCATGCAGGCACATACCATATGTGCTAGTTTGCCATTGGCTGTAGTTTTTGAGGTGTGTTCAAGTACGACTGTTCGGTCGAGACACAGGCAACACAACAGACGACCTTTTTCGCCACAAGCTCTTTGATGTTGGTGTGGTGTGTATGGGCCATTAAGCTCATAGAAGACTGCATGGGACATGCAATAAAATAAAGCTTACTTAATTAGTCATGCATAGTTTATTTCACTGTTTAGTTAAGAAATGACAGATGTCACAATAAGTGAAACATTTAAACACTGAAATAAGGAGTCATACAATCTAAGAAATTAATAATAACTTCTGCAGCGTAAGTTGAACTGAAATGGTTTGACAGCAGTTTTCATTTGGCGTGCCTCTTTCTGTCCGCCACTGCCGAAACTTCATCGCTCATGTCAAATTCCCAGCACCAGAGACAGATAATATCAGTGTTACGTGTCATGAGGATACTTCCCTCTTTAGATTTCTACTTCCTCTTTACTGTCACAGGGCTGTAAGGTGACATGTTTGTTAATCCTCAACTATTTGTGTCTCAAATTAAAGTCACACATTGAATCCTGTTTTTAAACCCATGTGAAAATGACAGCAGCAGCTCTCTCTGTGATGTTTGAACTGACCTGCATATGTTCTGTTTGTCCTCTGAGCCCTGTGGCTGGATGCATTTAAATGAAAGCAAGCATTAACTTCTTTATCCGCGTACATAGCATTTGTTTACATTCTCAGTAGGTTAACATACACGGCCTCTATGATAATCCTGCATGTATTACCCATAGAAGATTCAGTGTATCTGCGCCTCATGAGATTATCTCTTTGCAATCCCTCTGATAGCCATGGAAGTCCTGAGATAAGTGAGATGAGCAAGAAAATGATACATTAAAAAACTGTTATCCTTTAAAAATTACCATCATGCTTTATTAACACTGTCTGTTAATTTAATTCCTGAATTTCATATTTAGTGAGTTGTTTCTCTGAAGGCAACTCCCCGCCACACAGTCTTTGATGTTCCTTAATAAGGCCTGTGGTTCACCAGTAATGCCACATAATACCTGAAAAAAAGTGTCTTTAATATAAATTAAACTGCCAAAATTGCTGCATAAGTGTGGTGGGAGCGTATGTGTGTATGTGTGTGTGTTTGTTTACCAGTCATGTTGTAAGATCCTGACAGCCAACTACATCATCCAGAGGTCAGTCTGAGTTTACTTCGTCTGCGATGCCCAATTTCCTCGTCTGTGTGTCTCAGCAGGGCCATGGGTGTGGGAGGATGAGAGATGAATCCTCAGTTCATTCATAGTTCTCTGTCTCTCGAATGCTCTCTCTGTCTCATGTTTTCTGCTTTTTACTTTATCTTTTTTTTCAAAGCAGTGATCTGTATTTAGCTCAGTGAGCAGGCTGACATTGCTGATGCATTAAATCGCAGCACCTCAACGTCACCACGTAGGTCAAGAGATGAACAGTTTAATCGTTTGGTCCACAAAATGTTAGAACATATCACAATTTCTCAAAGCACAAGTTGATGCCCTTTATTTATGTGTCCAACAAACAAAAGACAAAAGATGTTCAGATGACAGTCAATAAGGACCAACATCTCCAGCACATATTCACATTTGACAAACTTTAACCAGTGTCCTTTGGGCAGTTTTGCTTAAAGGGATAGTTTGGATCTTTTGAAGCTGGGTTGTACTAGTTACTTACCTGCAGTCAGTGTATTACCTACAGTGGATGGCAGTCTGCACGCCCCCAGTTTGGAGAAGTAGGCTGGAGTGCAACAGAGAAGCTAAGCAACACACTGCTGTGAAGGGGGGGCAGCAACACAACCTATTCTACCCCCCCTAGCCAGCGGTAGACCAGCAACTCCTGTGTTCAGCAAGCTAAAATGACTGTTTTTGTTACTGGGGTCTGGTGACTTCGATGAGAGCATAGAAGAGCATCTGAAGCCATTATCGGTTCCCTCCCTTTGGAACTGGCTTTCTGACAGAAAGGTAGAGCGCTGATAATATTCTCAATATAGCGTACACTTTAACTTAAACTTAAATACATTTCATGGTGTTGCCCTCGTCCACAGTGGTGCGTTACTTAGCTTCCATGTTAGCACTTCTGTGGATGATAAGTACCTCATACAACCACACTTCAAGCATCCAAACTATCCCTTTAAGATTAATTAAAACAATTAATCAGTTATCAAAACAGTTGATTAATTTCCTGCCAACTGACTAATTGTTTCAGGTCTAAAAGATAGGACTTAAAATTTTTGCTTGCTTCGTGTTTTGCTTGTGTAGCAGGCCTATACACATGAGGAGTTTGTTTCCAATATACTATACAGCAAGTTCAAGAATATAATACTTGGCGTTGAAAATGTAATAACGTGAAAATGAAGACAAAGTAGTCCATAACAGTATTATGATATTGTTACATGACTAATTTACAATCTTTTACCTGTGCAAGATTTATTTTTGACATTTAATATACTTGTGAAAAAGTAGATATTGCTTTAAAACTGGAGAATTTCCATTAATATATAGGCCTATATTTTGACAATTTTACACAGTGTCTTACCCTATTCACCTCAGAGTTATAATGTTTTGTCCGTCCATTGCGTTCTGTGATAATTTGTGCTCATTGTCTCTCTTTCTGTCTTGCAGTCCTGACGACATCGGAAGCTGCTGGTACATCCTGTTGTCCGGCTCCGTCTTCATCAAGGAGTCCATGTTCCTGCCCAGAAGCAGGTAAGATCACCGGCCATTTTAGATCAGGTGCCATTTTTAAGGCTTGACTTTGGCACCAACATCCAAGCAGCTTCCTCCCTTCAAAGCCTGTTTAGAGCAGACATAGGGAGATAAAAAGCTAATCCTGGACTGGCCAGAGAGAGACAATTTTAATTTAAACTATCTTGAAAAAGTTTGTTTCCCCCTCTTATCAACTTGCTCTTATCCAGACGAGTAAACAGGGGTGATGCCTTTTACCCAAATTGGCTTTTTAAACACTATTTGCAGGAGTAAAGGTTACAAAGGAGACACCTGCTTGTTGTTAAATTCTCAAAAGGAGACGTATAAATCAGATAATTGCTTTTTCTACCACAAAAAAAAAAGAAGATTTTATTTATGTTGTCACAGAGGAAAATCACTCTGGAGAAAGAGGCCGCTACAACTTTTGTTTCAATTTCTTCCAACCACAGAACAAACTGTTAATGTGTTGATCTCAAATATTGGGTCACAAATTGGTACACAAGATTTAAATTTGCACTACTTGCTGGTTTAATCCAGAAAAACCCTGATATTCCAGTGCCTCCCATACACAATGTGTAGCTGCTCCTCTCAGCTCAGAGAATGTTGCAGGGCCAGTGTCTTGCACTTTATTGCAAGGCACCAGAAATGGCTTCAGCACATTTCCCGCAATTCTAGAGAAACAAAGCATTCATAGTGCCTCTCCTGCATAAATGCTCTGTGTGGCTCCCCAAGGAAAAGTCCTGAACAAGAGGAGATGAAGAAAGATGGCATCAAATGTGCACTGACGGTACCAAAAGATGCGTGAAATTCTCTTAAAAGACAAAATAAAGTCTTTCTGAAAAATGTTACAAGAGAAAAATAGCTACGCATAAACCCACATACCTGCAACTGTAGAGAAGCAAAGCATGCACAGTGGATCTGTCTTGTACAAATACTCTCTGTGCATGTGTAACACTATAAACACTCACTAAGGTCCTGACAGAACAATAAAGCATTGCAGACGACTCTGCAGACCTGCGACACACATCTCAGATATCTCTCCCAATGAGCAGATTTATGTATGGAAATAAAAGAGACTTCAGCTCCAAAATGTAAATATATCACTTCATTCAACTTAAACAGAGAAAGTAAACTTAGCAACCTCCCCAGGAAAAAAAATCCGAAAACAAAAAGAGAAAGTAAAGCAACACCTCCAGCTGTTAAACTAATATAAACACTACACTACAACTTCCTGTTAAACCAGAAAGTCATTTTCCTTCTGGTGTTTAAAGTCTACATCAGGAAATATTTACTGCCATAGAAATATGTTAGAAGCACTTGAGGAAGAGTTAGACAAATTGAAAATAAAACTACAGAAGTGTCGACCTCAAAATGATTTTTACAGGAATTGTCAAAACTTTACGTTCCATTATTTAACAAACATAAGTGGTACATAAACATTGAATATGTGGTTTATAACACACTATATCAAGTTGTAAGAAGAGATAAGTTTCTTCCTGTGGGCACCCTCAAGTCGACTCTGGTGTATAAACAGATAATCTGGCTCACAGGATGTGGACTCTGAGATAGGCAGCCAAAAACACGCTTTATACCCAGACGTTACCACGCTCACTGTGTGTTACAGTTTTCAAATCCTTGTCGTGACATGAAACTAGTCTCACATAGCCAGACCTATCTCCACACTTCGTTTTAGCGCTGTGAGTGAAACAACAATTTCCGAGCTAGCCATGTACATGCTAAAATTACTTAAGAAAAGTTAGTAGCCATGCACACACTAATGTGTCCTGGGCCACAGTGAAGGACGGCCTACTCAGCTGACATCCTTGGTTGCCCAACTCCCCGCCGGGTAGCGCCACCTAAGATGATTGTGATTGCTTTAAAGAAATACTAACAACTAAGAGTGTTTTTTTCCTCTTAGCTCAAAATTTTGATAGGTTCAGCCAGACCTTTCTCTACCTCCGCACAGCACCAGATAGATCTGGCTTTGCAAGACAGATAATCAACAATATAGTAAAGTTATAATCAGGGTTGTAATAATATAAAACAGGGGTGTCAAACATATGGTCCGTGGGCAAGAATGGCCGGCCAAAGGGTCCAATCTGGCCCAATAGATGACTGGGCTAAGAGGTGTAAGGTTTCAGGATATAGTTCTCTGAAAAAAGCACTACTTATAGATATTAAACATTGTGCAAAATATTGTCAATCGGCAGCTTCAGTACAAAAGAATCTGCATCAGAATTCTATCTTAAAACAATACATGTGGAACCCTGTTGCTAAAAAATGGAAATGACGGAGAAATGCACGTTAAGACTAAGAAGTAGACTGAATGTGGTAAAACTGAGACATATTATTGAAATTGCACTTGTTTTGTTGTTTAAGACATCTCAGGTTGTTCATCTGTTTTATAAAAGGATGAATGTTTACAGCATGTACTTTTACCTGTTAACACGTAAAGAAAGGGAGAAATTTGGAGCTATTGTTATTTATAAGTTATTTTGCGATGGTCTTATTGGTCCAACCCCCTTGAGGTCAAGTTTGTCTGTGTGTGTGGCCCATTATCTAAAATGAGTTTGACACCCGTGATATAAAATATGTCTTCATATTAGAAGTTTTTATATAAGCTATAATTTACAAATACTGTGCATTAATTAACACTTAAAATGTAATTTTAACAGCCTACAACTACATTACGTAAGGGATAATGTACAGTGAGTGGATCATCATTGCAAAATTAACCCAGACAGGGGGTGATGCAGGATCTCAACATGAAGTGGAGGGGTCTCAAATCACCTTGAAAGGGCTAATTTTGCAATAATTGTCCACTCACTGTACATTATCCCGCTTATTACACAGCTACTTACTAAAGAAATCAATATTTTGACACAAAAAGTTGATTTAAAAATGATCTTATTGCTCCTCTAAGCATCTATGATCAGAACTGCGACCATAGTAATGTTCTTTTCTTCAGTAACAACACACCTTAGAATGCTGTAATTTACTAATCTCAATTGAGACTTTAACAAAGCTGTGTCATAAAGTATGTTAGAAACCATTCATTAAATCTGTGTCTTTATAAATGCTAAATAATGAATTAATAATGTCCAAACTGAGTAGCCACCAGCTACTTTGATTTAGGTTTCAGCAACATTGAAGGGAAAATCTAATCTTATTTTGTTTTGGTTAAAAAAGGTGTTTGAAGATACTCTAAACATCTCTGCGATTTACATATATTTCCATCAGCCCTTTTTCTGATGATGTGGGTTGTACAAAGAAACAAAGAGTTGAGTATATGAAGAAAGAGGAGTGGTAGAGAGTGTGTTTGTGACCAGAGCCCACCCCCATGATGGATAATAATTATCTACAACACCCTCGGAGGACTTAACATTCATGTTCCCCTCTCCAGCTCTCAGCCATCCGCTCACAGTAGCGATCACCACCTCTGAAGCCAAGACCCAAATGTTAAAAAGCTGCGATTTCACAAGTGGATCTGTTACATGAACCATCTCTGTGGGCGTCTTGAAAACAATGATCTTTTTCATCCATTAGGCTTGCGTAACACACACCTACGGCCACTCGGAGCACTCGGGGCCCCGTCACTTTAGCCCGCGGAGCAGAGCTGTCCCGGCAGCACTGTGGGGGTCGGCTGCAGTCATTCTACGGATTCACATGAACGTGGGAGGCATTTGAAACGGAAGACTCGATCGGAAATGTGCCACAAAAGCTGCTCCCCTCTTAAATATAACCTTTACAGTTTTGCCAAGGTGAAAATGCGTGTGTGGGATGCTGGAGGGGGATTTGCAGGTATTGGCAGATTAAAGTTAATGCTCGACCACAGTCGCTGGGGAAGAGAGGGCTCTGAAAATGTTTACTAAGCATATGTTGCAAGGAAGCCTGTGCAGGGGTCCACTCTGCTGCATGAGACTATATAGTTGATAATTAGCTCACTTTTGTCTAGAGAGATGTCATCTGCATTGCACAAGACTGTCTTGTTTCTGTCATCTGCACATTGAGTGCTTGAATCACAGGATCAAGTGGAAGATTTGTCTTGGGAACATAATGTTAAGCAGCATAGCAACAGCGAGATCAACAAAGTGCAGGCTGACACTAAAGGCACAGAAACAACAGGACCTCTGCGTGCACTACAGACATGCATGCATCAGTCTATTTAACCTCCATTTGTATAAATGCACTCAAACTTACACACCTTTGGAAACTGTCCTCACCAGAAAAATGACAGCACTGGTTGTTTTTGACAAGAAGTCTGACATTTTCTTGACAAGCAACCTCTTGTGATTGTGTGAATATCGACCGTCATCTCTCTGAAGCGAAAGCGGACGTAACATGATGTCGTTAGAGCACCACAAAACCTCTCAGGGAGGATGTCGGGTGTGTGGCTGGGCATAAAAACTTTGCATCCTGTATCCCACAAAACATTTAATGCAGGATTCTTTTAATCACGACTGTGTTATTCCCATAACCTAAACCAACGTAACCACAGAGGAGTGTGTCAATAACAAACAGCTCGCACGTATAAAGCCCCATTATAATACACAATGACTCTCAGAGTACTATCAGGAAAAAAACATTAAGCAGGGCTCGATGATGATATGACCTGATAAGTCCGCAGCACGATAAATTAACACATTTACATGTATAAAGATAAAGACAGAGCACTCCAGCGCTCTATTATAGTCTTAGCCTCTGCCACAGCCCTTGTATGGCTGCCACATTAAAAACATAATTCTTGGGGGGAAATGAAGCGAGGCCCATTTCCCTGGTGACAAGAAGACATTTTTGAAATGACACATTCAAAATGACACATTCTGGTTCAGGTTTTCAAGGACGCCTCGGTCATGAAACTCACTCAACCCTTGAAATAATAAAAAAGTGTACATATTCAAATCAAGAAGGAATAGGAAATTAATAACCAATTTTTTCACTGCAGTGGTTATATGACTTTTCCCCCAGTAACAGTGACAGAGAAAAGTTTTTAACAAAGTGGTACGATTCTATCTAAGGCCCTTTTTACACCTGTATTAACACGCATCAGGTCAGATCAAAAGGGCAGCTCTACGTAAAGGTGTTAACACATCCAGTGCATCCTCAGTGTGTCTTGAGATCTGATCAGTCCCTCCAGGATTTCATTTTTCTCAGCCAATTCCTGTGGCCTTGCAATTTTGTCCAATCACTGCAACTTAACCTCAAATTTTACCATTTAGAACAGATAAATCTCATTTTATTATAAAGCTGAGCACAGTGTATTGATACACTCAGCCCCTTTCTCTCTTTGTTTATCATGAGACTGCTTCTGCAAGTGTCGGGCCGTTTCGATGTTTGTGTGAGATTAACAGCTCAGTGTTGACTGTTAACCACCGCTGTGGGGCTTCTGCCCAATCAGCACACTATGACGAGTAGTGATAAGATCATGTTGTGTTGTGTTAGCTTCTGCTAACGAGGAAGAGAGAGCAGGAGGAGAGCCTCACAAATAGATTCTAATTCTGTGGAAACATTCGAGACAGCATCACAACTATTTTTGCAGCTTTCACTTGCCCGAGACAGCATCACAACTATTTTTGCAGCTTTCACTTGCCCCCACAAAACAAAAAAACAAAAATACAGCTATAGACATTGCAACATTCATGGCATTGTTTAGAAAAACTGCTGTGAAACCAGGCATTTCAGGCCACAACAATCCCGAAAACAGCCTGCAAAATCCTGGAGGGACTGTCTGACCACTCAAACCACATTGAGAGGTGGTCTGAGTCACATTCTTTCAGCACTGTTTACACTAATGTGTCCTGGGCCACACTGAAGGAGCACCTACTCAGCTGACCTCCTTGGTTATCCAACTCCCCACCGGGTAGGCAAACTTTCTGTTGCTGCTGAAGCGCAGTGCTGTAGGACTGTGTCTGGAGCCGCTCTCCTCTTCTGCACAATCAGTTTGTCCTGGTAAGCATGAGATAACACAGCAGCAGCTGTTAAACGGTCCCAACAAACTCACACTGACACTGGAACGGCTCAACTCTGTTGCTCAACCTGTTAATAAGCATAAAGGTACGTAAGCAATGTGATGCTAACAGGTAGCCCTGTTATTGTGTGTGTGCGGGAGACTCTCACCAGCTGTCTTCAGCATGTGGCTCACACTCCTGCAGCACATTTCCTCTAGTGGCAGGGATGGGAAGGGACTGCAGGGTGCCACTGCACAATCTCCTGCAGTCTGTCCCTTTGAGTCAAACTAATGAACTAGTGCTTAAGTGTGCATATAGCACGTCAAACCTCCAGCCAGCTAAAAACAACGACACATTTTGTCTTTGCAAAGGGAAATCATGTATATGTTTATTTGCATATAGAGCAAGGAAATAAGATCAGATCACAAGTGGTCACTGGAGACGCATGTGGAGACCCAGTCTAATACCTGGTGTGTACAGACAGACTTAGAGCTGACCACCAGTGATCTGATCATCCGACGCGTGTTAATACCAGGTGGAAGCAGGCTCTTACTGTAAGCCATCTGACGTCACAGGAGGATGCGTAACTGTCACACTTCCTGCTTCAGCAGTGTGTCAGTGTTTTCACAGAAGTGACGTATGAATATGAAGTGGTTGTGTACGTGATGAGGCATTTCCTCATTAGCAGCCTGTGAAAGCCGAAACTATTGTATCATTTCCAAACTATCAGACATAACTTTCAGGTTCTTCCTTCATACCTGGAATTTTTTCTGTCATTAATGTTTTTTTTTTAATGGCCATAGCTGCAAAGGGAAAACAATGGCGAGGACAAAATGGCTGGGAGGGGAAATTGGTTGTGACATGAGGAACTGAATGAAGTCCAGCGGGACTTCCTGAAGCTTTTAAAGATGTGGTGGAATTGGGTTTCAGACAGGCCCTACCCAGAAATGGCTGCTCCTATCTACTCTGGCAGCAAGGTTGAGAACCTGATATGCTTCCATCATTCACTCAGTGCTCCTCTCTCTGTGCTCCCCCCTCCCCTCTCTGGCCGCTGTAGTGAGATGTGATCCACGGGGAGAGCAGTGACTCAGTCATTAAGTGAAGAAGCCAGAGCTCTGTGCTTTATTTAATCCAGAGGCCAGCATGAAATCAAATACAACCCAAATAAATAAATGTTAGTAAGTGGGTGACACAGATTTAGAACATGTAGAAACACGTGCTGTGTAAAACATGTCATTAAAGGAAATCAGGTCAGGGTCAGGAAACATGATGATGGTTTTTGTCAGATTAGGCCATCACAGCGTTGTGGTTCATTTTGGCCGTGATCTGGCAGACTGCACGTTGGACTCGGACCAATCACAGCCCGCCATCTTTCATGACATACACCAGGAAAGCATCACAGACCGGTTTGACTGTTCCACCAACAACAAATGTTTGTCTGTGTAATAACAGTTTATGAATTAAGATGAATCTGGAATCATTCATATGTATGAATGTGGGCTCTGTCTTCTGTCACTGGGTAGGAAAAAGGAAACAGGATGAGTGTGCAGAGGGTGACACAAGGGGCCGCATGTATTATTGATTGATTTGGTTTTCTTCTGACTTCATAAAATGAAAGCAAATATCATTGTTTCTTTGCTTTACCATGTTTCACAGTTGAAAGAGCAGCTTTTACTCCCATTGGTCTGCGTCACAGAACATGTTGTAGAAGTTGGAACAGAATATGTTAGACATGGCGGTCTTTTAGACGTTTGATGCGCTGGTCGTCTTCCACTATAACACATTGCACAGGATAAAAACAAGTAATTGTTGCACCTGGTGTTCATTTCCTTTCCAGATGTCTAACATCTGTCGCCCGGGCTATTATCAGGCTGATATTGTGTAGTCTGATTTTAGTGTTATCTGTTAAGCTTGTGTAGGAGAAGTGCGACTTTCTTGATATTTTATTGAGTTTTTTTTTATTCATTCATATATTTTTATTCAAAAATACAGAAGAAAATCCAACAGAACACTAATAGTCAAGTGGACAATGTGCATCGGTCTAACCCAGTGGTTCTCAAGTGGTGTGCCGTGATGCCAACCCAGGTGTGCCGTGGGATTTTGTGATCATGGGAATATTCAACTGGCCCTAGAATATATTAGTATATTGTTCACACCTATTTCCTAATAAAGAGGCAAACTCTAGCTAAAAAATGTAATATAATTCAATTAGATTTAAAAAAAAATCACGAGGAACCTATTTGTCGCCATTGGCGCGTGGGAATTATAAGTGTGTGACATCTAAAGCCCTGTTTAGCAGCCAGTGTGAAGGATGATATCATTTAAAAGGAGAAAGCCATGAGTGGGACAATGGATCGCTTTATTGTACGGAGCAATTTTACTACATTTCTGTAGTATTTTGTCGTGATAACACACATTATAGAAGCTGTTGTGCACAAATATAAATAGAGGTGTGCCTTGAGATTTTTTTGCTTGCCCTTTGGTGTGCCTTGGGCACAAAAAGTTTGAAAACCACTAACTAAAACAAAGGAATACTTGGCACATGTATTTCCAAACAGGTGCGTAGGAGAGGGACGTGAAGAATTAAACTTGTGGAAGAGACTCCCGCACACTGTATGAACTGCAAAAACAATTATTTTTATGCTGCAACGTTTCGGTGACAAGATCTTCATCAGGCAAAACCACTAACCACAAACTTAACAGTACCACATTTTAAATTTGTTTGTGTCGCAGAAGTGTGATTTTTGTGATATATGACAGGTTTTTCGTTGTTGGGGCTGAATTTTCCGACATAAAAGTTGAAAATGTATGAGTTAGGAGTTATTTATAAAATGAATTATTGCTAAAATAAGATGTGTTGATGCTGCAGCTCTGTTTTCTGCAACTCTGCAACACTTTTTAAGCAATAGACAGAACCAGAATTTGGCAAAACATGCAAATAATAGTAAGTAAGTAAAATTTATTTATATCGTGCTTTTTGCAGACATGGGTCACAAAGTGCTTCACAAGGGCACTATACAACAAGAAAGAAATCATAAGGTCAAAGTGACTGTGTGAGCCACGTCGTGAAAAGTGCACAACTAGCAAAACTATTTGCACGTGCACAAGAGAAAGAGAAAATGAAAACACTATTAAATAAGAGTTCATTCTTAACAGCAATGCACAGCTCTGGTACATACATGTTCCGCCTGTCTAAAGCTAGTAACTGTCTTGATCGGCCTTTTTTTCTCCCCAAAACAACAACATTTACTTGTCTCAGTTTACAATAGTATAATAAACATGTCGAAATATTTTTAGTAATATTTTTAGGTACTGAAACTGTTACTAAAAATATTTTGACATGTTTATTACAATAGTGTAATAAACATGCCGAGATATTTTTAGTAACAGTTTCAGTAACATCCCGCCGTGTGGAAGTCATAACTTCCACCTTGATGTGCACTTCATTAACCCCGGACTGGTTTTACTTCCCCTCCTCCTCCTCGCCGCTGCCTGTATTCATCACCACTATCAGTTGAGTGCTGTCAGGACTTCACCTCCGGTCATTCGCTGAACAGTTTCCTGATTATCAGCTGCATATTGGCGAACCAAAACCACCAGTCTTAACTGAATTAGCACATATCAGCCGCTGCGGTTCAAGCTAGCAGAGGAATGTCAGCCTTGTTTGTTTGAACTGCAGGAAGAAAAGGTCAGTAAAGCATCAAATCATTTCTTGACAGCCGGCAGCAGCTCAGACAGACTCATCTGTGACTGTAAATGACAAACTGATCTGGTGAAAATTCATTCTGTTATTGCACAAACACAGATCTTACTCATCTCTTTTCAGGATTGTCATATATTGTATGTTCTGTGGAAGCAGAGGGTGATAAGCTTGAAAGTTGATATTTACTCCTCACATAGATGAAGAGAACTATAACTGCAAACTTCATGTTATCGCTGCCTGGTTAATGTGGTCTCTCGTGCAGTGTTGAAACATGTCCACAATTATGTAACATTTCAAAAGTGATTGTGCAAGTGACAAGAAACATTTTCCTCTTTTTAGAGAAAAACATTTTAAAATAACTTTTCTGGTTTGTTGCCAACAGTGACTCACATGAGCGCTGGTACCAGAGTAATAAGGCTGCTGACTAAAGCCTGTTCTGGCTACACTGTAAAAATTATTAGATTGCTTCAACATAAAATTATGAGGCTCCTTTAAATGTGGAATTGAACTGAACTAGTGCTGAAAAGTTCAGTTTGTTTATGAGCTGTTCTGATGTAAAACTACAGAGGTAATTTCATTTAAAGGGGCTCTCCACTGACTTATACACAGCCTGTGAAAGCAGTTATATATAATATCTTCTGTGGCTCCAAAGCTGTTCTGTCTGATAAAGTCATCGGGGTTATCTTAGCTTTGGTTTGGAGTCTTTAAATATTTGATAGACAGCACGTGATATAAATTAGACTTTGAAAGATATAGGTATTTCAATTTAATGAAAAGACACTAAGTGGGCGTTGTAGGATCCAGCATTTTTGTATCTTGCCTCATATTGCTAAGTAACTGGCAGGATATCTCAAGCTCCTTTTACACTGCCTGTTCAAGGTAGAAATGGCGCGCTGTTATTCCACCACACCATTCTTCATAAAAGCTACGATCTCAGAATGGGGAGCGGAAGTTGTCTGCGTTTAAACCAGCAGTCGAGGTAGTAACAGCACCGAAACGACAGCCATAACAGGACGGGTGTGATGTTTTGATGACGTGGTATGTGTGCAACCTATCACAGGGAGATTTAAAAAGCAGCAGTTAGCAGCTAACTCAAAGAAGACGGACACCAACTGAGAATGTTCGCAAATTCGGAAGACACTGAGGACCAGATCGACTGCCATATAAAAGGGGAAGTAATTGATTGTTATTGGCATGTTTTGCTGTTGCTTCTGTTTAGAAAGCGCTGCTGGCACATATGTTATATGTCACAATAGAGGCCAAAGCTGTTGTGTTTCACGTCAACGCCTGTCACACCTCTTTTGCTTCCAGGATGCCGGCATGCAATCTAAAAGCACACTCTGAGGCGGTATGATGCCGCCATTTTTTGGTTCTATGTAAAAAAGCAAAGGCGGCATAATGAAGGTACTTTGTAGCAGCCCTGTAAATATGGCTTCAGTCTCTGCTGCAACTGTTTTGTCTCCATGTCCTTCGACTTTGTAGGTTAGGAAAATAAGTGAGACAAACTAAAAGAATTACGTTCATTCAACAACTCCTCTGTAAGGGTTTGGTAATAACAAGACTTGTTAGTTGCCAATTATTTTTTATTTTTTCACCAGTAAAGCAGTTTAAAGTCTAATTCTTCATTCGTCATGCTGCCTACTCATTAAATTTTGAGCTGTGTTGTTTGTTTGCACATTCAAACTGAATGCTGAACTAGAAGTATGAACTCTGGTTGAAGTTATGAAGTATGGAGAAGTGGCTAAAGTAGGAACAAACTAGGGCTAGATGTTATCAAAAATTGAACTTGCAACACTCAAAAAACAAACAAAAAAACAACAACAACGTATTCTTCGTCATGTTTTTAATTTGAATCTTGAATTTGTGACTGATGTGAGTTGCATGTGTGAAAAAACACCCATAACAAGATTCTATCATTTCATAAAGGTAGAGAAAAAGAAGCTTATGAAGCCTTTTAACTAAAATATTCTGTATGCTGGGAAGTAAGAACAGTAAGCCGGACATTTAGGCTATTGAAGTTTGAGTTACAATCTAAATTTCAGGTGACTCAAAACTGATAAACTTTTTTTAGATTCTACAGAAGTCGTGAGAAAAGATGTTCATGAGTAACCTCTACCGAAAGGGGAGGACAGACGCTGTCCACGCCTAACCACCCCTCCATAATACGCACACACACACATGAACACACACCCTACCCTCTCACTCACTTGTTTCTTTCTGTAGCAGGAAGTGAGTCGCACGCTGGAATGCTGGCTGTAGTCAACGAAACACATTACACATAGAGAGAGGGAGGCAGAGAGAGAAAGGGGGCAGAGCCATTGGGCAGAGGCTGATCCACACACACACTTTGAGAGCCACACACTCCCATTCTCACACAGCAACACTCGGGTGTGCACAGGACGATATGCCGCAGTCACACCAAAGTCTCGGGACTTGGAACATGCCTGTCGGACCGACTGTGGACTAACAGCGGGGGGGATATTTTAGACGGAGGGACCCTCTTATCTTATCAGGTGGTGGTGTCACTCTGGGAGCAGTTTGGAGAGTTGGGGGTGAGTGTCCACGCTACAGCAGCACTTAACTCCTGCGTGAGGCTCACTACAGCTCCGCCAGGAAACTCCTCTGTTTTTGGTTGTAATTTAAAAATCTGACTCGTCTCCGGAGCCGGGAGCTGGTTGCAGTAAAACCTTCAAGTCTGGAATGTGAAACATGACTTTGATGTTATTTTGGATCTGTCAGTGTGCAGTGTGTGCTGCCAGTAAAAGGGGTGTGTGTTCTTCATGTTTGGAGGGGGGGCTTTTGGCAACCTTGAAACCAAAACAAAGATGGAGCTCCTGCTGTGGGGGAGAATGTGTTACAAATGGTTTATAGATGCAGCTGTGATTGATTGATACGTCTCGGAAAAGTTTTGAGCGGCTCGCCTAGTTGCTCGCTACTTCTCTATGAAACTCTTCTTCAGTGCCCTTTTCTCTTTGCCATTATGATGTCGGTGGAGTTGTATTTTGGGAAGCTAAAGTCAAGAGTCACTCGCACATTCTTGGCATCAGTGTCAGGTTCTATTTCAGAAGTGGCAGGGTTAAGGTTCGGGGTATGTGTGCGGCGCAGCCACGCCGTTACTCCGAGGAATTCTGTTTATGTTTGCAGTGTGAGAGGAGGTTGGACGGTCAGCTGCAGCTCAGAGGGGATGCTGGTAAACCCTTCAAGCCTGGATGCTGTTTTCATTGACAGTCACTTCCTCCTCTGAGCTGGGTCTAAAGTCTTGCATAACCAGAGTTTAATCTTTGTCCTTCTTAAGGGTCTGGTGGGTTAAAAAAGCCGGTGTGCCCTCTCACCACTTACTCAGTTAAACGGATTAACAGAGTGAGGAGCCCCCCCACCCTTGCTTTCCAACCTCCTCCTCCAGCTCAGACCAGGGGTGCAGATTAGGGATTGCGCTGGTTCAGTCAGACGGCAGAATGGATCTGAGGCTTTGGCGGTGGGCTGCCGGGCTCGCAGAGTGAAAGGCTGGTGATGCATGTGGAATGACATTCCAGACGCCCAGGCTTGTTGTATAACGGGAGGGGAATGGGAGGCCACTGAGGCAGGGGAGATGTCAGTCAGTCAACTGAGAGAGGGCTTCAGGGTTTAATTTGAAAATGAGACACTGGCCGCCTGTCTGAAACCAGCTCACACAAAGAGTCTGATGGCAGCATGTTTGGGAGCATATTAAAGTCCACTAGTAGAGTTTATGTTTATGGGATCTTGTCAGTTACCTGCAAGCACTTGCATTTGCACTTGATTTGCCAAAACCTGTATGACAGGTGCCGTGCAAATAAAGCTCGACTGATTAAAAGTAGGCAGCAAACTGAATTTTAATGACAACACCAAGTCGAGCATTAAAATGCAGACAGAAAAATTATGTCTGTGTTTTTTAAGCCTTTCATTAAATCTGAGCTCTCATGGAGTTGATATACATACATTGAGCAATCTTAAAGCAACAGGTGCTACACCAAGCCAGGTGCATTCTCATCAAAAGTTTCCTCTTTTACCTTTGAGATGAAGGTTTAAATCGTGTTTCTGTCTTGTGGGATGGGAACCATTTCCATGTTTTGACCTTGGAGCGTTGACGTCACCCGGCAATGTGGCACTATATTCATTACATGTGGGTTTTATTTCCTTGAACAACAAACTTTGGCTGACGTAAGGCGTCCATGTTTGTTTGGGTTTGAAGGTCCAGTGTGTAGCATTTAGGGGGATATGTTGGCAGAAAGGGAATATAGTATATAAAGTATACTTTCTTAATTGTATGATCACCTGACAATAAGTGTTGTTGTGCATTTGTTACCTTAGAATGAGCTGTTTATCCCTACGTAGGGAGAAGGTCCTTGTCCACAGGGTCCACCATGTTTCTACAGTAGCTCAGAACGGACAAACCAAACACTGGCTCGAGATAGGACCATTTTTGCGTCAGCCACTGTAGTTAGCAGCCCCTTCGTAATAAGCCGAACAGCATTTTTAATGTGAAACAGCTTCATTCAGTGTTTTTACCGGTTTAGATCACCTTTTCCGTTTGTTTTGGAGAGGAGGAGACCACTGCTGATAATTTGGCTCCTGGTTAAAACCACCTGAAAGTCTCAAGTTACGCAACTCGTCTGCAACGAGCCAAACAACATTGGAAGAACCCTGCTTTTTAACATGAAGCTGCTTTATTCGATGTTATCACTGGTTTTATTCACTTGATCTTTTTGTTTTGGAGAGAAAGAGACCTCTGCGGATAGTTCGGCTCCCGGTTAAAACCTCCTGAACAATGAACACTGAAGGAATTCTAACCAGGAGTTCACGCTTGGCGTACAGTTTCCTCTGGTTGCAGTCTGTCATCCTCGCAGCCAGACGCCACTCAGTCCCACACACTGTTCCTAAGGCACTTCCATATTATAGAGTGCCAATTTAAATATATTAAGATTTCAGAAAAATCCCAGTTTCCCAGTTATAATTACAACTTGAAAGTCAGACACTGCTCATTAAGGCAACTTAGATATGATATGAATGTGGTATGTCACGTTGTTTAAAACTTGTGGCTTGTTTCTTTTTTGATGAGTGGATTTGGGGGGTTGTCTGTCTATATGTGCTGCGTCTTTATGTATTTATGTACCACATGTTGTCTGATGTATTTTTCATGGCTTCTGCAGGGTGAATCCCCTTGAAGACACAATAAAGTGAAGTGAGGTGAAGATAACAATTTTTCAGCATTGGCATATAAAATTGTGCAGTTGGACGCAGCACACGTAACAGCATTCTGGTGTGGAAAGTGTGACACAGATAATCTTTGCTCAGCGCTGTGCTCTGTTATAAATGAGTTACATACCTGTTCAACCATCTGGCTCGTTTCCTATCCGTCTCTTATCTGGTTGTGTCAGCCAGCACACACTGTAGTTCCCAGGGAAGAAAGCACAAACCTTGCATCAACCTGCGCACCCAAATTCCTCAGAGCTGAATTATTAATGGTAAATAGATTGTGCACACACTTCAGCATCATTAGTAGCGCTAATAAAAAACTAAATATTTGTGTGGGTCAAACTTGTGACGGTGGTGATTGCTGCAGAGATACTCACACGTCAGTCCAACCAAGCATCACATGTTTGTTTTAGACATATTATATTTGTTGTCTGATTTACATTCACTCACAGCAGTTCTCTCACTTTATATTTGCTCAGGACTAGTCATAGAGCAGTGGAGGCTTTAATCTCCAAACAAGACACGTTTGTGTTAGAAAAGCCCTCCCACCCCCTCACTCTCCACTGCCATAATCCCTTCTTTAATATCTCACGTTGCCAGTGGCATTTGCCTCCTGCAAAATGGAGGATTGGATTACTAATGTCAGGAATGTAATGGAGGAACATGATTGAACATGTCACTTTGGTGCTTGCATTTGGTGGCCTAACGTGTTTTGTGATGCGCGATGGGTGGAAGCACTCGCTTTCCCCAAAGAGGAGTCAGCCAAGAGAGGCTCAACAGGATCAGAGTGGGTACCGACTCCAAACGTCTGTAAAACCAGATCAAAAGCGCTCGCTTGTTTCTCTGAAGCTGCTGCCCAGCTGACAAATCATCTTTGCTGGAAATAAGTTGCAAAAGAATTACAACGTTTGTCTTCTTGTGAGAGAAAATACTGAGTAAGCTCTCCGTACTGTAGCTCTGTTTGGCCCCGTGGTGGAATTCAGGCTTGTGTATGTCGGGGATACAAGCAGAGTTAAAACGTGTTAAACTGAGGCTCAGGCAAAGCAAACAGCAACCATCAGCATTAACCCCCTCACTGCCTTTATGCACTGAGCTCGCTGTGGGTCCGGTCCAGTCCCTCAAGTTGTCTTTGATTTCAGCTCATGCGCCTCAGCGCTAGTTACTGTGAATTATTATTTGACAAACTGTTGTTCAAGAGGCATCAGAAAGTTGACAAATTAGTCAAGTAAAACTGCAGCCCTGGCAGAGAGACAACAGAACGGCTGACAAAAGAGGAAAAACACAAAACCCAACAAAGGCTTGTCTGTGAGGCAGAAAGAGAAAAGCAAAGCAAGCTTAATCGACTTTTAGAAAATAAAAGGCACCACAAAAATCATTATTTGCTCTTTGCCAAAGTGGCAGGTAGAGTATGGCCAGCTCTCTGCAGCTGGCTGGTATTTATTTTCCAGCCTGACCAAGCTGTACCCACAACATGTAGCCACAAGCCCGGGGCTCCACAGCATTTAGACCATGCTGTGCTTCGAGGTCTGCACCTGTCAGTGTGATTGATGAAAGCTGCCACCTCCTCAGCCTCCACGCAGGTAGCCACACACCACAACTCACTGCTCACTTCACTGTGAGCACTGAGAAGTTTTTATGCCTGCAGTTACTCACTGTGTCAGTCACTCAGTGAAGCTTGGCTTCAAAAGACCCAGTTTATGAATTAAAACTTAACTGTGAGTTAAAGCAAGAATGAGGATTAAAACATAGGGCCGCAATTAAAGATTTCATTAACGATTAATCTGCTTTTTTTTCTGGATTCATCGTCTGGTCTTTGATGTAAAAACACTAGCATGAAATGCCCATCACAACTTCCCAGAGCCCAAAATGACATCTATAAATTACTTATTTTGTTCAACCAGCAGTCCCAAACCCAAAGATACTTCATTCATTGTTATATATTAAAAAATAACAAGCAAATCTGCATGTTTCAGGAGCTAGAACTAGCTAATGTTTGTCATTTTTGTTTAACAAATGATAATCAGTTCTTTATAATCGCAATAGTTGCCGAATAATTTTCTTTGAACTGTTGAATCAATTTGACAAAGCTTCAAAAAACAAAATTAAATAGACTGTAAATCATTACAGTAGTTCCCAGCCAGGGTTCGTGGCCCGCCAGTGGTTCCATAGAGTTCTGGGGGGTTCCCAGAAAAACTGGGAATAGTTTATTTTCACTATTTAATTCACTATAGATAAAGCCACCTGTGAGTAAGAGTCATAAGAATGACAATGCTGTGGGACTGTTTTCATCGGTGTTACTTCCTCCGCGGTTGTCTCCTCAGTTGTTGACGATGGGGCTGCAGCTAACGATTAACTTCATTAGCAATTAAACTGCCTCTTATTTTCTTAGTAAATTGATAAATCATGTTGTTAATAAAATGTCAGAAAATAGTGAAACAAGCCCTGTGTAATTTTCCCAGAGCCTGAGCTGACATCTTCAAATGGTGTTTTATCTGACTAACAGGCGTAAAAATCCAAAGTAATTCAGTTTTTTATTATGTAAGACAAAGAAAAACATCATATTCTCACAATTAAGGAGCATGACACCTGCAGATTTCTGGCTTTTTTCCTTAAGATATTGTTAAAACGATGACTCAGTTATGAAAATAGTTGCCAGTTAATTTTCTGTTGAATCGACAACTCGTTGCAGCTCTGGCTGACAACTATAAAATTCTGGTTTTGATTATATCATACAACCAAAATGTTTTTAGACGGACATCCCTGGTGCAGATTCTTACCAAACGAGGTGCTGTGACCTAATGTGTATCATACAACAGGTAGTTACAACCAAGCGATCTGATTGGTCAACAAGACATTTAGAATGTGCCCAAATCAGCAGAACAGCACACCTGGCTCATGGCCAATGACGTTAAAGCACACCCTCTCATGTAATATTGCTTAATTAATTTAGAGGTCCTTGACACAAAAAAGGTTGAGAACCACCACCAATTATATTAGAAATTATATGAAATTAAATTTGAAAAATTATATTTAATTTTTCATAGTTGATATTTTATAGTAGTATTATCAGATAATGATAAGAAGACATGCAATAATGAATAAAAATAAATAAATTTAAATACATAAATAGACAGATAATGTCATTAAGGCTGCAACTAGCAACTGTTTTTCTTATTAATAAACCTGATAATTATTTTTTCAATTTATTGGTTGATTGTATGGCCTGTACAATGTCATGTAAATTATTATTAATACATATAACAAGTTCAGAGCCCATCCCGACATCTTCAAGTTGTTTTGCACAACCACCACTGTAAAACTCAAAGGTATTTAGTTTATTGTTATAGAACTTTGAATCTGTGAATCTTTGCCATTTTGCATTAAAAAAAATTACTCAAGCATCGATAGATTATCAAAATTGTTCCAAATTTATTTTCTCACCACTGACTATTGATCAACTGAGTTATTCTCATTGTTTCAGCTCCAAAAGTTAATTGTTTGCTCTATTGTATGTTATACTTCTTTCAGCTCTAAATCATTAAGAATAGATGAATGTCTTCAGCTTCCAGGCCACCTTGACTCAAAGTGAATTTAAAGATAAATGTCCCACTTGCTGGCTACTGAATCTAAATAATGCAAAACTAATCTGCACAGCACGAGGCGAGGGCACTCAGTCCCGACAGCGGTCTGTTGTTTCGGAGTCGCTTTAGTTTATCTTACAAAGCAATCACAAACCAACGAGATGTGGGTCACATTCTGAGCCGAAAGATGTTAAAAATAACAAACAAGGAAGCCGTTGTGTCTGCAGTGAAGTCGGGTGCCGCACAAAGGCTGCATTCTTCACCAGGCCCACATCTAGGATCTTCTCATGCTCAGAATTTCCATGCTTTGGTCGTTTTGGTCTCTGCTGCTTTTAATACTCCCCCCGCTTCCCCAGCTCATTAGGAGCAGGCATACTGTACAAACTGTGACGTCATGAAAGTGGACTTTTCCAGAGGCGGGTGTTTCCCTTCAGGTGGGAGGGGTCACAGCTGAAAGGAGGAACTGTCCAGTCAATGCTGCTCTGTTCAACATTTTAAACAGACATTCCATACTGCATATTTAAAATGTCGGGCAGATATAGACTCAGACATTCAAGTGATATGTCTGAGCTTCTTGGCTGTTGGTGTGAGAGTCAAAACTCAGAAGTAATATACATTTACAGATTGTTAATACATGTTAGACTGCTCGGCTTTGATTAGGGAAACGCAGGCTTTCTAATCATTTCATTCATTTCTTTTTTTTTGTCCAGTTTTGGGAAGCGATCAGCAGGCAGCCTGCGACGTGGATGTGAGTGCATCGTCCTGGAACCCTCAGAGATGATTGTGGTGAGTCCCATTGTTCACACTTTTAGCACACAAGTGTCAAACACACAAAATGGAACAGTCGTTTTTTATTTTTGACGAAGCTTTTCCCACCCAAATGATAATTTTCTGTCACTAACCTGAATCCAAACACCTGTGTTACATATGTGTAAAGCATAGTACCCTTCATTTACTGCAGTGTCAAACTCTGGTTCTCTGTGGCACAAAAATGCATTTACATGTCATTTATGATTTAAAATAATATCCTGGTTTCAATGCAAACCAGCAGTGTTGACAGAAGTTTAGCCTCAGTTGTCTCTGATGTTAGCAAACTGGAAAATTGTGATTATGACTGGTTTTGTAACTCATTTAAATGTAAAGATCGAGCTGCACCCATGTGTATCACCAAACTTACATGACCTACAGCAGAGTGTAGCTGTAACTGGGGAATAACATCCCTGTGATGTTTTGCACTAATCTTTTATAACTGCCTCCTGCTGACATTTCATCACAGCCTTAAAGCGCAGCTGTATTTAACTCCGTCATCTTTAATGGAGTCCAGCATGTGCGGGGTTGCTCGAGTCCACGGCTGGTGGAAGCGCTGACCCAGTTTTATGGCAAATCAAATGTTGGCTCACAGACCAAGTTGTTGAGAGCAAATCATTCCCGTCTCAATCATCTGTTGACCAGAAGCCCTCACAGATCCGCAGATCAGAACAGATGCAGTTTTGCTGATGAAAAGGACGAATAGCAGAGACAAACTCATCGTTGTGCACGTTCAAGAACAGTTGTCGTTTACAGCGCTGCGAGAAACTGTATGTACAGTATACTCACTGTTAGTGTGAGTCTGTTCATTTGATGACGCACGACTGTAGATCAGATAATGCTGGACTTAAAATAAACAAGTGATTTCACTGTTGCAGACAAATTTCCAATGTCAGAATAAAACCATGAGAGTTTTGCTAGAGTTGTAGCGCTCTCACATGATCTCAATTGTTTGTTGTAAGGTGGTCATAACACTGTCTTAAGTCAGTCTGTCTCTAATCGTGATGGTCTGATAATATCAAACATGTCTAATATTATCACCAATCAAATACTGAAGTTTAAAGACGTGAACATCGTCAGCAACCAAAAGGTGCGCTCTCTCCTGCACCAAACAAGAAGCAGCAAACCAGATAGACAGTTAACATGCAGGGGAGACAGTAACACAGTTAACCAACAGAAGCTGGTGGCAACTTGAAGCGACAAATCTAAAATGTAAAGTCTGTAGGCAAATGTAGTTTGTCTTTATAGATCTTATTGAAGCCGAATTGACAAGAATACTGTCGACATATGATACCTTTTATCTTATGTTTCTAGAGTATTGTGTTTTGCAGATTTGTTAATATGTCGTATTTCTTTAAGGGAGTTTAGCGCAATATTTTCCCCCAGGAGCAGGATAGGAAATAATCTCAAAATGAATCTAGCTGTAGTGAAAATGGTGATCCTGCAACATCCCCAGTGTTTGCAAAATCTTACAGTCTGTGACTACATACTCACATTAGAGTTGTACCGATACCGATTCAGTATCAGAAATGCCTCCGATACTGCCTAAAATGCGGTATCGGGTATCGGCGAGTACAGCCTATGACCAATCCGATACCACGTAATGCCTCACGTCATTTCGCATATGCACGCTACAGGCAAACGAAATGGAAACGGAGCGGAGTTTAAAAAGCATTCTACTGTAGCCTTTAAAATGTCTTTTTTACCAAATTGTGTGGCTGCACTTTAACCTGTGTCTTGATCTGTGTCAACACTGGATAATAATAATAATAATAAAGTTTTATGGCATGAATTCTACTATTATGTATTTATTTCTTAATATTTTACATAGAGTTTTAGGAGTTGAGACATACAACAATTCATATATTACGCGCTGGTATTGGATCGGAATCGGTATCGGGAAGGAAAAAGTGGTATCGGTACATCTCTAACTCACATGTCTTCAGGTGTGAGAAAGTGTCGGACTTTAATCCTTTCAAAGTCTTCTTGTGTATGGTAGGCATGAGAGGGAAATTGCAAGCTCAAATATGACAGGATAGGAAATCTGGAGAGTTTAATCAAAACTGGACTGGAGTTTGTTTTAAGATGTTTCCCTGTTCATCAGAAAGGCTTCTTTTAGTTGCAGATTTTCATAGGGAATATTACCAGTATTTCTCCCTTTTGAGCTGATCATGTCTACCAATAGGGACGTCCATCAAATCACAAAATATACAGATCTGCAACTAAAGAACTGTTAGATTATTAATTAATCTGCAGATTATTTCCCTCCCAAAACTTGACATTGCAGTGAAATGCCAGAAAACAGTGAGAATGTCCATATTAATTGCCGAAAGCGTGTTAATGTTGAACATCAGAACAAAATTTAACATCATAAAAACAGAGAAAAGCAGCAAATCCTTAAAATTGACAAGCTAGAGGTAGAGTATGTTTTATGACTTTAATGATGAATTGATTATTAAAATAGCTGCATATTATTTTTCCTGTCGATAGACTAATCAATTGTTTGCCTAAGCATTACTACAGGGATAAGTCCTGTCTTATCTAACTTTAAGATTAGTGATTTGCATTAATATCCGCACTTTGCATCATCTGAAATATTGAGGTGAACCTCATAGATATACAATATAAGATAAGAGGAAGAACATGGTGTTTTATACTTTATATTGATGCATGTAATTGTACATTCTGTCATTTATAATTTATACGAATCCATCATCCGACAGATTCATCTTGAAAGAGGAACTCGGAGGAAAAACATAATTACCATAATGAACATTTTGTTGACCAGTTGCAGGCAACAGAGTGCTGAGGGACAGTGAACAAAGCTGTTTTAATACTTTCACTACTTAAGCCAGCAAATCTGCGCACACTGTGGCGAATGAAGCCAATTCGTGACACCATTTTGATCGCTGATTACCGTATCCCCACTGTGAAGATGTTACTTCTGATATGGTTTCTCACATATAGAGTACATGCATGCATCCACACGCTCACTCTCCACCATCTCTAACACATACAAATCCTCCCTGTTACCATCTTTTTTTTATGAAAGAAGACATGAAACATACCCCACGTCTTGACAGCATATAATAACGGATGGTTGGCACCGCTGCAGCCACAGCACATCACATGCTGTAATTGCTGTGTCTCCATGAGTGCGCGTCGTAGATGGGGGGGCTTCTGTTAACTGAGCCTGTATCAGCCACTCACAAAGCCCTCAGTAATAACACCCTCTGCTCTGCTCTGCTCTGCTCTGCTCGCTGCAGACACTTTCTGGCCTTACCCCCTTTTGCTATAATAGGTGCCAACCCGCCCTGTAATTACTGAGGAGGGTTTTTGGTGCTGCTGAAATATAGATACATATGGATAACCCCCCTCTGCTTCAAGTTTGAGTTACACACCGAAGGATGCACACAGTTCCAAACATGGGCAGAGACTGACGCGTCAAAAGGAAAGAAAAAATAAGCTGCTCACGTGTCCGTACTGTACACAGACACACACACACAACATGCACACATTGCTCCGAGATTTGCAATTAGACACACAATCACACTTATGCTCTCACTCACACACAGCTCCCCTGCCGTTGTCATGGCAGCAGTTGGTACGGCAGAGAGAGAGAGATTTTAGTGGTGTAATCCCAAAGGCTGAGCGCTGTGAAATGTGAAGCCGCAGTGAAAGTAGCGAGTGAGAGTGAGAGGAGGAACGGGTCCAGAAAAAAAAGAAGAAACTTAAATATGTCATTCCAGATTGACCCAAAGCCGCCAGGCAGCAGAGTGGTCCCGTTTAACCAAAAATACTTCAGAAAACTGTAGATTATGACTTCACTGCCTGCGATGTCAAAGTGTCATCCTGTGCCAGTTTCCACTTGGACATTTTTTTTTCCCTCCTCCCAGCTCATTAAAAATGGAAACATGGATTTTATCTTGTTTTAACATGTAATTTCATTGTGGTTGATGTGTTTAACAGAGACGCAGAGAGTCTGCTTGTCTTTAACTCCGCCAGACTCCATCTGTGTTCATCACTGCCTTGTCAATCAAGCTCCTCTCCATCTCCCTCCGTCGCTCTCTTTCTCCCCCTGTCTCTCTTTTTGTGTTGTGAGCACCCTTTGACGTAGGTGTGCATCGTGCAGCCCACACACACTTCTATTTTTACGCAATAAGAGGGGCGGGAGGCAGGCAGGCAGGCAGGCAGGGGGAGGAGGTGGGAGGAATCAGAGATGGAGTACGGGAGGGTGGGGTTTTTGGGTTTGAGCGTGTGTGTGTGTTTTGGGGAGGGCGTGAATGAAGATGAAGACAGTCACTCCCCCCTCACTCCGTCTCCCTCCCTCATTCTCGTTTCCAGGTGGACTATATGGATGAAAATGAGGAGTACTTTCAGCGACAAGCCTCGCACAGACAGTCCCGTCGGCGCTTTCGGAAGATCAACCAGAAAGGGGAGAGGCAGACAATCATCGACACCGTGGATCCGTACCCCACCGGAAAGCCACCCATAGCCCGGGGATACCACACGGTGAGTTGCACCCTGAGTTTGTGTTTACCCCCGCTGCAGTGAATCTCTGTGCGCTCAGTGTTGCTCCTGTTTGTGTGTCGTGCTCCTACTTCAGAGCCTGTTGTGCAGTCATGCTTCAGATCATAGTTGGATATGTGTGTTCCCAACTTTGTGCTGTCTTCCTGTGTGCTGGCCTCAGGTGACCCTTGGTTATAGGTTGTTGTGTTTTGATGTCTTGTGTCCCGGGGAAGGGCACCCTTGTCCCTCAGGGTACGCTTCAAGCCTGTTTTCTTGATCTTTGCACCGAGCTGTCCTCCCTGTAGTGTTTAATTGTTGTTTTACCTGTCCTTGCTAGATTAAAGTTGCAACACTTGTGTGTAATGTCTGTAGCTTCTGCTGGCTTTAGTGTGACGATCTACCCTTGATTTTATAAATGTTTTGTAGTTTGTTGAACACCCCTAATACTGTAGTTTCTCTGTGCTTTATGTGTGTCTTTGAAAATCTGTCTGTTTGTGCTTCTTATGGTTGTCAGAAAAGTATTCTGATGTGAGTTTTTTCATGTTTGTGGCACTTTTTATATCCAGCATTTGCACCATAACACACTCCTCACCAATACATTGCTTTAGCTCTGGTCTTAAGTTGTCTCTGTAGTTATGAGGATGATTAAAATATCAGCTTATTCCAAAGCAAACTCAACATTCATAGAGTCATATAGTCCCTTGGATATACAGTCAAAGTGTGCCATGGAGAATGAAACTTTTCTTAAATGCATGTTGCTGTTTGATGATTGTAGAACAAAACCAAGAGGAAGTAGTTTAGTTTGAAAGTTGTGTTTTAAAAGTGTTTGGCTCCAACTTGAGAATTACTTCTGCTACATTAAAATTCTGCCAGTTGTTGGACTTTTCTCTAATATTTGCCTCTGTATTGTAAAACAGTGCACAGCTTTACATCCACTGGCGTCTTAAAGGAGTAGTATGTGTAGGATTTACAGGGATTTAGTGGCATCTGGTGCTGAGGATCACAACCGGATGAATCTTCTCACGGTTAGAAGTCCTTCAGTGTTCATTGTTTTTACCTGGAGCCGAATTATCTGCAGAGGTCTCTTCCTCCCTGAAACAAACAGACCAGGTGATATATGCAGATAAATACACTGAATAAAGCAGTGCCACATAACAAATCAGTGTTTCTCCGACACAGTTCGGCTTGTAACACATGGGCCGTTAACCCAGCACCTGCTAATGTGTGCTCACCTTTTTCTCTGATAACTTAAGATTCAGATCTACAGGTTTTTATCAGATGCCGAATTATCTACCGAGGTCTCTTCCCCTCCAAAACGGAACCGTTTGTTGGTTATTAAACTGCTAAAAACACAGAATAAAGCAGTTTCACGTAAAAAAAAAACCTCACTGTTTTCTCCACGCTGCTCGTCATGGAGGTGCTGCTTATTATGGTGGCCGATGCAAAAACGCAAATAACCCTATCTACAGCCAGTGTTTGGTTTGTCCATTCTGGGCTACTGTAGAAACATGGAGGTGCAACATGGCGGACTCTGTGGACGAGGAACCGCTCCCTACATAGGTATAAGCAGCTCATTGTAAGGTAACAAAAACCGAAGGATTCTTATTTTTGGGTGACGAGACACTAAAGAAAACATACTTATTATATTATATTCAATTTCTGCCAATATATCCCTCTAAATCCTGAACATTGGGCCTTTAATATATTCAAATTTAACTGCCTATGAAGGTAAAATACAGTTGGGAGAATTTTTACCTTCATAGGCTTTCTACCAGAAAGGGTTCTCCTGGTTAAATGTTAGGAAAGAAGTCATGGTTTGGGTTAAATGAATAGATTTCTGTGAGAAAGGGCAATCTTGGAGAAAGCTTACAAGGAAAACTTCTCCTATGTGCAAGGAAAATCACTTCAGTTGTACTTCTCACAACCCTTAATAGCATGGCTTCATCTGATGGAGTCACAAGCAAAACAATGGTTGGCAGTCACTGTTTTAAAGAACTGCACCGCACTAGTCTCCTGATGCACCTCAGTACCAAAAACACGGGATGGTTTCTATGCAGAGCACCCAGAATACATCTAACAAGTTGGGCTGTCTATCATTAGTTCAGGCCTGGAGTTTCATCATGTTAAGGGCAAGGCCACTTGGCCAAATGCACAATGCAGCAGCAAGGCCATCAATTAAAACAATGATTTTGAAGTCCAGGGAAATAATTAATTTAACAAATGCATGAATTTAACTTTAGAGTTCAGGGAGATTTTATTTTTAATTCGTATGGTGCACACTGGTGTTTGAAAACCACATTGACAGGAAAGAGACAGAGGATAAATGGTGAAATCAGCTGGGGCGGTGTGGGCAGGGCGTCAAGGCCACTGTGGTCACGGCTTATGTAACAGTCTGAGGGACATAAGGCCAAACTGAGGGGGCACAGCGGCCACGGCCTTTGTGGCCCCCTTGAAATTCCTGCCTGGCGTTTGTGTCATTCTTGGAAGGCCAGTTTAGTTTAGTTGTTTGAGAGGTTAACTTGCAAATCTGGTAAACAAATTGATCACATATACAGTATATTGTGTTCAGTAGTTTTGCATGAGATGTGTAGAGAAAGGAAATAGAGGGGGAAGAGGAGAGTTGGGAGAAGGAGAACAGTGTTTGGAGTCAGATGGTGCCTACTTTTATGAGTCTTACAGCTGTTCTACTCTGATAAACTCTCATTTACATACCCAACAGTACGCCTGTTGTTCAAATCATACACCAGTACCAAATGCTTCATGTTTGAAACCCCTCTCAGACAGTATTTCTCCCAGTTTCAGTTTTGTTTCAGTGTGTTAGAGGCTGGACACATCAGCACACTTTGTATTCTGGAGGATAGTAAGGTGCTCTGACAGTGTAAAGCCTCATCCAGTCACAGTGTGCTATATTTGTGGAGGAGTATTGACTTTAACCATGTGAGGGGATTCGACTCCAGCAGAGGAAGAGTTAGCTGCCCGTTGCGTTGCACCAGGCCGTCTCCCCTCTGTGCTTTCTTTCCATGGGAATAGGAAGCAAAGCATTTTCACACTAATGATGCAAATACCCAGCATGCAGTTGTTACACACAGCATTTCCTGTTCTGCACAATTTCACTGCATTGCCTTCATTCCTGGCATTCCCGCGGGGGTTCTGTCAGTGTACCCGGTTCTTCTTGGAACACTGTGAAACGATCACGCTTAAAACAGGGGAAGAAATGCGGCAAACGTCATCTCCCTCCTGCCTCCCTCCGGCCCCACCCTGTTTCCTAAATTTAGACTCGCTGTGTTTTTGTTTCAAAAGACTGCACTGAACTTTCGCATGGCCCGACATCTCCCGTCGCACACTCAACTCTCCTCGCTCTTGTACTGTTCCTGTGGGAAGGATGGAGCTGGTACCATGGCAACCAGCAGTCCCAAATGGGCTCTGCTCGAGTGCACTTAGAAGTACAGTAGGGAAGGGAGCTAACTTAACAAGAGTGCAGTACGCCACCGCCGCTGCTGCTGCTGCTGCTGCTGCTGCTGCTGCTGCTGACAGAGGGGTGGAGGAGAGCAGAGCGACACAGAAGCTGAATCTGGGCGGATGCTAAGCTGACATAGCAAGCTAATCTCCAGCATTTAGAATGCCAGGCACCGCTCAGATTTTCCTCCCTCCTACCCCGAGGCGTATTTAGGAGGTGAGAAATGCACCGAGGAGAAACTCGGGATTGAAGAAAGGAAATCTCTCCGGCAGGCAAGGTTTTTATTCAGCTTAGTCACTCCTATGAAGGCAAATGTGAGGCTAGGTAGGAAAACATCAGAGGAGGCACTGATCTGAAGGTTTCAAAGCTCCTCAAATGTGAGAAATACTGTAGACAAGTCTGTTTTATTATGATTATTTTCATAGCTGATTGCTCTGTTGGTGATTTTTATTGATTGTTTAGTCTGTAACATAAGACAGTGAAAAATGATCACAACTTCCAAGATGGTCTCACATTTCTTATTCAGTCCAAAACTCAACGATAATTAATTTATAATTCTTTAAAACTGAGAAAAGTGGCACATCCTCACAGTTGAGAGGCTGTAACTACTGATTGTTTGGCATTGGTTGCATGATAAGGGACTTAATTGATTATCACAGTTGTTTGATTTCTGTTTAATAATTCAGCCAATTGTTTCAACACTTGTTTTATTCAAGCTGGTACAGACATGACGAAGCTGGCAGACTGTGATACCTTCACTAGGATTAAAAGAATAAACAGTGATGGAAGGTATTTTATTTCAAACTTTTAATATCACAATCTAAACATACGCTGTTACAAGTAAAATTGTGAGACTTAAAATTTTACTTAAAGGTCCAGCGTGTAGGATTGAGGCGGTATATTGGCAGAAAGGGAAAATGTTTTTTTGTGTGTGTATTTTCACCTGAAAACAAGACCTGTCATGTTTTTGCAACCTTAGAATGAGCTGTTTATCTACATAGGGAGTGGGTCCTCCTTCACGGAGTCCGCCATGTTGCACCACCATGTTTCTACAGTAGCCCAAAGTGGACAAATGTAACTCTTGCTCTCGGAAGGGGTGAGGGAAAAAATTGATACAGCATAGTATCGCAATATTTTTGTTTGCCAATATCATATCGTCACACAGTGCCAAATATTGATTTTTTTGTTTTATATATTATTAATATGACAAATACAAATTAAACTTTAGATAGCCTTCTGGAATAATATAACCAACACTTTGCTGGAAAAAAAAAGGCTGAAGTGAGATGAACAGACTGAAAACTTTATCTTATTAGATAAAGCGGATGTTGACAAAGTTTTCCCTTGGGGACATAATTTACATTTGAAAAAAGGTAATAAATCGGAATATGTTTTATCGCAATACTCAGCATATCGCAACATATTTAAAATCGCCATAATATTGTATCGTGACTTAAGTATCATGATAATATCGTGTCGTGGATCCTCTGGTGATTCCTTCCCATAGCTCTCGATAGGGCCATTTGTGTTTTTGTATTGGCCGCCACAGTTAGCTGCCCCTTTGTGACGAGAAGCGTCGGAAAACGTGAAACCGCTTTATTCCGGGTTTTTACCGGTTTAAATCCCCTGGTCCATTTGTTTTGGAGAGGAAGAGACCTCTATGGATAATTTGGCTCCCAGTAAAAAGATCTTGAACAATCACACTAAAGGAAATCTAGCTGGGAGTTCACGCTTGACACATGGAAGATGTTTCAGCAGGGTGCAATCTGCAGTCCTCACCACTAGATGCCACTAAATCCTATACACTGCTCCTTAAAGTTAAGTACAGTATTATCTGTAAAATGTGTCAAAGTGGCCCCTGTCAGATTTGTGTAATTATGTATTTTAATATTTATCATCACTATGGTGTGTAAACAGCAGTTAATTTTAACCACACTGTTTATTCTGTAACAATGCAACATGTTTTATAAGGTACAAGTACCTCAAAATTATACTTAAGTACACTACTTTAACTGACACAGTAATTACTTTCCACCGCTTACACAACACTGCATGTGAAGATAAAAGGCATCGAGGAAAACCATGTTAAATGGCTGCTTATTTAAAAGATTAGCTTGTTTCAGATGAGATTTTATTGTAAGTGTGAAACCCTTCAGCGGCTAAGCTCTGCTTATGTGAGCATGATGAGCTGTTACGTACCAATGTCAGCCACCATCCTCAGCGCTGCATTAAATCCCGAAATAGCTAATGCTATGAGCGGCCTTCATTGTTAGTGAGAGATTGTTCTGTAACACCGAGGTCAGAGGTTCGATCCCGGCAGTGGGCAGAGTGTCTGTGAACAGCTGCGAGTCCCTGAGAATTGAACATGCTCAGTCATTGTACGTTCCTCTGGAGAGTGCCAGCTTAATGCCTAAAATATAAATGTAATTGTAACCCAGCCGTGGAACTCCCACTGGGAGTGCTGACACACACACACACACACACACACACACACACACACACACTGGTAGTTACCCCCAGCCCCTACTCTATTATCTATATGAAGTGAGGATTATTTGGCTCTCAGGGTTCAAACATAATGCAAGTTGTTTCTTGGGCTTGTAAATACAGAGTTTGGCCTTAAGTACAATATTCATGCAAATGAATGGCTTCATCTGGATCTGCTTTACAATTACTATCAGTGGAGAGAGAATTAACACGGGATAGTATTTGTTAGATGCATAGATTATAGCATTAGGTGATTGTGTTTACAGGCAGTCAGTCTTGATTTATGTTGCACCTTTTCATAAAATGTATTCTAATGTGTTTCACAGTTATAAAAAACACAGACCCACACTATATGACATCAGGGATTAAGTAGGCCAGTGAAATTGTATTTGTTTTTTTTTATAATGTTTCTAGATGTGGAGTTTTGGATATACCCTCAGGTCATTGCCCTGTAAGGCTGCCAGAACAACCTAAAATGAGATGAAAGTATGAAGAAGCCTAATACGAATGATGGGAATTGCCATTTTGTTTTCACTTTTTTCACTATAATCATTATTCAGTGTTAAGAAATAATGTTATTTTGCCCTAAACAGTCAACAGTGACTGACATATCCATCCTGTCCACATCATTTACAGGTGACACAGAAGTGGTGATTGGCTAGAGCTTGTTAGGAACACTAAACTGAAGAAATATGTGGATTGTAGGGTCACCATTTCCATAAGGACCTGTGTCCATGGTGCCTTTTATTTCTGAGTGCTAGCATCTTTTTTTATTGTTCCCAGCGAGGAGAGAGAGCATATGTGGCCACAGAGATAAAGCGCAGCGTCAGTCCAGTGTCTGAGACACAGCACAAAGACATTAAACGATGTTAATTGCCATTTTGTTTTCACTTTTCTCACCATAATGATTATTCAGTGTGACATTGTGGTCATGTTAGCCATTATTTGGTTAAGAAATTATGTTATTTTTGCCCTAAACAGCCACTAGTTACTGACATATCCATCCTGTTCACGTCATTTACAGGTGACACAGAAGTGGTTGAGGGCTAGAGATCGTTAACTAAAGCAATAAGTGGATTTTAGGGTTATCATTTCTATAAGGGCCTGTGTGTTTTTTATTTCTGAGAGCTGGCATCTTGTATTAGTTGTTGCCAATGAGGAGAGAGAGTGTATGCAGCCAGCTAGAGAAATACTGAGCATCCAGTGTCCTTTTTCAGAGCGTTCGGGCGTTTTTGTGCAGCCGCTTTTACCGTAGTTGAGATCTCTAAAATATTCAGAAAGCCGCTAATGTTGTTTCTCCCGCTCCTTACTGTTTATCCTTAGCTACGTGTTTGTCAGAAACTATGACTACAAAGAAAGAAAAGCTCATTTGTGGGAGCAAATCAGCTGCTGAGTGTTGTGCTTTTATCACTGCAAGCTTTTTTGGTAACTTTGCCAACCCTCTGCTAGCATAGTGTTATGTTAGCTACCTAGCTAACGTTAATGTCAAGTTATTATTGTCACAGAAGCAAAAGCTATGCATAGTGCGTCGATAATTAAAGCGCCCCCAGCAACCTGCCACCACTTTTCTGATCCGATTTCATGGCTATTTTTCTGTCGTTATTTTTGTAACTATGGCTCAGCAAGATGAAATCCCCGTCCTCAACCCTGCCTACAACGCTTCGATTGACTCATTTGTTTTTGCAACCAGGAAAACAGCCGTCAGTGAGCACGACAACAGCCCAACCTGTGTGAATCACTGGAGAAAAGAGTAATAGCAGAACGTTTTACAAGTTGCACCTGAGCTTCTGTCGTTTTTGTGGCTCAGATACTAGTGTACATCACAATAATGCTGGTTGTGTTTGAGCATGCATTAGTGTTTCAGCTTCCTCCAAAGAGAAGATCAGACTGACCTTTGCAATAATTGTAAGATAAAAGATGACAGTTTTGGCTCCACTTCTAATGTGCCGGTCAGATTTATGATTAGAGTCAAAGGCCGCCGACTACTGCACATTAAAAGCTTTTGATTTAAGGCCTGATGTAACATAGTCCTGTTTTATTTTTACTTTATCTTCTTCTATCAAGTTTTATCTCCATGTGTCTGGAGGAAGTTTTACTCAAATTAGCTTGTTATGGGAAATATTACATCACATTTTTACTTGAGGGATGTTGCTGACGCTCTCTTCTTAAATGCCTGGAAAGGGGCACAGCTGTCAGTCAGAGCTTGAATTTGTAGTTTGCCACCATTAGAAGCAAAGATCCAGGATTTTAAAAGGATTCAGATAGATAGATATATAAATAAATGTCTGTTTCAGTGGATGTGTCCTGGATAAATCAGGGCAGTGAAAGAGGACAGTGTTTATGATTCAACACGTCTCCTGTGTGCACAGAGCGGTGGGTTAACACTTGGGTGCCTTGTTCAGAATGGACACCAGTTATTTCTAGCATCACTCTCTGTCTGTCTGTCTCTCTTTCTGTCATGGGCAAACACACACACACACACACACACACACATATACACACACACTTGATCTTTCTATGTTCCCTCTCACAAAAGGCTTATAATCTCCATTTCTCAGTTGCTCTCCATTTTGCACTTTATCTCAAACACACTATCTCTTCCTCTAATATCAACAGCCATTTGTGATGTCGACCTGGCGTACACACACACACACACACACACACACACACACACAAACAAACACACACACTGATTTTCCCCTGATCTCTCACTCAGCCACTCACTTAATGTCTTTGTGCTGTCACTCAGTTTAAAATGAAATGTTGATGTGGCCTCATGTTTACTAAACGGCTTCACTCCTGATTTTATCCATACCAAATTATGATAATATCCAGTATCTCCTCTGCACCCTTTGTCCTCCTTTACTCCTCTCCTCTGTTTCTATTTTAACTCCTCCTTAGTCTCCTACACCCCAAACTCTTTGAGCAGATGAGTTATATTCCTCCTCCGGGTTTACTCGGTGGCCAGTGGGGCATCCAAGGCTCCAAACAGCTGTTCTATAATTATACAAGCAGCAGGAGGCAGACAATCAATACTCCTTTTACTCTTTTCCTCCACCCGGGCGGCCTGGCGGTTAGCGAGGCCGCCCTGTAATCAGAAGGTCACAGGTTTAATCCCTGCAACAGCCAATGTGTCCATCAGCATCCGTGCACTGTCGGAGTGTCCTTGGCAGTGACATTGCTCACTCATCTTCTGACTGCTTTTTAATTGCTTTAAGACTGTACATGGGAGGGGAGTTACTGCTGATAAGAATGACACTCTCGTCAATTACTAGAAGTATTTATGTTTGAGAGCTCTTAAATATAAAATGTTAAGTGCATACATCTGTGTGAGATGACTCTGAGATTACTGTACTGTGATAATTGAATGCAAAGATAGGCAGGCACAGGGTTGTGCTCTGCTTTATAGCACTTCACCTTTACTTCACACCCACTGGGGTCAGGTACTGTTCACATTTGAACTGATACTGCTGCTTCTCTGCTTTTTTCTAATAACTAAGTTTTTGTCTGTTGGCTCTTGTATGTGTGTGTGCGTCTGCTTGTGTCTTTTGCTCTCTGTTCAGACACAAAATGACAAATATGTGGAACAAGTACATAATTTAAAAAACACAATCACAGACCACACTGAAACTAGGCTATTTCTAAAGTAAAACAGAAAAGATAATTGATCAGACAGACTGAAATCATCAGTGCACAGCGATAGTTTCAGCTCGCTGGGAAGGCGATGGATCTCCATGGCTGGCTTCCCGGCTTCTGGGCACTTCATGGTGCTGTCACATCCTGTCTGAACCTGGCGTTCCCACCCAGGTGCGCTCTTAGGCACTGAAATTTGGCATTAATTGATTTAAGATGAATCGGTACTCTTTAGTACCAATGTAATGCGGTCAGTACCCTTTAAGCTATCGAGTAAGGTAACCCAACCCTAACACCTACTGTATCTTAACTAACCTGTTTCGTTATTCGTTAGTTGTATTTGTATTAAATTTGCTTTAAAAAATACTGTACTTTAAAAGAATAGTTTGACAGTTTGGGATGTGCTTATTTCTGTTCTTGCCGAGAGTTAAATGAGAAGATTTATACCTCTGTCATGTCTAAAGTGACCAGATCCCAACAATTTTGTTCTGCATATATATTCTGTTTTGTTTACTAATTTAATTACCCATTTTACTGTACTGATTAATACTGTTTTCATATGATCAGTTGTTGATTTCATTCACTGTTCTTTAATCGTAATTGTGCTTTGGCAACACACCTCAAATGTTATGCAGAAAAAGCCTATTGAATTGAACTGAGTGGGACAATATGGGATATGTTACCAATGCTGAGAGCTAGACTAATATTTATCATAAAATGTCCATCTAACTTTACAAATAAATATTTTTCTTCTGCTTGACATGTACTGTGTAGCTTCACATTTAGTCCCCTGTGTGAAATTGAAGAATAACTAATTACTAATAATTCTATTAACAAATTTCACAACAAGAAAACTCTCTAAGAATCACTCTCCACTGACTTCACACAGTTATGAGTAGTTTCCAAGTCTTCATATTCCGCCTTAATCTGCATTGGCACTGACTTTGTGGTGACTCGAAATATTCCCAGTTGGGCGTCGCCTATACAACAGTGACAGGTTCACCTGCACTTGACCCGCGTGTGAGCAATTTGATTGACGTCAAATGCAGCCCCATGATGACAGCTCCTCTGCTTTCCATGCAGCCATAGGATAAAAGACAGATTTTAGAACAGTGTCTGTCCTGATTTGTAGTGGTTTAAAAACCAATCAAAATGTGAGACATCATGTTGAAATGTGTCATGCGGGACATGGCATAAAAATGCAGTGCAGTTCACAAGCGGGTCACCTGGTCACCTTACTTATGTCTGGCTATTTAATGTAAAGATAGAGCCATCAGCCGCTTAGCCTGGTTTAGCCAAAGGACTTGAAACAGGGGAAACAGCTAGCCTGGCTTTGTCCAAAGGTAACAAAATTGGTCCAGCAGCATCTTTAAAGTTCTCCAATTACCATGCTATATCTTTATTTTTTGTAGGTCCTCCTCTTTCAAGTCTTTCAGCTACACTAAGCTAACCAGCTGCTGGCTTCAGCCTCAGTTGGTATCGATCTTCTCATCTAACTGTCAGCAAGAAATCAATGAAGTGTCTTTATCAAAATATCAAGCAGTTTATTCGTCGATATTTTATATCATTGTGAAACTAGCATTAGCATAAGCAGATAAGATTTGAGCTTAAACTATGGCTGAGTGATTTTAGAAATATAATCTCTTGTAGGATCGTTAACCTCGCTGAACAACTTTTCATGCAGAAATTTAAAAAGTTAGTATCATGCCAGGTAAAGAAATGAGATGAAGGCTCAGAGCTCACTCCACCCTGGTCTCAAGTGTTTGAGGTAATTGTGCCAAAGGTTTTGAAGCTAATTTGTAAAAGATAAAATGATTTTTAAGACCGCTACACATCGCACCTTATAATTGGAGTCTTATTGTCTGTTTAGAGGTCAAAGATGTCCTGCAGTGGTAATGAGGAGGTTCAGAAGTTGAAGTGATCTGTTCAGTAATCTGCAGGCATGCTGAATGGAAGGATGTGTGTGCAAGCCGGAATAATAATGCGTGTGTCCGTGTGTTCCCTACCTGTCCTTGGCTATAAGAGCACTGAGAAAGTTGAATTTTCACCTTGAAAATTCATTAATCTGCCGAGTCCCTGAACAATGAAAGAGATTTTGCCAGTAGGTTGATGTAAAATAAACTTGTTACAACAAGTTGGTTGAACTGTCAGCCATAGGGGGGCATTAATTAGGTTTTTCCTCAGTTGGCGTAAAGAAGTTTTAGGTTTCTAAACAAGATTTTAGGACGCAGTCACACACAGCTACACTCAGTCTGTCTAACATGGACATTTTTTTCCCAGTTCGCTGCTGAAAGCTGCATTTTAACATGTCAGTGAAGTCTTCACTTGCAGTTTCTCACATCCTCGACTGGCAAGTGGCATGTTTGATAACTTTCATCTCCTCTGCTTCTTTCCATGGCTCTCTCCTTTAACCTGGCTCCCAGGAATGCAATAAACCTCAGGTACCGTATCTATTAACAATGTTGCTTGTTGTGTTTACTATATGTGAGTGTGTGTGAGTGAGTGAGTGTGTGTCCTGCGTCTTCTAGCTGTCTGTGTTAGTGCTTCTGCTGGTCGTTTTTATCTGCGTCTGTTCCCCATTTGTCGTATCTGTAGCTTCTGGTAGACTCCCTTAATAAATACCTTCCATTTGCCGGCGTGGAGGCTGATAAAAGACGAAGAGGGAAGCCTGTACCACACTCCAATTGCATTACCAGGACATCAACAGCAACATGAATTGAATTCTTTTAGCCCTGATAACATAAAGCCTCCATCTTCTGCTTCCATACATGTTATCCTGCTTTTGATCTGAAAAATGAGCATGCCTGGTTGGGAATGGACTTCATCACGTCGCCGGGTGATGACACAGAGACGATAAGCATCACTCCGGCGCAGCTTATGGGCCTGTAAACTGAGATAATGGCAACAGTTTAGCTGATTGAGGTGCGTCATATCTCAAACGCTGTGCCTCTGTGCTGATGTGCTTGATAATGGTATTGACTGTCTTTCGGCTCTATGGATTATTATTATCCCTGCTGTGTGGGTGTGGTTCTGTTGGGTCTTGATGATCTACGATGGTGCCGTTAATGTGCTAAGTGTTTGATTATGATGGCTTTGAAAGACATTCATCCAACGCAGCTATTTAAAGACGAATCTGCCATTTGTGCTGCGTGCAAACATAGTATCACCATCCCCCCCCCAGTCAGTCTAGAAACAGCACACATATCACATTTCCTGACAGAGTCGTCTGCAGTGTCCGAGCAGAAATGGATGTCGAGGAAGAGGTTGAAAAAGATCAGAGCTCAAGGTGTTGAGCAGTCAGACCTGCTGAGAAATGGGAGAGCGGAGAGAACAAACCTGCCACTCTCGGCCGCAGAAAAGCTGAGCTCCTATTTTTAGAGCTGTCCTTTGTGACAACCTGCTCTGCTTCAGCTGTGCAGATACAAAAGCCTCAGTTGTGAATAGACATTGTGTAGGAACTGCAGCGGTGAGAGAAGAAACGCTTCATTGTACACTTCTTTTTTTTTGGTAGCTTTCTTGCCTCCTGCATTCCTTCATCTTTGGGTGTTTGAAAGTATTCAGAGGAGCTTTTTAGAGCTGCTGCTTACAATTATTTCATTTTAAATTAATGTGTCACAATAAAAGTCAATCATTTGGTTCATAAAATGCTATAAAATAATACCACATTTTCCAAAACACAAGCGTACACATTCAGATTGCTTGTTTTTTCTATAAAAGTGATTCAGTTTACTCTGATTTGTGAAGCTGGAGGCAATGTATGATTGGCATTCTGTGCTTGAAAAGTGACTGAAAATTTAGAGTCATTAGAAATACTCTGTGATTAGTTTTTTTGGCCATTGACTAATTGTTTCAGCTTGAGAGCTTTTACGCTATTTTTAACTCAGTCGCAGTGTAAAAATGTTATTTTTATTTTCAGTTGCATCTTTCTTTGTTGTGTTGAGTTGTGCCTCGCTCTCCCAGCTCAGACACAGAAAGTTTAATCTGTGTTTATAGTTATTAATAGCCAAATATCCGACTTTGATGGAAATAGAGCAGATATTTTCGGGAGCGTTCGTACTCCATAACGCAGCTGAAATGTGGGCCTCGTGCGAAAGAGGGAAAACAAGCTATTCATTTACAACCGGCTGTGGTTCATTTTTCACTCGGTGTTATAGAACACGCTTACTGACATTTGATTTGCTTTTCATGTCAGTTTTGACATTCAAAGACCTTTTTTTTTCTCCTAAAGTTGAGTATTTTCAAAAGGGTTGACGGATGACATTTATTTCAGTGGTAATGAGCCTGCATGGCGAGGATAACAAAGCGCATTGTTTTCGCTGTCGTTGTTGTTTGTGTCACTTAAATGTGATCAAAATCTCTCGTAGCAGAGCTGTTTGATCTGTTCGATACTGAGCTGGTGTTAGACAATGCTGCAGGAGATACTGGAGATAGTGTTAATGATTCCTGTTCTGCTTGTCTGGTTAGGTAAGGGGTTAAATTATGTTTTGTATGAGTCTAAAAATAAAATTTGTCTCGCTTCATGTTGGGTGCACGGTCCCCTGGATGCATTTTAAAGCTGAGAAAGACTGGAACATGAAACACTGCAATCATAGTGGATCTGTGGTTTCAGTCCAGTTTGAAAGAAGAGACTTCACATGATATTATTGTATTTAAATGTCTGTAACTCGGAGATAATATTGGCCATGATGTACTTTCCTAACATAAAGTTGCACGTGATGACCTGTTAAGCTGTAAAACATGATATCAATTAACACATCAGATCCACATGAGCCATTATCGCTCACCCAGAGATTCATTTCACCTGACGCACCTTCCATCAAATTACACAACAGAAGCAGTTTTAAATCCCGACATAATGAGTCATCGAGGAAATATTCACTCTCCACTCTGGCTCTTCCCTTTCACACATCGACAGCTTGTGATTATCACTGAAGTTGTTTTGTAACCAAGACTTGTCATGTACGTTTTGGTGTGGCCTTCTTCCCTTTTGGTCGTATTTAAAGCTACCCAGCACTTTGTGGATATTTGAAACTCTGTGATGTCTCCAGCTCTAAAAAATGTGTTGCCACTGCATAACATCCTGGTTCATTGAGGTCACCGTTTGTGGGAAACTGCCTGTTGTGTGATGGATCTCATCCTGTGTGGGGTTTTGAACAGCAGTGCAAATCATGTATTAACACTCAGGGTTCAACAATAAGGAATGTTCAGGGCAAGTAAAATGCCACATCCGGCTAGTTTTAATGGGCCGCTAGTAAATGTAGCAACTCACTTGCCCAGTTGGGTAAGTGGTAAAAAAGAATGAAACACATTGTTTTTTTTGGAGCTGGTGATGGAAGTAGCTAACGAGTGAGCCATCTTGCATGTTTCTCATCTCTGTAGAGAGTTGCACATGCACAGTACAGACAAGGTGCTTCTGAGAAAATGGCGGCAGGTAAGGATAAAGCGTATGAGCTGAAGCGCATCCTGGAAACCGTAGTTTAGTTGGGTGGTTGTAGTTGTTATTTGATAACCACTAATAAAAGAAGAATCTGCATAGGGGCGAGTAAAAAATTTCAAATCAGGCAAGTAGATTTCTGACACACTTGACTCACCGAACAAGTTAAAAAAAAACTAGGGTGGGGGAGGCCTTCTGTGTGGAGTTTGCATGTTCTCCCTGTGTCAGCGTGGGTTTCCTCCAGGTACTCCAGCTTCCTCCCACAGTCCAAAGACATGCAGGTTAATTGGTGACTCTAAATTGTCCGTAGGTGTGAATGTGAGTGTGAATGGTTGTCTGTCTCTATGTGTCAGCCCTGTGATAGTCTGGTGACCTGTCCAGGGTGTACCCTGCCTCTTGACCAGTGTCAGCTGGGATAGGCTCCTGAATGAATAAATAAGTGTTTTTAGCTGTCATGGCTTTATGGCTGGTAATGTTGGGCTGTCCTTTGATTCACTGCATTCACCCAGACTGAAATATACCCACAACTATCAGATGGATTGCTGCAAAATTTACTACAGATATTCATGATCCCCCACAGGATAAATTCTACTGACTTTGGTGAGCTCCTGACTTTTCGTCTTGTTGCAACCATGACGTTAACATTTGTGATTTTGAGTGAAATGTCTCAGCAGTTATTGGGTGTATTGCGAAGAAGTTTGCTGCAGATATTTGTGTCTCCCTCACGATGAACCCTAACTGTGGTGATCTCTTAAATTTTCATTTTAGTCCATCATTGGGTCAAAAATTTTATTGACTTGAAGATTATTGGTGTTTGACTGAATGCCTGCAAAGCTAAAGCCAGTTCCATCAGTCTTGGGTGCAAACTGTGTTTATTTTTAAATTTAGGAATGCTAACACACTGAACTAAAATGGAGAACATGGTCAAAATTATACCTGCCAATCATCATGTGAGACGCATGCTGATTTCCTTTCTCTGTTTCTTTCTGATGTGGAGAGAAACAGGAACATAGGGCAAGAAACTTCACTCTTCCACACACAGTTAAAGACTTCCAGTTCATCACCTTCCAGTTAGTCTATAACCCGATCCGGAAACCTCTAGTGACTGATCAACCTCACTCTCACTTGCCAACAATCTTCCTTTGCCACTTATTCTCCAGAAGCTTCTCTTTTCATTCACTTTTTTTTTTTTTTTTTTTTTTTTGATTTATGCACCTTGTAGCAGGTGCAGGGGCACGACAGATGTTTCGCCCCTGTGAACCTACAAGTGTAATCTTTTAAACGTGCCTGGCTGCCTGTGTTTCTGCCAAATTATTTTCAGAGCAGCGTGCAGGTGACAACAGCTTGATAAATGAAATAATCCCTTGGGCTGTAGCGGCTATGAAAATGTAGTCTCTTTATTAGATCATCTTTCTCGTTCTAACAATGCTATTTAGAGCCGCCGTAATGGGACCGGCTTCAAGGATTAATGCACAACACTGGCAGTCAGGAGCGCTGTGTTTCCTCCACGTTAGGCCTTCTGTTGGCTTACAAACAAATTCAGTGAACAAGGATAGACACAGATCAATAAATCAGAGTATGTTGAGTTTGATCCCATAATAGCCAGTGTCTGTGAGAAGTCATGTGTTCTGTGGAAGTTTTCGTGATGCTGAAAAACTTCCCGCTCCTTCATTGCAAGTGAAGTCGATGTAGGAAGCTTCTTTGTCTGCTGATGTAGGATTTAGTTTTGTTTGTTAAGATTCTGGCTGGTTGTTCCTACAGACTCTCAAATATAAAGTGCTATTTTTTCTGGTTTTCTTGATATCCTGGTCTTCTTGGTCGGAAAATCATCTCGGGTAAAGTGTTTCATTTTAAGGAGAAGCCTTTTCTATTCTTACTGCAAAAAAATCCCATGAAAAAACAAAACATGTATTGGTCCTACAAATAAGAATTGTCTGTGTTTTCAAGGCCTATATATGTTATTCATCTGTGCTCTATTGAAACACATAATTCATCCACACCATGGTGACACGTTCCTTTACTGTAGTTTGTTTCCTACTCCTAGTCCTGCTGCTGCAGATACCAGGGCTAGGTATCATTTGTGAGTGATACAAGTAATACCAATACTAACAGAGTTCATTCAATACCCATAATGTGAATGGAGGTGTGTAGTGCAGCCATACTTTCGAAGGCTTTGGTAGCATCTCGGCAGGCTGAGCTGCCACCTCTGGGTTGTAGCCGCTGCTGCAGGAGTGTGAGCTCCACGCTAGGGACAGTTGGTGAGAATCCACCCGCATACACACAGTGTCAGGGCTAACTGTTAGCATCACACAGCTAATGGTACCCAAAGGTCAGTAATGGGTTTAAAAGCAGAGTTGAGCTGTTTCAGTGTGAGTTTGTTTGGGTTGTTTGATGGCTCGGTGTCGTATGTTAGCCGCTGCTGCTGTGTTAGCTCGTGCTAACCTCGAAGACGTTGAACTGAGCATTTGCTGAGACGAGAGTGGCTCAGTAGAAAGTTTGTCAATCCAGTGGGGAGTCAGGACGAGATCCTTGGCTCAAAAAGGATCTAATGCAGCTGTCATTTGGCAGGAGAAGTTTCGATATTACTTGGTACTGAGTTATTTTGGTTGAAATTGACTCAAGTTCCTATGCCCAGCACTAGTAGATACTCACTGATGCAGCAGATATGTATTAATTCGCAGCTGAAAATAGTCCCTAACAAACAAACTATTTACTCTTGTTTCAGTGCCAAGCTATTTTAGCAAATTATCTAGTTGTTTTTTTGTTTTGTTTTTTAAATGAAACCTCATATTTTTGACCAGTTTTGAAGCACTTGCATCTCCAGGGAGAACAAGTCTGCAGGTATTTATAAATAGACTTGCACATTTTTAGTTTTGGCCTTTTCAGTAACTTTTTTTTTGTAAAGTAGAAGAACATCAGTTCTAAAGGTGTAAAAAAAAAAAAAAAAAAAAAAAAANAGACTTGCACATTTTAAGTTTTGGCCTTTTCAGTAACTTTTTTTTTGTAAAGTAGAAGAACATCAGTTCTAAAGGTGTAAAAAAAAAAAAAAAAAAAACACCACTCAGTCATTTCAATCACTTTTTTCCTCACAGTGATATCAGCCCCTGTCATACTGTGTGAATTTAGAAATCCCTCATGCAAAACTCTGTTCTCAACACTGTAAAATTTAAGTTTAATCGAAAATAAAGCATATCTCTGGTCTGTGTATGTGTGTTCTGCTACTGCATCATTTAACACCACCTCCAGTCTCTTGATGTTGAGCTGGGATGGATACGAGACACATTCAAGTCCCTAAACGCATCATCTTTGGTGAGGAACTGAGCCTCAGTCATGGGGTCCAGATGTGACAAAGTTCATTGGTTGTATGTTTTTTGGGTGCTTTGCCATGCTGAAGGATTGTTTTTATCTCTGCTGTGTTATGATTAAAAAATGGGGAAGAATTTCATCATTCTCTGCTGGTTGTTTGCTCTGTAAATCAGATTGACTTGACTAACCTCATCAGCAAAATACTTGAAATGTGACCTGCTGCCTTGTACTGTCGAGCTGAGTTCTGGAATTAAAGGAGGTGGATGGCAGATGTTGCCATGTAATGATGAGTTTTTCTGTTATCACACTTGCCTGTGTGTGTGTATGTGAATGTGTGTATGTTTGTGTCATGTGTGGGTGCACTGGTGTGTCATCCAGCAGCGTAATGAGGTTTTTATGGCTCTAATGCTACGCCTCAGCAAGCAAAACACCATCACATGGCCAACCCTACAATTGCATTGAACAGTTGCAGCCACGCCGGGTTCACAGACTGTTTACAAATGGCAGCTGAGGCACCGCCCCCACTCTACCTCATGCATTTAGCACTCACTGCTATCGAGCCCGAGTGCATTACTGTTATTCTCAAGTGGCGTTTTTCACGTCACTGTCACAATCCTGTAAGATCGATGCTCCCCTGCCGCTCTGCCTTTACGTCCAGCTTGTGATTAGTCAGTAAAAAAATGATTAATTGGCTTGTTTGTTCCTAGAAAGCTTTAAACGAGGGGGGTGGGGCAGGAAGGTCTGATATTCCCCAGACACGACCCCGTTGCCGCGGTGATGTAATGATGCCCCTGTCCTCTTCCCCCCCGGCGATTGTCGGAGATGTTAATGACCGGGCTGCACAGCAAAGCACCTGAGCTTTTTTGTTGTTGTGATACATTACATCATGGCTCGGGGCAGGAGAGGTGATGTCATACCGGGTCTCCAGCCTCCCTCCCCCTCACGTCCTCCCACTCAGCTCCCCGTTACTTTGACTGGAGCAGCTCCAAAACCAGCGAGCAGTAGACTGCTTTCTAGGCATTGTCTGAGGCAGAGCAGCCAGGCTCTTTATATCCACCATAACAAAAAGCTGCAGCCTCAGTGGTCTGCAGCGCATACACATAATAATTCATGTGTCAAATGCTTTATTGGTTTTATTGGATTAGCTGTTGTTGTTTTCAAGTGTGCATTAATCACATTTAGAGACTGTTTTTATATTTGTGGGAGTTTTTATGCCGGTGTTTGTGCAATTTTTGCACAATTTTAAGCAGATTTAGCACCATGATGATTGTAAATAATATTGTTTTTAATATTAGTTGATTTTTAGAGTTATTTTTTAGTTTTTAAAATGGCTAAAAATGAAAAAAAAAATCTTACTGCAACTTCCTTAAACCCAAGATGACATATTCAGATACATTGTTTTGCCCAAACCACAGTCCATCATAAAGGCTACAGAGCTTCATGCTGTATTTGAGGGAGCTGTGTAGGAATAATTTATCATGCAGCGTGAATACACTTAGAAGGAAGTTACTAACTAGATTTTGAAGGAAAATGGTTAAAAGATATCTTGTTAAAATCAAACTTATGAACATAGATTCAAGTCAAGCACAATTATGGCACTGGACCTTACGTTATAGCAAACTTATCAGGGAGTCAGTCGAAGGTCTTAAGTCGCACAATTGAGAACAGGAATCCTCCCTCTGGATGTTGAAGTTGGCAGATTTAAAACCATCCAGGAGTAAAACAGGTTGTGTAATGATAAAAATAATAATACATTTTATTTAAAAGGCGCCTTTCAATCCACCCAAGGTATAAAATAACACACAGAACATTTACACCAACTAGGAGACGTTGAGAATGAATCACATTGCCTCTGTATTGTCCTTATTATGAAGAAAATCATCATTTAATCAAGTGTCTGTTAAAAACCCAGGAACATTTTGCTGCACCGACGATGACAGAATGGAATGGTTGTCTAATCTTAATATTTATCAGTTGACTACCTTTGTTTCTAAAGCTCTAAAAAACATCACAATGGTTTATTTGCTTAATATTAATATAAATGTATGTCCCTGCTCTGGTTTCTGGTCTTTCTGTTTTTTAATGGTATCTTGTAAGCCTGTTTGGGCTGGGCATATTATGCATACAAGACACAATAGTGAAATTAAATCAGATATACTCTGCAGAATTTTCCATAAAACAATGTAAAGACTAAAAGTAATCCCTCTCAATCAATACTTATGCACTACTAGGACTGTGTGGTGGTGTAGTTTTCTGCGGAGACTCTGCCCTCTGACTGTGTTTTCTTATTTTCTTCATATGTTGCTGTGGTCGGGACATTGCTGGGCACAGCGCACAGGTGAGGTCAGGACTTTATAACAAGGTAGCAACCAGGTGCCAGACTATAAGCAATACAAGCTACAAAATTGCAGACACAGCATCATAAAAACACATATATTGAAAGGTGAAACATCAAGCAGACAAAGCTCGATCCAAAATGAGAGTGAATCTGAGGTTTGCTTTCATTTTCGCTGGTGATTGACAATTCCTGCATAAGGTGCCTTTAAAAATATACAATTTAATGACATATGGTGAAAAACAGCCGAGATCAGTGATGTTTTGGGCATTTTCACTCAATGATGACTTAAACTTTTGATAAATCATTATAGTCGTTGTAGCAGTTGTAGTATTTTCAGTCTAAAATGCTGGTTTAGTCGCTCACATTTCTTAATATTCAAAGCAGCGCAGCATTTTTCAACAGTTTTACACTGTTGTATTGTGCTAAAACGAATTGACTTTTTCCGTCTCTTATTTTTCCAAACATCAAAATGACAAGAAAATAACAGCAATGGAACAAGACGGCAGGAAAATGATTGACTCCATCAAAATTTTCAGAAAAAATGGTGTGACAACAAAATGACAACTACTTTCTGAGGTGTGACACTGTGTGATGAAGTGTGCTATAAAGTGTAAATTATGACAGCTCTGCTTGATAATATAAAGTCTGCTGTGTGTTGGTGGTGAACTGAATCGCTGATTATTTGGCAACGTGGATATGAAGTGCAGCCGGCCTGCTGTTTATTGTCTTGGTTGGCCTTTAAACTCCTTCCTTTGTTCCCTGTGACGTCTGTTTGTCATTCAAAGCGCCGTCCTCATATTTCTGTCTGTCAGGAGACCTTCGTATATGGGACCGTCTATGTGTCCAATATCCAGAGTCTCCAGAGGCATGGCTTGCCACCTGAGCACACACACACACAGAATACACACACTTATTTTCCTCTTGCTCCCACAAAGCAGACAGAGATGTGTGTATGCGTGTTGTTTATTTGTCGGTGACACTGCTGCTCATTGTACTACAGCTGAGTGAAGGTGAAGTGGAAGTCTATTACCACTTCTACTGTCTCTTTTACACACACACACACACACACACACACGTCTCCCCTCCTTCCTCCATTTCGCCTTGTCTCGCTGCTTCCGTCGCCACAGCAACTGAAAGCCCCGGAGGGTGTGTAGGGGGGTTGGATGGCTGGGTGGGTGCGGGGGGCTCGTGCTCACCCAGTTGCCATGGCTATTCCAGCTGAGTGACAGTGACAGAGTGACATCATCGCTGCCAGTCTCTGCGTGTGTCGCTGCTGTCGGTCCATTTTGGACACTGCTCTCTCTCCCTCTCTCTGACTCCTGATGCTTACACCCTGTCCCCCTCTTTCTGAGCGTCTCTACCTCTTTTACTCACTCTCACTCTCTCAGGAGGAAGTGCTGCTGTCTCCGTCTCTGTCTCCCCGCCCAGGAAATGGCTTTCCTTCATCCCGTTGCCATGCCAACCGGCTCCAGCCGCGGTCTTGTGCCGAAGTGAGCGTGATAATGGCATTACCCGCACTGTGCTCCTCTCCTCCCTCCACCTCCATCCCTTCATCCTTCTATCATGCATCCATCTACCTTTTCTTTTTTTTTTGCATCTTCCTCCCACCTCTCCACTGTGTATCAGCTCTTTGCTCTTTGTGTCATCTCTCCCTCTCATCTCACCTCCTCACTTTCATTTTCTCATCCGCCCTTCTCCTCTTTCCGTCTCTCTCTCTGCGCTGGGGGTGTTGTAAGCCCTCCAGAGGGGCACAGCCATCGTGGCTCTGCTCTTACAGCATCACTTTCTGGCAGGGGAGGAGGTCCTTGCTACCCCCCTCCTCACCTCCCCAACCCCCACCACCACCACCTCCCTCCCCTCCTCCACCCCTGACACACATACACACATCCCCCTGTTCCCGTTACAAACAAACCACTGGCTTTAACGTACAGTACCACGGCGGAGGCTGCAGGCGTCTCGGTCTTCAAATAATGTAATGGTGCATAAAGGCGTCAGTGTGTGCGCTGTGTTTTCGTGTGTGTAGCCTTACTTTCAGGAGAGGGAGGGGAGAGATAGAGAGAGAGAGGGAAGGCGGAGGGAGCAAACGTGAGTGAAAGTGTTGTCAGCCATTTTTTCTCATCTTTTTTTTTGGCTGTTTTCTGCTTTATTATCGGCGCGCCGCTGCTCTCCGGCTGGAGATGTGATTGTCAAGTGCGCGGAGAGAAAAAAGCTGCCTCGTCTTCGCTTGGATAAAAAGGATATTTCCCCCCTCTTCCTCTCCTCCTCCTCCTCCTCCTCCTCCTCTGTGGTTTTAAGATATTTCTGTGGGGAGCAGCGGGGAGGCTGGAATAAACGCAGAAGCTGGTGTTGGTTTGGAGAGTCTAATCAGGCCAAGGAACAGCGGATACTCCCAAAACTGTCAAGCCGCCGCCTCCTTCCAGAGAGACGGTCGCAGCCGAGGGAGGGGAGAGGGCAGGCGGCTTGGATGAAGATGGGGGTCTGCGCTGAAGCTTAAAGCAGCTCCGGGATGTTAGATTTTAGCCCGGTGAACATTTTTTCATTATGAAACCATTAGCAGCAGCAGACAGCAATGGAGTCCCGAGCCAGCAAGATAAAACTCCGGTAAGTAGCCTATCGACGCGCAACGTCTTCTCTCCATCTCTCCATCTTTCTTTTTTCATCTCTCCCTCATTTATGACCCACTAGATATGATTACCGGCCGTATAATGGACGTGCATCGGATTTCTATCGAGCCTCGACAAGATGAATGAACGCAGGGCAGGCCAAGGACGCGACAGAAACCCGAACAGGGCGCACCAGAGGCTGATTATCGCCCCGTAGAGCCTCCGATGTGTGTCAGTGTGTTGTACTAGAAACGGCCGCCATGTGCTTGCTGTCACTCACGCGCGCAGACACACGCACACTCGCGTGAATTTTAAGCACTTTTTAGATCACATAGGCCTCGTGCGTCCTCATAAAACAACAGCTTAGTATTAAAACTGCAAACAAATATAACAAGCAGCTCAGTAATGATTCATATGGACGCGTGCAGAGGTGTAACAGTGACGGTGAAAGGCGCACACACATCCAGCGGTGCACATGCGTGTGTGTTTAACGACCGCCGTCTCTGCCCTCATTATGTTTTTACGACGCACTGAGATGACAATATTTGATTGTAGCTCCATATTAAGTGCCCATGAAATTAATCACTCCAGGTGTCTTTTGCGCTGGAGGGAAAAAAATGTGCACATGCAATAATAGATGAGGGTGGTTTGATGGGAGGTGATGTCATGTTGCTGCCCTAAATTCACTTACCCCACCTCTTAACCTCTATTGGTGCTGTTGTAGTGTATGTGATGCAGATGTTACTTTAAAGCAGACACTGATAGTGGGTATTAGGTGTTTTTGCCTCGTGATGATCACCAGCTGAAGCACTAGTTTGACCCTGCTGGTGATGGTGGTGGTGGCGCTGTCCGTGGTGCTGGAGGCAGCCGGCAGCTTCCAGCAGACACTCGGAGGCCTGAGCCTGATCTGCACTTGAACGGTAAACGGATTGATCGGCTGTCAGCGCCGCTGGCATCACTCACACGTCGGGACCACACACAGGCACACACGCACACACATATATATAGACACACAGAGGCAGGGCTGTAAATCACGCTGATGGACGGTTCCTGGATCGCAGAGCACAGATGCCCAACGAAAAATCACCTTAATATTCCTATAATAGTCATAGATGTGTCAGTGTTGATGACATATCTCATCCGCCTCCCTCACAGTTTGTGCAGGGAGGCCTTAAAGAATACTAAAGGCCTGGAGAGTATCTCTCTAAGAGGCTTTGAATCTCTAAAACATCTAAGACTATATGGTTACATATTTAGACATCTCTTTTGCAAGCAAACTTGGATTTCTTTTTCAAAATGCAATATATTTTATAACATCTATTATGTTTTCTATTTATAGGCAAAGGCATCTCTCCAGTGTGGATAGTAGGTTTCCTCTTACAGCTCTGTGATTTAACCAGGTTATAGGGACGACATACAGTTAGGGCAGCAACTAACGACTACTTTCTCAATTGATGGATTAGTTGTTTGATTTATATGATGTCGTAAAAGGGTAAAAAATGCTGATCAGTGTTTCCCAAAGCCTAAAATGACGTCCTTGAATGTCTTCTTTTGTCCACAACCCAAAGATATTCAGTTAACTGTCACAGATGCGTAAAGAAACTATAAAATATTCACATTAAAGAAGCTAAAATCAGATATTTTTGACCTTTTTCATACAAAAATTCCTCAAGAAGATGATTGATTATCAAATTAGTTGGCGATTAATTCAGTAGTTCACAACTATTTGATTAATAGATTAATCATTGCAGCTCTACATACAGCAGGGTGCTAATTTGTACGCTTAATATACCTTGTAGTGTCATCCAAAATAGTGATTTATTGATACATATTGATTCTGAATATTTGAAAGAGTTTTAATACTCACTTTCCGCGGTATTGATTCACTCGCTTTTTCTTATTGTTAATGTTTACCACAGTCGCTCTGCTGTTCTCTGCTTCTAACCAAGAAATGAGAAGTTGTCTTCGTCACATTGTAGCCTTGTTATATTTATCCTTTAATAAAAAATGATTAGCAGTGTTAGCATTTCTCGCTAACAAAGTATGACTGAAATAATCCATAGTCTTCAACATGTGCTGTCATTTGAGTAACAGCCGCATTTAAAAAGATCTTTTAACATTGATTTAAATGGTTTTCAAGGAACCAAGCAGAAGTAGCCACTCTACACACACTCTACACACTTAAAATATCCTTAAATATTCATGGTAGGGTTGCCACTTTTAACAACTAAAGGCAAAACAGCATGTGTGCCATCAAGTAGCACCTAATTTCACCTCTTTCCCTTTATCTTTTCCTCCTGCCCACTTCATTAGATTTTTGTTTTCTTATGTTTTTAGCATACAAATGAAGGCTTATGTAAATACTCATTTAGCCCAGCAGGAAACCCACCACAGGTTGAGTCAATCACAGCCACCAGATCTTATTACGGTAATGACATCACCGTCGTAGGGCTCATGACCATTGACTGCTCCGTGTGTAATTCCCTGATTGCTTATCCGTCCTCTGGAGACCTGTGATTTCCATTCTTATAGCTGCATTTTATCTTTACTGCAACCAGGCGCACGTTGACGTACAGCAGCCCGGTACAGTTCATGTTGATTTATAAGGTTTTATGGACGTTTATGGCTTTATCTTTTGGTGATTGCTTGGCCATGAATGCTGTCGTCTTATCTTTGAACGCTTTATGGGATTGTTGTCTGTGTGCTAAACACATAGGCCAAAATGTTTCGGCCTTGCAGGGCTTGGATAATAACTCAGATAGAAATTGTAGCAGAGGACTAAACTCTAAAACCCTTTAACTGTAGCACTAATATAACATGTTTTTCTTTATTTGTTTTACATGTTGTCACCAATATCCCTTATAATCCAGTAAAAAGTGGCGGTAATATGGAAACTGTGCAAACAAACATACTTTTAGGAGATTTGTTGCACACAGCTGACATACTTTAGGCAGGAGAAGCTAACTTTTTACAGTAATTGACACCTGGAACAACAGTGATTGTAATGGCAGTATAGTGGACTGTATCCCTCATCGTAGGGAATCATCACGTCTCCTCTGACTGCTGGCTTGTGTGGTACTGACTGGTGGAGCTGTAACTAGGGAGGGGAAAGCCCAGAGAGCATATCAGGCCCATTTAATCGGACACCCCGCCGAAAGGGTTTTAATCTCTTGATCCGCGAGGCTCAGGAAAGCGAGAAGCCGCCACCATGGTCAGGGGAAACTCTGGGATGTGCCTGCTTGTCTCTTAGACTTCCAACATTGGCAGCTCTCCATTTTTTAACAAGTAGGAGTTAAAACCACATGTGAAATGTTGAAAGGAGCAGCGCAGCTTCGGGCGCTTTTAGCTGCTCGAATTCAGAGAGAAGAATCATTTTTGTTGTTGTGTTTTGCTCCATAATTTAAACCTATTAAACCAACAATTTAAATTAGACTCTTTTCAGGGCTAGTACGAGGCTGTTTTTGAGACTCCTTAAAGCTTTGTGTGTCGTGGATGGTTTCATTTCTGAGCTTGGCCACCCACAACGTTGGACATCCAGTGCAGTAGCACAGATTCACCCCCAGCATATAAAGGCGGTAAAGAGATTGAGAGCAAGCCAGCGCTTCCACTCAGGGCTTCCACCCAGCAATCTGGGTCATTAGGTCTACAGTGTAATTTAAGGAGCGCCACATCTGCTCACATGTAGGCAGAGCTGAGTGTTGTGGCTCGAGCATTAGAGCGATGCTTAATCCTCCTGTGACAGCTGATTGTACGTATTTTGGGCGCGCAGTTCTGCAGAGCTCACTTTATTTGTTCGCGAGGGAGCACTGAAGTCGCAGCAGAGGAGTGCAGAGAGGCTGAAGGTAGGAGAATAATCACAATTTAATGCTATGGTTGGTGGTGAGCATATCACTAATAGGTTTAAACAATAGCTGCTTGTAGTGACGCTACAGATTGATTAACAACGCACTGTATTGCCGTGTCGTCGTGCTGCTGATTGGAAAAGCTTAATGAGCGTGTGTCATTACTGTTGTGCTGGCATCCATCTTGGCCCAGTCTCTTGCATGCCATTAGGCCAAACAGGTCAATGGACCACATGCTTATAGACTGAATGGACACTGGCTTATTGGCCGACAGACAGCTGACCTAAATGAGTGGAGAGAAAGGATTAAGTGTTTATTATCCTCTCCCTTTATCCCTCTTTCCTGCCCGCCCTTTATCTCTCCCTCTTTTAAGGGGGAGGGGCTTGTAGTTTATGGGGGTTTTGTTGGGGGGATGTGGGACCTTTCTAGCTGGTTGTGGAAACCAGCAGGGATATTATTATTGACATATAGACCACTCCAGCAGCTGGTTGGGAGGCTGAATCGACAAACTCCCCATGACCAGTCTTGTGCTCTCAATAATGAGAATATTCAATTAATTTACCCTCAATGCAAAACCATTCATTGACTATGCGACCAAAGTGTTTAGAATATGTTAATAATTTAGGCATTTAACTGACACTGAGGGTTTCTTTGATTTCTATATGGCAGTACTGTTGTTATCTCCAGCATTTCTTTGATAATAGTATAATCTCTTATATTCTATAAGGATAAGGATATTCAACTTGTGAGGGCCACTTTTGCGAAATGTCAGTGGGCAGTTAATCAAACATTAATAATATTTATCAGAAAATATAATAAATGAATTGCCTGTTTTTAACATTGCAACATTTGCAGTCTTCACTCATCTTTGCAAAAAGGCAAATCCCTTTGCAGCAGTCCCACACAGTCAGGTGTATGCAGGGGCGTTTCTGGGATTAAATGACATTCAGAACTTCACCCTGACCTTTTGTCGGGGAGTCAGAGGATCCTCCCCTGGTACTTTTTTCTCATAAACAAGCTCTATTTTGATGTTTTTGTGCACTCCGGCACCTTATTTACAATGAAAGTAGTACTTTCGTCTTAAGTTATGGTGAGATTACATACAAAGTCAACGCGAAAACGTGAATGCACGGGAGTTTTAGCTGGGTGACATGGATGAGGAGAATAAGCCAAATTTGCGCCATTTATGTATTCGCAGGTTGAAAATTTTCAACTTGCGTGAGAAATTAGCATGACACTAAGTCGCAAGCATGTCAGTGTTAAAATCTGGTCGAGATTCTCCTGATAGTACAGTAAATCAGATCGGAAATGGAGGATAAACCCATTTTTGGCGTCTGTTGGCACCCATAGCTCAACATTTAACGTCAGTACCGTACAGAGTGAAAACAAAAAAGAAAGAGGACTTAGATGTCAGAGAGCGAAGCCACAGAACTATTTATTTGTGACTTGTGTAAGCTGTTTTGTTGAATTTCTTCTTAGCAAAATGCTTTGAAATTAAGTCTGTCTGTTACTGTGGAAGATGAATAACGGAGGAAGTGTAGCGGTAATGCCCTGCCCTGGACAATATGAAAAAGAAAAGAGTGCTGCTGTCTTGGTTTAGAGCACAGAGCCTCCATGTTTACAGTGTTCACGTAAAATACCTGCTATCCATTGTGCTCCACTATGAACCAAGTTAGTCGTTAGCTGCCTTCCCCAGTTAGTTAGCACAACTGTTAGCATAGCTGCTCAGGGATAATATTCACCATTTGTGAATAAACTCCATAAAACACTCCAGCGGCTGCATTAATGCAAGGTGAAAATTCACTTTGCATTCAATGTGAACACATCATTAGAAAACCTTATGTAGCATGTGGGCCATAAGTCACTGCATTAGTCCGTCTCCCAATAAAGTTAAAGCCTGAAAGCCACAACACTCCTATTACAGATGTCCACTAACACATATAAATGGTCACAGTCGTCGCTCCAACATTACTCTACCTCTGAGGTTTGTATTACACGAGAGTGATAAACTGCACCATAATCTCTTTTGCTCCCAAAAGTCATCAGAAGGAAATGCGATGAGGCTTTATCACTGCACTTTCAAACAGACAAAGAGATTCGTCACACTAACACAATAATGCCCAGCCGGTAATAATAACGTGGAAGTCAGCTGCAGGCGTTCAGAGTGAAGTCGACCAGACGAGGGGATGGGAAATAGCAGCCTGAGGGGGGTTAGTGACTGACTGGGCCCTCCGGTCGACCATTTTGGTTAGTGCAGCCAGCCAGATAATTAAACGTGATGGCAATCTTTGACACAGTGTAGTCACATCACACCTCAGTGCCACTGGAGCTGCACAGTCTGCCTCTCAGTCTCTTGTCACTGACACTTAAAGGTGCTTTGTGAATAGATATGTCTTATTTTCTAATTTTCTCCTCACAAATAGCTCAGAAAGGTCTCCAAATATCCCGCAACACCCTCTGCCAAATCAATTCAGTGCCAAAACACCTCCGAGCTCTTCAGTTTGATTATGGGCAGATCGTGAATATTAAGAAGTCCTTTAGTCAAAACTAGTTTCCACGACTCCACAGTGATAATTCTGCCAATAAGAAAAACACTTTTTCTCCCATTTCCAAAACTCTTAAATTAACCTGACAAGTGCTTCAGAATCTGTGACGTCTTCTCGGAGTAGCCTGAAGAGCAAATGACGGCTCAAGCCCATTTACTTGCAAAGTAATCTCCCAAAATGATTTTCTATCCCATCTATTCTATTTGTCATCCAAGTGAGACTCCGTAGTGTTGAGGCTGATTTCCAAAAACTATCCGAGGCAGTGTCGTTATTTACAGCCCAAAGTGCATTGTGCAGCAGACGACGCTGACACCCAGACTACTGTACATCAGAGACCATTATACCTTTTACAGCTCAGATAAGAGGAGCTAAAAGCCCGGCTAGTGACTGTAAGTTTTTTGTTATGAAATTCATAATCTAGCCTTTATTTATTAGCACTTACGAATCCTGGGTTGAAAGTTACTGTCCAGAAGAAGCATTTAAAATACATAAATAAAGCTCTAAATCTTGTTTACTGTCCACGTCTGAAATCACCCAGCATGTAAAAACACTGTTAAACTCACTCTCTAGATGTTCAGAATCAGCTCTGATGTCATGTGATGAATGAAGCAACCCAGTTAAATCAGCCACATTTGACTTTTAGGTGTAAAAAAAATGTAATATTGATGATGTGCCACAGCCAGAAGTGGAGTTTAAAGCGGTCTCCCTGCTGAGTATCAGATATATATTGGTAAATAAAACATTTGGCCATAAAATATTTATGTCTATAGACTCCATGAACCAGTTCACGCTGGCTGATTAAATTCATAATTCACCCCTGTGGCTTTCTAGTCTGATATGATGGGTCTGGGTGGAAAACACTGTATACTATGCAAATTTGAAATAATATATAAAATTTAATGTAAACCATAGCATCTGAAGACTTTACACTCACCACATAAATAAAGGAATTAACCATCAGTATATGTATGATTTAATTCAATAATTGAATTTCCCCAATGAGGGATGAATAAAGTACTTTTAATTTAATTAGAAAATCACATTTTTCCAACTATAGATACATTGAAACCAAAGTAATGATGCATGATACAGTAGTATACTGATTGATTAATGTGACAGTTATTTTCTCAGTTAATTGTTTTGTCCATAAAATATCAGAAAATAGTGGAAAATATCCAACGTGCCACCCTTAGAAGCCTTCTTTTGTCTGTTTAACAGACCAAGCCCTCAAATATTCAGTTTATATTTATATAAAAAAGAGAGAAAAATGGAAAAACCTCATATTTAAAGAAGCTCTATGTGACATTCAGTGCATTAGTATAGCAGCAAACACTTATTTGCTGTGTTAAGATAAAGTGGAGTAGTGGCGTCCTAATCAAAAAATGAAATTAAAGTCCCTATGTGTGTGTTTTAATCCGATCTTCTCTGCTCGTTGTGGTAGACGGTCCAGCCGCACATGGATGTCGTTGTTGGATGTCAGTGCATGTGAGTCCCTGTGTGTGTATCCCACTGGCTAGCTCGTTGCTGCTGCTCTGCACTGCGCTTATACAAAGGTTACCGCTGAAATCGGGATGGCGTCGTCACAGAAGCATAGCACCTACCCTCCAGTTAACATCGTTAGCTCTATCAGCGCTATTGACGTTGTGATTGTATTTGTCTCTGACACAAATGTTGTGTAATCCTGTAAAACCCAATTTAATTTTTTTTTTTTTTTTTTTTAAAGCACTGTTGCCGTTGTTAGCACTGTTAGCTGCTCGTCACTGTCTCAGCCACCTCCATGTTGAGAGCCGTGTGCAGATAACCTCTGAATCAGATCCACTCTGAATATCGCTTAGAGCTTCTTTGCGAAGTTACCACCAACAGTAGCCCACCCAGTAGAGTGTGCACCCCATGTAGTCCGAGGTCCAAGTCCGACCCGCCGCCCTTTGCTGCACGTCATCAACACTCCCCCCCACATGCCAACCATCTGTCCTATCTAATAAAGAAAAAAAAAAAATCTGACATTTGGCATTCTTGCTTGAGAAGTATCATTTCAGCTCTCATACTACACATTTAGATCCACTACAGCGTGCTCTTCAGATAAACCACAAACACTGTTGCTCTACTAATTGCCAAACTTGTTTTTGTTTTAATCATCTGCGTCTTAAAGCGTCAGCAGGAGGGTTTCTGATGTATTTTACATTTCAGGGTCATCTCCATAGAGAAGTGGGTTGGCTCATTTACAATATGACTCATTACAACGCCGGCTTTCTGTTACTTTATACAGTATGAATTACTCAGAGGGGTTTCCCCCCATTACCGCCTGGTGTTCATTTAGGTTATGCGAGTTGCGTGCTTTAATTAGGGTATTTCCTTGATGTATGCAGCTCCTCTTGTTGGTTTATTCTGCTCGTAAAAAAAGAAGTTCCAGCGCAGTTAACTGCTGATATCAAGAGCTGCGTAAGTGTTATAGCACTGTTCAGTATGTCTGATGAACTGTGAGTTTGTCTCTGAGACAATGAGACTCCCTTTTAGACCTTCTGATAAACAGGAGGTTTAGTGTGCTCTATAACTGACACACAGAGGCAGGGTAAAGACAAGGAGACTTTTATTCGCAGTCTTATGCTTTGTTAAACTTAATAAATGTTTTTGACAGATTCTATAGAAGTAGGATGATTTAATTAACGTTTTTCTTTGCTTTGATAATAAATTATGAGTAAAGTTGAGCTCTTGCAGTGGGACTAATTAATTTTGTTCTGTTAACATTGTATAATCGCAGCTGTGGAATAAAGACAAAGATAATCCGTAGTATTCATGAATAGAAGAGAAGTGTTTTAGACAACTTTCCAATTAAAATTTAAGGGGCAGTTAATTTTTTGTAGTTCGTGAATAAATCACATGCAAAACATACAACAGCCGCCGTTCAGCTGATCAGAAACAAGTGCAAGCTTTACTGTGCGTCAGCTTTAAAATGACTAAAATGGAGAACTGTATCTTCAGACAAACTGAAGGACAACAGGCCGCCGAGTGCGTTGCCACCTGGCCGGCAGCCAGCACGAGTGTTAGCGCGAGTGACCAGTGGTGGCGGCTGAGCTGGCTGATACTGACCATCTGTGTGTATGTCGTGTGTGTGTGTGTGTGTGTATGTGCAGCTCCCCGCAGACTTCAGCAGACTTCACCTGGCCGACGGCTTGCACCCACAGGTGACCCACGTCTCCTCCAGCCACTCAGGATGTAGTATCACCAGCGACTCTGGAAGCAGCAGCCTGTCAGACATTTATCAGGTAAGGACGCCCCCCATTGGAGCTGGATCCCCAGTCTGGACTCCCCTGGATAGATCAGTAGGTGTGATAGATTAGTAACTGGACGAACTCTGAACAGGTTGGTGATCAGTTTAGCACGGATAATCGTTCTTGGGCCAATTTTATTTCTTTACTCCTTATCTTTCAGGGCTTGGTGATAAGGAGAAAATCAAATATCGCAACATTTTTAACCAAATACCTCAAAATCCATATTGTGACTATACTGCAGGGTTGAATGTCGGTGCTTCACAGAATATTAATATAATGAGATTTTAAATAAATAATCATCAGTAACGTGGATATAATGGCTAAGTGGGTAAAGGAAAACAAAAGAACCACAATCTATGATGATATCTAGTCTCATATCACAATATCAATATAATATTGATATATTGCCCTATTATCTTCCTTGAATGGAGTTATTTTAGAAGATCAAAACCACTCTCAGGTCTGTACAGTAGACATGAAGCTACTATCAGCAGCTCTTTAGCTTGCTGAAAACTGGAATGACTACATTTTGTTTTCACGCTTCAGTTTTTGTACAATAATGTATTTATTAATCAGCTTTAAAGGTGCTGTTAGGAGATTTTGTTACTTTTGGATAGAGCCGTTTCAACCTTTGTGCTAACATAAAGCTAAGCTAACCAGCTGCTGATTGGAGCTTCATGTTTACTGGACACAGACACAAGAGACATATCAATCTGCTCATCTGACTCAAAATAATTGAGGTCAAAGGGATAGTTTGGGTTTTTTGAAGTGGGTTATCATGGGGTACTTATCCATAGTCAGTGTATTACATACAGTAGATGTCAGTCGGCATGCCTCTGGTTTGAAGAAGCAGGCTGGAGCCCAACACAGAAGCTAAGCAATGTACAGTACTGCTCTGGATTGGGATCAACAACAAAACATATTTTAGCCACTTAAAACATTGCGCCAAAAAAATTAACATCAGTTTAAGTGTATGCTATATAGAGAGTATTTTCATTGCTTTATATTTTTGTCAGACAGTCCATTTCGACAGGAATGCCATTAAAGGCTTCAGTTCCCCAACTAAGCTCTCGTCAAAGTCACCAGACTCCATTGAGAAAAACAGTCATTTTAGCTTGCTGAACACAGGAGCTGCTGGTCTACCACAGCTTCGATCAGTTAGTTAGTTTGTGTTATTGTGTGACTTTGCTGAACCCAAAATAATTCTTTAAATGCCAAAGTCACACAATAATACAAACGTGCTAATCCATCAAGGCAGCGTTAGAGCAGCAGCTCCTGTGTTGAGCAATATTAAATCACTGTTTTTCTCAATGGAGTCTGGCTTTGAAAAGAGTGATACAACGACTTCATTTTCCAGTTGGAAATCACTGTCTGACACTAAGGTAAAGCAGTTAAAATACTCTCAATATAGCGCACATTTAAACTGATACTGAGTAGATAAGGTTGTACTTTTTTTCGGTAGCTAAAATACATTTTGTGGCTGACCCCTCCACAGCAGTAGATTGCTTAGCTTTCAAGTTGGTCTCCAGTCTGATTCTGTAAACTAGGAGCCTAATGAGTACCACTTACAACCATACTTCAAAAAATTTGAACTATCCTTTTAACTTTGACAATGGGATGGGTTTTTGTTAACTTACAGTCTAGTTTGAAGAAATATGTCACCCACAAATGACCCACTCTGTCTTCACGAAGTCGGTGTAGCATGGGGTGAGTAACTGACATACAATTAGGGGGTCATTTTATGGGTGAATTTTTCCTTTAAACTGACATGTTCATGATTGTATAGTTCAAATGAAATTGTTATGTAATATTTCTCACCCAGTCTGTGCGGATAATTTAAGTAAAATGGTTGAACTGAAGCCCGGCTCACATTATTTGAAGGTATTGAGACTCTACTTGGTGAAATGACTTCAGGGACTGCCGGTTAGTCTCATTAAGTCAGACAAGAAAATTTGGGAACTAATGTAAACGTTTGGCAGGCAAAGAGACTATGAGACAGTAACAGGACACTCTCGCTGCTCAGCGGGATACGAGCAGACAGGCGGGTGGCTGCGAGCAGGTGGTCCAGCCTACTTCCTAACTCCAGCTCTGCCTCTCATCACCTCAAAGCAGAAGTACAGAACTCCCGGGGAGCTGTGACGTACAATCTCGTGTGATAAGGAGCTTTATGAGCTGTTTTCATGCTAAAATATTACATAAAGCAACTTGTTTTTGTGGTTTGAGTGTGACAAAGGTAATAAATAAGTAACACTTGTTAAAGAAAGAAAGAAAATGTAAATATATTCCATCAACCTTCCCCCCCTCAAGAGGCAAATAAAACACAATTCAGCTCAAAAGAACACACACACACAAAATCTCGTGACTGTGGACGTGCCCCAAACCCTGCAACTAATCCTCTTAACACAGAGCACCCACCCTATTGGCTCCTAATGCTGTCACCTGCTGTGTGCCTGTGTGTGTGTTTGTAAGTGTGCTGGTGACGGTGCTCAGGGGGCATCCATCAGAGTCACTTTGTTTTGTTTGGACCTCCTCTTGGCTCGTGTTGGTGTGTGCAGGGGCATTAGATCAGATTGTTTGAATACAGCTTTATAATTGCGTGTTCGGCCTGTGTGAGTGTGTGTCATCGTAAAGACACGTGTGTATGTTTGGCCGTGCCGTGTCTGGCTGGAGCAGGTTGAACAGGCTCTGTTGTCCCCAGACTGTGATCCTGGTCTTACAGCCATCTGCTAGCTCTGTCTCTTGATTTCTCTCTGAAACACACTGCCCTGTTTCTTCTTCTGTCTTCAGGCTCTTTGTCCTCCTGTGCTGGATCACAACTCTAACAGCTTTTAATCTACCTGAGGCCACAGCTGCTCGGTCTCTGAGTGCTGTACAGACACCTGAACTTGTTTTGTCTCAATCTCAATGCCTTTATCGTTCTGTCTTTTATCACATGATCAAACTTCTCTGCTCTGCTGACTGGTGATGTACTTATGTGTGCTTGTGGTGCGTTTACAATCAGTGTTTCCTCTATAATTGTAGAAGTGACACAATCAGTTTTTAAACATGTGCTAAGCAGTGGATCTAATTCATGCTGATGTAAATCGGAAATGGACTGCACTTGTATAGCGCGTCTCTAGTCATCCGACCACTCAGAGCGCTTTTTACACTGTGAGTCACATTCACCCATTCACACACACATTCCTACACTGGAGGCCGAGGCTATCATACAAGGTTCCACCTGCTACTCAGTTTTTAACACACTCGCACACCAATGGAACATCCATCGGGAGCAATTTGGGGTTCAGTGTCATGCTCGAGGATACTACAACATTCAGACTGGAGGAGCCAGGGATCGAGCGGCTGATCTTCCAATTAGTGGATGACCTGCTCTACCTCCTGAGCCACAGGAGTAGCTCATAGCCGGTGGTAGAATGTAGAGAAATTTTTAAGTGTTAAAATGAAGGACCGATTTTTGTGACATCCGCCAGGCTAAAGCAGTCAACTGCGGGTAAACACTGTCAGGTATGCGAGCTGTTTTTCCAGTGCACTAGTCCTCACAGTCCCACGTTAATAGTGCTTGAATTAGAGCTGAAACAATTAGTTGATTGATAGGAAATTAATCTGCAACTATTTTGATAATCCATTAATACTTTGAGTCCTTTTTGAAGCAAAAATGGCAATAATTTGCTGGGTTGCATGCCCAGAGTTAGAAGATTTGCATTTTGCTTTTCCTTTGTTTTTAATAAAAGTAAACTGAATATTTTTGAGTTTCGGACTGTTAGGCAGATGAAATCAGCTGTTTGTCACTTTTGACTCTGGGAAATAGTAGTAGCCATTTTATAGACAAAAGGTTACAGTCCAGTTTCAATTCAATCACAGTTAGCTTGCCAAGAGAAAGCTCTTACGGCCCAGACACACCAAACTGTTATCAAAGAACTAGTGTCGACACAGGCCGACGATTGTGTCAACTCACATTTCCTGTGTCTCGGTCAAAAAGTTGCACCTGACACACTGCAAAGACTTCAGCCATCAGCCAACTAGTGCGTCTGTGTAAGAGGAAATAACTCCCTTTACCAGCAGGTGGCGGAAGTCTCACATCATTCAGAAAGAGGAAATCAGAGGACCTACAAGAAAGAATTCAAGAGGCTAGCTAGCCATTTACATTAACGACACAACTCTATGTTTAAAGAACAAAGGATATTTACCATGCCCTAACGAACAGTGCAAACTCTTACAAAACGTCACTCACTAGCTAAAAAACACCCCTTACCTAGTACAATAAGTTTGTTTTGATGTCATGCTCTCTTGACTTTGTCGTTTGTTTACTTTCCTCACTTCCGTTTTTTTCTCTTACACTGAGTTGAACTGCCAATCTGAGTGATTTCTCTCACCAACGAGCTCTGCAACTAATTCAACATGCTGAACCAGCCAAACAACAGCAGACTAGCGCCAACAGCTTGGTGTGCCAGGGTCCTAAAAGCTTCTGGAAACCATGCAGTTTATTTCTACTTGCACCACCTGTCACTGGTTGGATAAATATGTCTTTGGATTGTTATTTGTTTAAAAACAAAATTGTTCGTAGTTTGATTTGAATAATTTTTGGAGGCCCGAAGAAGTAACACGATCCAGTAATATATAAAATACCATTTTATTTTGTAGAAATATTTCTGTTTCCCTCTGCTGGCCTCTCAGATTTATCTTCAGCCTGCTCGGGGTTACTGCTGCACAACCTCTGTAATGAGGATGAAGTACCAGTTGTTAACCAGCTGTTAAATAAAGGAGATGGTTCGTCTTTTACTTTATCAGCCAGTCTTCAGGGTTGACCTGCTTCTACACACGAGCCCCCCTGTCTAACTGTCAGACCACTCAAGCTCAGTGCACAAAATTAAAATATATGAGCATTAAAAATGAAGAAAAGGATTAAAACTCATGTTACTGTCCTGGGGTACCCGACGTGACTCTCCAAACTGTTTGTTTTATGCAACATTACTTCTTTATCGTTAGCTAAAGTTGCACCCTGCAGGTTTTAGAATCAATAATGTGGCACAGTAGATCACGAGCGATGTTTGTGGTCTTCATTGGGGGTGTTGTTTGAATAAATGGATCAGGGGAGGCCTGGTTCTTCACACTTGAGACCACAGGGAGTTGATGGTAAACGAAACGTGGTGTTAGCTTTTAATTTTAGAGCTGCGGAGCAGATAGGGGTGCAGATTGTTGAGATGGGAAGCATTGAATAGTTTCACCACCGGCCCGCCCTGCTGCTGTAATCTCCACAGCCTCCTTTGGCCTCGACAATTGAAGCACCCCGCCAAGAGTCCCACATCACTCTCACGTCACCGGCAACATGGCGCACTGTTTTGTGTCTGAATAAATCATGAAATTGGTCCTTCAGAAGGACTTTGAAAGCATTGATCCAAGAATAGCCCTGATGAAATATTAACAGCACCTGACTTGCCCACTGACTCGTAATGCTTACTGCACATTAATGGATTTTTGATGCATAGATGACACGAAAACGAGCCTGTGTGCACAGACACAAAGGCAAGACTTTAACAAGCCAAATCTCAGTGTGGTGTGTTAAGTGTTGCCTGTTAAAATAAGATGAAATCTCTGTGTTGTCTATAAAAGAATATGCATCCTCGCTTCTCTTTTGCTGATTTATGTTTGTTCCCTAACACGTCTGCTGCTGATGACGAGTGTGGTGAACCTGTCTACTGTGTCCTCTGTCCATCTGTAGAAAATGGGCAATGAATATGCAACTGTCTGTGGTTTCAGGACAAAGAGAGCTCAGGGAATTATCTTCGTTTATGTAAGAAGTCCTTCAATTTTCAATCCTGAAAAGTTTGTTATACAGCCATCGACACCAGATTTATTTGAGTGCATTTACTCTTCTTATTGATCTATTTCATTTTATCATAAGACAAACTACACCACTTGTAATGCATATTGCTCCTTACTCAATCTGTGACTGTCAAAAGGCCTCACTCATACACCCAGATCATCGGCCCTGCCCACCAGGGTGTGTGCACCGGTGACGCCCAAATGGCCACTCAGACACTGGCCTGAATCATTAATGAGCCTTTTGCACATGGCGTTTGTGGAGAAATGACATAGGGTTTCTGTGAGAGACCGGGCATGAGGACTCTGAGCCTTGAAAAATTAAAAGCAGACTGACAGTCTGGGAGGTGAAGATGCGTCTAGCTCTGGGATTTTGCGGACAGTTTGCAAAGGCAACCTTTCCTTCTCTATCTATTAAGAAGCTTGAGGTTTGGCACCGTATTGAGGTAAGAAGGGTCGGGGGGAGTTTCACTGTGGCGGGGGAGCAGCGCTGATGCTTTGTAGTCCTTTTTCTCCATGAGAAGGTTTCATGTTGTGTGAGCGTGAACCAGGCGCTGTGGCCCTTCTGTCATTTATAGAAATATTTCCTTTGATGATAGCAGAGGGACTCTGTTAGTATCACTCCTGCACAAGTAATTGCATTACTTTCGCTTCTCATCTCGGTTCATTTTCCTCATCTCCGCACATATTTCATCTCGTGCTTTCAAAGAACAGGATCTGGCTTCGAGGCAGGCGGTGGAGTTTGCTGAGGGGGAGAGGAGAGGAAAGTTGGGAGTTAATTAGCTTGTTACTATGCATAGCAGACTGTTTGGTATGCAGTGTTGACGCCTGTCTTTCTTTTACTGTACTGAATACCTCTAATCCATTTTATTAAATGGGTCAAATCTGCACAACGGTGTTTTTTTATTTTGCTTTTGTTTGGGAACACAGTGTGTCGCAGCTGATGTTTGTACTGTAAAACGATTTCAGCAGTGTGTGTGTGTGTGTGTGTGTGTGTGTGTGTGTGTGTGTGTGCAACTTCTGTCTCTGTATCCTTACTATGCTGGATTTTACATAAACTGTTTATGAGTTGACTCTGTCTGAGTTTTGAGAGATGAACATGAGTTTGGTCACCGGCTTTTCAGGTCTGTAGCTGACAATCTGAAGCATTGTTTGTAATGAGCATGCAGGTAGGTGTGTCTGTGTCAAGCTCAAAGATGTGGCTCTAGATGGACATCTGAACTTTGACTTTTTGGGAAGGACACACCACGTCCCTCACCTTGTTGAGCTCCAACAGCAGATGTCTGACTCATATCTGTTTACTCTCTGCAGGCCACAGAAAACGAACCAGGTGACATGGACCTGAGCGGCTTGCCAGAGACCGCCGTTGACTCCGAGGAGGACGACGATGAGGAGGACATCGAGCGAGCGTCGGACCCTCTCATGAGCCGGGACATCGTGCGGGACTGCCTGGAGAAGGACCCCATGGACAGGACCGACGACGACATAGGTGAGCATCCAGTGTTGTGCTCTGTGAATGTGCAGCAGTGTCTCAGTGCAGCGTATGAACAGCTCTGTTGTAAATAAAGTTATTTCACCATGCAGTGTTTACTTTAAAAATAACCAATCTATTTTTTGTGCATGCTTGAGATCTTTAGACTTCTTTAGAGGAGGGTTTTCAAAGATATCTGTAAAAAGCACAAGCCGCGTTGTTCCCGGCTGGGACAGTACTCCTCGTCCCAATTTTAGATTAATTCAGCGCAGCATAAAAGCCACACCCTCCTTTCTTATTTAAATCAGTCACAATAAATCTACATTTGTCTGAAGCCTGTTTTGCTTCCCTGCTCTCATTTATGGTGTCGGCTTTCGAGTAATTCTCAAAGCCACATCAGGCTTGCAGTATCATATCCGTTAAAGCTATGACTCAACTCCAATGATAATGATAGGCATGTTTAAAAAAAGAAAAAGAAAGTACACACTCTCAGAGCTTAGCTACAGATGTGGACTGGGGGAGGATGATGCACTGGATGCAGAGAGCGAGTGCCAACCGTTCTCCCCCTCCCCCCTCATTCGCTGATTCCCCCCCCCCCGCGGTACACCCCTCCCTCTGCCGGCAGGCTTTTCTAGGTCACTCCGGCACATCCTCTCGCCTCACCTCTCCCAGCACATTAAACTTTCAGTGCTTCCGCAGCTTCACACACAACGCTGTTGCCATGCCAAGTACAGGTCAGCCAGAACGCCAGACTGCTGCCGGCCAGCCAGGAGGGGAGAGCTGGTCGGTAGACAGGAAGAGACGGGTATATTCCTTCTGTGGACTTCAGTGTCGGGTGCTGCAGAATGTCTTAGGAGCTACATTGTAGCAGTGGCAGTTGATGCATGAACATCAGCATTTCCCTTGGCAACACACCCAGTCAGATACACCCAATATTTAGGCCATACACTGAATAACAAAACAGCATAATTTCTGCTGCAGCAGTTTTGGTTTCGATGTACCCTGGTTTTAAAATATCCTGCTCTGAAATATCTGCCACAGGAGAAGTAGGAAAAAAACATTCCATATATGCTGCTTAAACAAAAGAAATGAGAATAAAAGAATAGCAACATGTCTTTTAAGAATCAGTGCCCCGGTTGCTTTGCAAAACCTGAATGCCCACACTTAGTACTGAAGTATCTGTCCCTGTGTCCCTGCTCACAGTGAAGTCTGGTATTTTAATAATTGATTCATCGTGATAGTCAGCAAAAATGCCAAATATATGATAGTTCCAGCTTTATGAATTTGAGAATTGGCTTCTTTTCTTCGTCATATGTGATAATGAACTGAATATCTTTGAGTTTTGAAGTATTTGTCGAATAAAAGAAGACATTTGGACTTTTTTTTTTTTTTCTATTTTCTGATTCATGTTAATCAATAATGAAAGTAATTGTCAGTTGCAGCCTCAAATGCTTTGAGTTATACAGAGGAACTTCCATATAACTTAAGCCCCTTTCGGTATGGTACCTTTGGAACCAAAAGTAATCCTTCAGACATGGTACCTAGACCCTAGGTCCTCTTAGCGTTTCCACCGCACACAGTACTCCTTCATGTGGGCGGAGTTGTTGTCACTCACTGCTCCGTCCAGCACTCACTGTATTTCCCACTTTATCAGTCTGCACCTCATATATCATCCACAGAACGAGCACGTCGACATTTTCAGAACAAAATAAAACAGGCTGCAGTGAGAGTCTCTCTCCATGGGATATTTAAAAATGTGCATTTCGTCCTTCTCAGGCAAGCTCGGGGGTTTAGTGTTGCCAGAGCCCACGGGAACAATGCTTGAAGATCAACTAATTACTAAAAATGTATGTCATCCAGGAGAGACAATAAAAACTAAAGTAATGGTCAAAGTTGTCACAGTGAAATTAAAGGTGTGTTGATGGATTCACATCGTCACCTCACACATTGAGTAACATTACAAGTAAACATTCCACTGTAAAAGTTGCCGGCAGTCGGCCCAGTGAATTAAATTATTTTTCTCCGACTCCAGCTGCTGTGAGAGGCAGCAAAACATCCATTCATTTTACAGTCATAGTTTGCTAATATATGTAAAACTCTCTGTGATATGAACAGTGGTTACATGAGCCTCAAAACCAGCCTCAACTCAGCCCTGAGCAGAGTGACCGTCCTCTACTGACCAATCAGACTGCAGTGTTCACAGCTCCACCTTTTAGTACCAGATCTGTGTGCTAGGTACCCCAACAGAGGGGGGACCAAACATGGGGACGGTACGGAACGGTTCCATCGGTACCATCCACAACTTTTCACAGTGGAAACCAAAAAAAGGGTTCTGAACCGTACCGTACTGCTTGTTTGAAACAGGGCTTTTCTGCGTAGCTAGATAACTCCAGATGATTCAGAAAATGTGCTTTTTGTAACTTTCATGGACTCCCCCTTTAAACTCGATCAGAGCACTAAGTGTGGTTTCAGTTTCAGTGCCTGGAATGAACTTCTTAAACTCGCGCGGAGGTCACTGAGTGAAGTGTCAGCAATTATTCTTGGCTCGCCTTGAAAGTTTATATCAATGGAATTGATATTTGGCTTCATGTTCTCCAGATAATGATTCCTCTGTTGGCCGTTCACTGTGGCAATGATCCGTTCCGATGCTCAGCCTCCAGCTCGTGCCTTCTTGGCTGGAAGTGAGGGCAAATGTGCAGGCCTGCCAAGAGCGCTGCTGCCTGTCCTCTTTCTCTCCTCTGGGTGTCAAGACTCTGTTTGCTCTTTTTTTTTTCTCAACCTTCTTCCACTTCCTCTGCTGTCTCTCCCCTGTCCCTCTTCACAGAGCAATTACTGGAGTTCATGCATCAACTGCCAGCGTTTGCCAACATGACCATGTCAGTGAGGAGGGAACTCTGCGCCGTCATGGTCTTCGCTGTGGTCGAACGCGCCGGCACCATCGTTCTCAATGATGGAGAGGAGGTGTGTGTTGGTGCATATTCACGCACTGTCTTGTGACTTTGTCTTACCTTTAATTATATTTATATATGTGTGTGTGTCTCTCGGGGAACTGAACCTTAGCCTCACCCCTTCACACCAGTGAATCCTTCGTCTTCCATTTAATGTTTTTTTCTGCTCTATTAAATCTGAATGGCAGACAACCCATATTTCCAGGCTTTATCTAGGATCCCTTAGGCAACTAAAGCAGGCATCACTTATTCTCTCTCTCTCTGTCTCCCTGGTCAAGGCACGACATGAGTTTCAATGAAGACAATTGTTTTTTTTCTTTCCCAGAATGCACTCTAACAGAGAGCAGACCTTGCCTCGAAGGCCTGGTCACTTTAGTAAATGTCCAGTCAAAGAGAATTCAGGGTTCATTGAGCATATTGTTGCTGTTGGCATAAAAGATGTGAATCTTTGAAATGTCAGCTTTTCAGGAATCCTTGGAAACATCCTTAGTTTTACTTAATCCCTCAAAAGGATGAGAAAAAAACATATTCTTTCATTTCATTAAAGCATATATTACTTGTAACAATACTTTGAGTGTATCGCTTCTTCATATTTTGTTGTGTTTTGTCAGGCAGCTGTAATATTTCATGCTGTATCCCTCTGAGGGAAGTTAAAAAACCATCTGTTGGTGCAGAAGTCCCCTTGTAGTTACTGCATATGCTTCTTTTTGATAAATAACTTTGACTCATTAAGGGACACCAGCTGTTGGGGACATTACTTGACTGAACTTAATTTGATCTACAAAGTTATTCTTGTTTTTCTTTTTCCAATTTGTTTCTTTTCTTTTTGTTCTCTTTTCTTCCTCCAACATCAAACTAACATAACTTTGTGTTCGGGCTCCAGCTGGACTCGTGGTCGGTGATCCTGAATGGTTCGGTGGAGGTGACGTACCCCGAGGGCCGGACAGAGATCCTGTGCATGGGGAACAGTTTTGGCGTGTCACCAACCATGGAGAAGGAATACATGAAGGGCGTGATGAAGACCAAGGTGGACGACTGCCAGGTGAGGATCTTGGTTGGGTTAGCAGGTCCGTTTCTTCCTCATCTCAGTGTGAAAAGCCTGGCACAAACTTGTTATCTCATGATATTAAATCCCACTGTGACCAGCTGCATTCAGACAGTGTTTGCACTCACGTCATTGCAAGCTGCTTGGGGCGATAGCGTCCAATTAAATGTGAGAGAAAACATTTTGAAAGAGAATAGGCCAGTGCATGTTAAGAGCATCACATTATTAGCATGATGTGTTTAATAGGAATGAAGTACTAAACAGGGAAAGCAAAAACACTGAAATGTTTTCAGTCCTTTAATCACCAGGAGCTGAGGTCGGTGGCTGCGATGAGAAAATCTTTGCTCCTTATTAGTGAAAGCCATTTTTTCATAATTTATCAATGGGAATAGTCGTTTAGTTGCTATGCAGAATTTCTTTCAATGGCAATCTGTAAACAGATGATGGCTCTAACTCAGGAGTCAGCAACCTTTACTTTGAAAGGAGCCATTTTTGGCCAAAGGAGATTCAGGTATATTTTATGTATCCAGCAATCCTGGTAGTTAAAATTGCCACTGAAATGCCTTTTAAAAACATCTTTCATGTCATATACAACATACTGTTCCTACCCATCTTACTATATGTACTGTTAAGTAATATTTTACTTTAATTTTATTCTGTTATCACTTATTTTGCTGTTGTCATGTGAGGTGCTGTGACGCCCACCTTACTTTCACTCTTGTAATCTCATTCAAAATCAGCCTAATCATCACGCAGCTGAAACACACACAGGCTTATGTGTTTCCTGATCAGCGCTGATCACAGCTCTACTGATGATAAACAGTTGATGAACAGACCTGGGACCTTTGGTAAAAGAATGGTAACTGAATGACTGTAAAATGTGGATCTGATCCCTTAAGGGTCCCAGGTCAGGTCTCGGGTCCTTGAGTAGACTCTTAAAGACCTCTAGATCCAGTAACAGAAATATCATACATGTTTAAAATACTTGTAGCTGTAAAACTTAAGCATATCGGATAAATATATTTGTGTCAGGCCTGCCTCTAACTCTTGTTTTATCCCATCTTGTCCAGTTCGTGTGTATAGCCCAGCAGGACTACTGCTGCATCCTCAACCAGGTGGAGAAGAACATGCAGAAGGTCGAGGAGGAAGGGGAGATCGTTATGGTGAAGGAACACCGTGAACTGGACCGCACCGGCACCAGGAAAGGACACATCGTCATCAAGGTGACAAATCAGCTCTCAGTCAATTTACATTTTACAAAACGAGCAGAGTCGCAGAACAGACAGTCAAATGATTACATATTTTAACATATCTTTTTAGGCCAATCTTGTTGCATGATTTTAAACAAATAACACCGTCGTTTTATACCTCAGGGGACACCGGAGCGTCTCACCATGCACCTGGTGGAGGAACACTCAGTGGTGGACCCCACCTACATCGAGGACTTCCTGTTGACATACAGGACCTTCCTCTCCAGCCCCATGGTCGTGGGCAAGAAGCTTCTGGAGTGGTTCCACGACCCCAGTCTCAGGGACAAGGTACGAGAGTATGATCACTGTGTATCTGCATGAACAGATGAAATAATTCAAATATTAGTCAGAGGCAGAAACTGAAACATGTACTTCTACTCGTGGGGCACTCAAACACCCTTAAGCAGAGATTTCCCCTCAGCTCAAAGACATTTGAGGTCAGGATGTAAACCACATAATACGTGCACTACTAGTGAACCAGTAACTTGTATATTGACCCGTGCTGATCATGTGATGTCACTCCAGGTTACACGGGTAGTCTTGCTGTGGGTAAACAATCACTTCAATGACTTTGAGGGTGACCCTGCCATGACTCACTTTCTGGAGGAGTTTGAAAACAATCTGGAGAAAGAAGTAAGCGTAACAACTCACACATGTATTATTCGCGTGCAAAGTATGTGTCATGTGAATGCCATTTATTGCACTTTCCTCACATCTGTGTCTTTTGTTTTTAATCCAGAAAATGTGTGGGCACCTCAGACTGTTAAATATAGCGTGTGCTGCTAAAGCCAAGCCGCGGCTGGTGACGCTGACCAAGCCGTCCAGGGACTCTCCTCTGGCCTTCAGCCTCCTCGGAGGTCAGGAGAAAGGTTTTCGCATCTTCATTGATGCCGTGGAGCCTGGGAGCAAGGCAGCAGAAGTCGGCCTTAAGCGTGGAGATCAGGTAAGATATCTAACATTTCATATGTGAGACAGCATGCATCGTGTCTGCAGTAAAAAAGTGTCTGCTGATTGTCAAACGTTGGGGTTTCCTTTTGAACTGTAGGAAGGAAAACTGTAAATTCAGCTGCACGTAGCCTTCAAGTTGTACAAGTTTTTTTTTTGTCTGTAAGCTACAGTAGAAATCGCTTCTGTCACACAGACCAGCACTAGAATTGGGGGTTTTTTTTCGTGTTGGAAGTTCATTTTTGTTGTGAAATTGGTTTTACATTTTGCTCTAACCAGCATTAAAAGGGTTTTTTAAAGAAGTCTTAAATTGAACTTGCCAGTAGCTGCGGGCGCCCTGTGTTGGCTTTCTCCTCGCAACTCAACTTCTCAACCATTTTCACACTCGGCAGTCTTCGGGGCTTTAAGCAAAGTCGCTTAATCCTTGAAACCATCTTGAGAGTGTCTGGATGCGAGTTAAGCCCTCTTGACTCCAAACATCCCCTGCAGCTGTTTCCCCCAAAAGGAAGCGGAGAAGCTGACATCCTTGGAAGCATTCACTCTCTCATACCCGCTCACACCTTCCCAATTTTAACAGCTTCGGTTACGATCATCATTCATGAGGGATCTATCATTTTAGAGCTCCAGTATCAGTCCCATTTCTTTCATCATCACACCATTAGCAGTAGTCGCCAAGTACTAAACATCTCACTAATCGCAGCTGATCCCAAAACAGACATTTGGTCTTCTAAGTCAGTGTTTCCCGGGCTCACAGCAGCAGAGGATGGCCTGTATGTACGTTACAGTCAAAGGTGACTTCCTCTTCCACTAAAGAGGAAGTGGCAGAGGCTGGTTAGCATATCCTGTTTAAATGCAAATATCTGGCCCATATGCAGAGGTTAAGCTGTTAAGACAATTTACAGACGACACGGGCCACATTAATGTCAAAACCATGTGTTGCACTAAATGTCATGATGTGAAACATGCCAGAAGGTCTGCGTTTATTGCCTCTTTGTTCACTGGATGAAATGTGGAGTTCAGAGATCATTCATTACCTGCGACATTTATGTAGATGAGTTCAAGGTTCAACACATTTCTGCGCAAATCCGATATGGCGTGCAGTTTGACATGACAAGGTGGCAACTGAGGCAGAAAAGACACTGAGTAGTTTACCAGCAGGTTTTTCTTGCTCGCTAGAGCAGAAATTTGACTCTTAATCCACTTGCATCACTTTGAATCAGGTAGTTGTAGCTTTAGATGCGGTTTATTGTTATCAGGGAGTGTCCACCTGCCTCAGTACTTTTGTTTTACTGAGACAAAGATAGAAAAGCAGAGTGTCTTGAATTGGGAAGGCACGGAAGTCATGAACAGTTCTGTAAAATGCATCTAATATATTTCTTCCTTCCTCTCTCTGCAGATCTTGGAGGTCAATGGGCAGAACTTTGAGAATGTCCAGCTCAGCAAAGCCAACGAGATTCTGAAGAACAACACCCACTTGTCCATAACTGTGAAAACAAATCTTTTAGGTAAAGTCGTCATATTTATCAGACAAATCTTGTTAGCAGTTTGAGAGTTTTCTTTTAAATTCATGCATGATTTAATAGAAATTCAAGTTTAGAAATACTAAGTCACAACTGTCGGATATGTGCAATCAGTGAAGAGGGTTCGAAAGTTGACATTGATTCATCTTAAGAGGTCACAAACCAAAAGAGTTGTGATTAAAACCAAGATAGACTCAGGGTCCTATTATTTACAAAAGAGGGACAATGATAGCCATTACAGTGTTTTCATTTACGAAAAACAATGTGTCTCACCCCTTAACCAAATGTTTGTACCCTCCCTCATTTCATCCAGTGTTTAAAGAGCTGCTAACAAGGCCAGAGCACGACCACGACTTGGACGGTGAGGAGGAACATGACCGAAAGAACGGCGCACCCCACCTTCCAAAGATCGGCGACATCAAGAAGGCCAGCCGCTACTCCATCCCCGACCTGGCGGTGGACGTGGAGCAGGTGATGGGCCTGGAGAAGGTCAGCAAGAAAGCGAAGACCAACACGGTGGGAGGACGCAACAAGCTGAAGAAGATCTTCGACAAGACACTCACCAGCATCCTGCCTCCTAAACCATACAAGTAATAACACATAATAACATGTGGACAGTAACTCTCATTAGCAAGAGAATAATTATATTAAACTGTAAAAGCTGCACTGATAGCTTTCAGTGTTGACAGTTCTCGCTGGCATTGAGAGGTAAATGTTTGAGGTTTTAAATTTTAATGCCCTATAATCATGTTTGGTTTCAGCAAACTGCTCTCAGCTGATTATTCACCAAACTAGCAGGTCTGTGATTATTTATCAGACGGATGCTTAACACACATGAGAGAGAGAGAAGAATGTGACGACAGTGAGTCAGAGACAGTTTGTGTTTTGCGTGTAAGTTTTGATTAATGCTGTGCCGTGTGCAGAGAGGAAGCAGTGATCCACACATCCCCATCTGATTGTGACTGATTGGGCTGTTTGTCTCCACTTTTCCCAGATTGTTAAATCTCTGAAAGTTTTCTTTTCTCATGACATTACTGCCCTGATTGATTTATGCCAAGCTAACGTACAGTGTCATCGATCAATCAGTGACCTGCTGAGCTGAATCAGACAGACGTTGATGCATCTCATCTCGTTATCGGTGTCGACGAAGGTTTAAACAGTCGCTTCATTGATGAAATATGTGACCTCTGCTGTGTGTGGTCGTGCTGCTCCTCCCAGAAGCTTAATAAGCCTAATATTATATTTAATGGTAAGGCATGGCACCTCCACTGAAAAATGCTGCAGGAAAATGAACACCCAAGCAGAAATGTGGGTGAGGGTTAGCCTGCACATACCGTAGACATTAACTATGATACACAGTAGCTTGCACTACACATTCATTTTGTTTAATTTGTAGAAATATTTCCAAACATTGCTCCTATTTCTGGTCGCCATTTTGCCTGTAATGTCACATCAAGTAAACTTAATTCAGCTGTGCAGATAAATCATTTTTGTTTTGTGGCTCTGTGCAGATATTTAATGGACACTGATGTCCACATGGAGTACTCGTGCCCACCTCTCGCTCTGACACAAGTGCAGCCCACAGCTGAAAATGACTTACTGAGGGAGCCGAGGCAAATTACAAGTTAAAAGCATGTTTGTTAATTTTCTCATTTTATTTTAATGAACACCTGGTTGAGCTTTCAGATTGATATTTCTGTTCACTGACCCTAAACTGAACCTGTCATAGCACCAATCACCCAGCACTGGGTGTAAAATGTGGTGTAATTCTTCCAGACTGTAATTAATGGATTGAACAGCCAGAGGCGTCCACAGCTCCCCTCTCATGCCAACACTAACATCGCCCCCTGCCTTTTGTTGACAGAACTGCCGTCTCACCCCTCCCCAATGCTCTCCCTCTTGTTTCCATAGTGACGTTTGCGTGGGCCAATCGCAGGACGACAGCATTGTGGGGATGAAGCAGTCCAAACAGATCGCACCAGCTCTGCCCGTTAGTGGGAACCTCTCGTCGTCAAACCCGGACCTCCTGCAGTCTCACCACCGCATCCTCGACTTCAACAACCAGCCTGGTGTGTATCAAAGTGCAAGACGGGGAGTTTGTAGCAACAGATCACTTTAAATTTAGTCATAATTTGCAAATAAGATCTAAAAAATATGACTATGACTGTGATTAAAATGAAAAATAGTCTTTTAATTTGTTTTTAGAAGTTTGATTTTGTAATATAAAGGAACCCTGAAAAGTGATGTGATAGAGTACCATTCCTTTAAGGGGGGTAACAGCGAACCAATCACAAACTGTGTGATGTTATATCATGATACTGGGAGAGACTGTGATACGGTTCATTTTCTGGAAATTCAATTTAGAAACTCTCATATAACATGACCTTCAGCAGCAGATGGAGTTTGCCCAGTTGTAGCTATTAAATTATAACTTTCTTTCGGAGCACTTTAAGGTCCTCTTGAACCACACAGACCTTGAGCTGAAATTATTTGTCAACTGCTGTTTACAAGGGCAAACATGAACTGAACTTGAACTTCATTGATACAGTTTGAAGATAAAATAACCAGATATAGATTCCTGTGTTTGGGCGTAATGCAACACCTGATATAGGGCAACTATTCTGTAAATCTTTGCTGTACAGAAGTCCTGCACATTGGCTGCAATACACTAATACAGCCGGAGATAATGAAGGGATATCTATCTAAACAGTGAGACAGAATTTCTCATCTCACATCATCCAACCCTACCAAGAATTTTGTTACTCTACAACTGAGACACATTTCTATCGTCATTAACTCCTGTCCACCACATGTTGTTTGTGTTCTTCCAGTCCCAGTCACACTGAGTAAGTATCTCCTCTTCCTGTGATCCTGCTTCTCCCGACACAGTCACGTCTTTGTCGATGCTGTCAGACTCACAGACCTTAATCAGCTGCTGTACTGTAGTTTGTACACGTAACATAAACTCAGTTAATCTGCTTGTGGACGCTGATTGAGTAAAGCTAACAGACTGCTGGCCTTTTAATTTTTCCGAGGGCACATGGGTATTGATTTTGGGGTTTTTTTTTGGTCGTATGATTGGTGGGGCTGTGTCTCTGATCAAACTAATAAATGATGGGCAATGGGGTTTGCGGGTGACGTCACAAAGATGCTGGTGGAAAGATCGAATGGCTCTTAATAAATCTTGGGAAGCAGCAAACAATCATTGGTGTTATTTGCAAAAGCTTCAGACAACTCACAGTAAAAACGACACTGATAAGAAAACATTAATCCTCACTGTGTGTTCTGTTTGTCCCCAGATATGTCGGACCAGGTATTACGAGTCTTCAAAGCAGACCAGCAGTCTCGATACATCATGATCGGGAAGGACACGACAGCCAAGGAGGTGGTGGCTCAAGCTATCAGGGAGTTTGCCCTGACTGCTGCACCAGAAGCTTATTCTCTGTGTGAAGTATCCGTCACGCCAGAAGGTGTCATCAAACAGAGGCGGTTACCAGATCAGCTGTCTAAACTAGCCGACAGGATTCAACTGAGTGGCAGGTAATTACATCTGTAGTCGGATTTGCCACCTTTTTGTCGTCCAGATTGTTTTGCCTTCCATCCTTATTCTTGTTCTTCACATGAATGTTGATGTTGGAGAATAATTGTGCTCCATTTTTGCCCAGGACTCTGATACAACAGATTTTGAACCTTAAGAGACCATCCAGGTTACATAAAGGTCAAATAAGAATAAATTAGGGCTGTGGTTACCAATTATTTTCCCTCAAATGATCCTTTAGTCAGTAAAATGGCAGAAACAGCAATTAAATTTATCAGGAACTCAAAGTGAAGGTTCTACATTGCTTCTTTTGTGCAGCTAACACTCAAAAACCAAATTTTTTTCCTTTTTACAATGATGTTAAATAGAGACAAAAGCTAAATCCTCTAATTAGCAAAGCTGAAACCAGCAAGTGTTTGCTATTGTTGCTTGATATAAGTGATTAATCTGTTATTGAAATAGTTGTTTTTCAGTTAATTGTCATTTAAACACTGAAGGAAAAGTAAAACAAACCCCACATTCTCCTCTATCATCAGATACTACCTAAAGAGCAACATGGAGACCGAGACGTTATGTTCAGACGAGGACGCTCAGGACCTCCTGCGAGAGGGCCAGATCTCTTTGTTACAGCTCAGCACGGTGGAGGTCGCCACTCAGCTCTCCATGCGGGCCTTTGAACTCTTCTGCGCCATCGAGCCCACCGAATACATCGACGACCTCTTCAAGCTGCGCTCCAAGACGGGCTCGGCCAGCCTGAAGCGCTTTGAGGAGGCCATCAACCACGAGACCTTCTGGGTGGCCACAGAGGTGACGCGGGAGCCCAACCAGCTCAAACGCATGAAGACCGTCAAGCACTTCATCAAGATCGCGCTGCACTGCCGCGAGTGCAAGAACTTTAACTCCATGTTCGCCATCATCAGGTGAGACATGAAATAATATGTGTAGTGAACTTGCCATTGTGTTGCATAAGCATAAATGGACTATTTTCACATGCTTAATATGTCCCCCCCTCTCCAACCCCCTCACAGTGGTCTGAACCTGGCTCCAGTCTCCAGACTGAGGGGAACATGGGAGAAGCTACCTAGCAAGTACGAGAAGCTGTTCGGGGACCTGCAGGACCTCTTCGACCCCTCTAGGAATATGGCCAAGTACAGGAATGTCCTCAACAATCAGAACCTCCAGCCACCAATCATCCCCCTGTTCCCCGTCATCAAGAAGGACCTCACCTTCCTACATGAAGGTAACTGAAAATCAGTTTCAAATATGATAGTTCTCGTAGCCATGAAATACATTAATTCAGAAATGACACATTTGAGATTCAAACCATTGTTGACTGATTGGTAGTGGTACATTTTTTTGTACGGCTAGCTAGCCAAACTGCACAACAGAAAGATAAATCATAATACTGTCATTTAGTGACCTTTTATGTGGGTTATTTTACCCCCAAAATCATTGGCATCAAGCGGACATAATGCTTAAAAAAATCTGACACTCCACTCTTTTGCTTTTGGACTCTCTTTAGACCTTAATTCAGGCATCTAATCAAAAACCCACTGAGTTCAAGATGAGGGAACCAGGTTGCAGGACTCATTCCTTCAGCCCTCCTGATCAGTATTAGTTTTGTCAGCTGTGAAATGTTTGAGTCATTGGTGTTCTCTTTCTTTCTTCCCTCATCTCTCAGGCAACGACTCTAAGGTGGACGGCCTGGTCAACTTTGAAAAGCTGAGGATGATTGCCAAAGAAATTCGCCATGTTGGTCGCATGGCCTCCGTTAACATGGACCCAGCCCTGATGTTCCGGACCAGGTAAGACACCTCTCCGAAACAGAACCAGATCTCAGATTTAAACCGATCCTTCACCCTCTCTGTAGGACCAGTCAGCTCTCCACTGACTAACCAGACTCTGTGGGGTTAGCCGGTTCACATAGATTCAGCAAAGATTCCTGCATCACGCTTTTTCTTTCAAGCAGCTGTTCCCACTGGCAACTGTTTCCTCTGGCAACTGTTTCCCTATACACATTGTTGGCATAAAATGTGCACAGTGCTCCTGTGAAAGTGTGTCTTTGTCTAATGATGTCACTTCTTAGTGGTGTTGCCATTTGATTTCCTCCCCTCTTTGACTCTCACGTGGGTCTCTTTGGTGAAATTTGCTTCTCTTTTGGTGATCTTGGTGATCTTTCCTGTCCTAAGCTTTGTCTCTTTCTCTCTCTACTCATCCACCCTTTGCCCTCCGTGCTTCTCTGTTCATGGCACCCGCCCTCTAGGAAGAAGAAGTGGAGAAGTTTAGGGTAAGTTTGGTGACCCCTACGACCTTTTGCACTCCCTGCACCGCAGCCCCTTTTTCTGCCAATGTGTGTGCTTCTTTTCTTCTTTCCTGAAAGCTTGTTTCCGTTTACCAGTTTGAGTTGAATCCTCCCACTAACACTGCCTGACCCTAACCAAAGGGCGTTGAATGACACAAAGGTCATGTGTGCTAACATCAGGTTACACTGGATTATTTTACATTCCGTAATCTTAAAGGAACAGTTCACCCCAAAATCGAAAATACATATTTTTTACTAGGGCTGTCAAAGTAATTTTTTTGACGGGCAATTAACACACGTACCTGTTTATAATTATGACCCTCAGCCCACCCCGTAGTTTTGGAAATCAGGACGCAATGCAGTGGTAACGTTGTGTATGGCAAGCAGAAACAAACCTCCGTGAGCAGAAATTGATAAAGAAAGTGGTCTTCAAAGCCAAATGTTTCTCTCGACGAGACCAAAGTTATTTCATTTACTGTCGATGTGAAGTGAGTTACCAGCCAAGTACGTCGAGCTGCTTAAAAAACGGGATGTTTTGTTGACCTTTACAAGTTGGACACTACATTGTGTTAATATTACTAAGTAATGTTACAATCAGGTCAATATGTCCGTCTGTTGTTGCTTGTTGGGATAGAGTTTGCCATGGTGTACTTTCAGCATATTTTTTGAGCATGCTTTACCTTTGAGGTTATTCTGGGGAATGTTCTGGACAGTATTTGTCATTGTTTTGGATTGTTGCAATAATAATAAACATATATTTGCATAAAGCAAGCATATTTGTCCACTCCCACGTTGATAAGATCATTAACAACTTAAAAAACACCCCTTTAAGGTTTATTTACAACAGATAAAAAATGTGTGATTAATCGCGATGAAATATTTTAATCAATTGACAGCCCTAATTTTTACTCTTACCTGTAGTGCTGTTTATCAGTCTAGATAGTTTTGGTGTGAGGTGCAGAGTGTTGGAGATATCAGCCGTAGAGTTGTCCGCCGTCTCTCCAATATAATGGAACTAGATGGCACTCGGTTTGTGGTGCTCAAAGCGACAAAATGCATTGAAAAAACTCAACAGCAATGTGTCTGACCAGAAATCACAACTCAGTAATTCAAGATAATCCACAGACCTTGTTGTGAGCAGTTTCATGTAGGAACTATTTCTTTTCTACCAAACTACACCCGCCAACTGTATCACCATACAGAAGGAAGAGTGCATCTACTCATGGACAAGAGGCTCGTGCCTGTGACAGTGCGAGACGTAAACATTAAGGCAGTGATACAGTTGGCTGGTGTAGTGCGGTAGAAAGAAAATAGTTCCTACATGAAACTGCTCACAACAAGGTCTGTGGATTATCTTGAGTACCAGGTCATGATTTCTGCCAAGAAACATTGATGCTGAGTTTTTCAAATGTATTTTTTTGGCGCTTTGAGCACCACAAGCTGAGTGTCATCTAGTTCCATTATATTTGGGAGAAGGCAGACATCTCTACGACTGATATTTCCGACACTCTGGGGCTCACACCAAAACAATCTACACTGATAAACAGCACTACAGCACTACAACATATTTTGGGGTGAACTATCCCTTTAACACGAAAATGTAGCTCTTTCGCTTACATTATGAATTAGACAAAAACTAATACACACATCCTAAACACACTGATGTCAGATTGCAGCCTCGTTAGCAAATGTGACCTCTTTTTTTGACATATTTTACCTAACAATATGCATGCAGCTTCAGTTTCAGAACTTCACCTGTCTTTGAGGTTTTATCTTTAAGTCAAAGCTCCAGACAAAAAGAGATTCTGGATATGAAGTCCTTTTTTAAATCATGCTTTACATTTTTGTGGTCAAATGGGACATCACTGTGCATACAGCATGTAGTGTGAAACATATAGAAGCACGCTGCGTTCGCTACAAGAAAAAGTTTTCTGGTAATTATGAATTCTGCGTCTCGTAATTATGACTTAGCGTCTTGTAATTATGAGACAGCCATGTTGGAATTACTAGATCTGTATCTCGTAATTGTGAGAGTTTTACTTGTAATTATGAGATCTTAATCTTGGGAATATGAGGTGCTAAGTTATAATTACAAGATGTGAAAGTAGTACTTACAAGATTTTTTTTGAGCATCTATACATACACAACAGAAACTGTACATTCTCTTAATCACACATGTTAGAAATACCTTTTGGAAGTGAAAGCCCATAAATATGTTCCCACTAATGAGAACAGACGTGATTTCTCATTGACTAACACTGTTTGTGTATAATTTGGCCGAGACCATGTGCGAGCAAAGCTTTTACTACCACCGCTACTACGAGCTCTGACTCAAGCCACAGAAATGTAAACTATGACCGTGCTACACTCGTAGAGCTCCCCCCCTTTCTACTCCCCTGTTGTTTGACTACAGCCATCAACCCTCACCCCCCTCTGCTGTCTGGAATGACTGGAATGTTTTGGAGTTGAGAGAAATACCTAAAGCTGCTCTGTGCATGTACAAGTTTACACACCAAGCTCTCTGTGAAGCCATGTAGTGCTTACAGGCTTATTTACACACTGAAGCTAAATGCTAATAAGTCTTTCTCTGTCCTTTCTTTTTGTTTTTGTGCGTCTTTGTCTGCGTTCGTGCCTGCACATCTCTGTTCCTCTCATGTGCATGTTTCTCTGTGGGTGCCTACGTGTGCGTTCAGGTCTCTAAGCCAGGGCAGTGCCAATGCGGCGGTGCTCGATGTCACCCAGACAGGCGGGCACAAGAAGAGGGTGCGACGCAGCTCCTTCCTGAACGCCAAAAAGCTTTACGAGGACGCCCAGATGGCCAGGAAGGTCAAACAGTACCTTTCCAACCTCAGTCTAGAAACAAACGAGGAGAGTCTGCAGACGCTCTCGCTGCAGTGTGAACCCTCCATCAGCACATGTGAGTCTGTGACACAGCACACACACAGATGCTTAAACGATGCAGCCGTTCTTAGAAATCTAATATGAAATATGAGTGTAATGTATAAGATGAACCCATACTGTCTCGTCTCCCCACAGAGCAATCCTTTCAAGAACATAATTAGAGTTCAACATTCTTGATTTTGTTTAACTGCATATTTCTCTGGAGACACATGCATGTTCCCAGGATTCATAGCAGACAGATAGGGTGGGACCACTGAAGTAACGAGACACTCAGTCTTGCTTTAAGACTCACTGGCAGTGAATACAAATGACTGAATCTCCCGGCCTGTTTCCCACTATTAATGCCAACTTCACTCGCTGATACTGCACTGATAGACAGAAGGAGAGAACAAGTGCTCGCAGACAGTTTTAAACATCAGTTCCGAAACCATGCAGCAAATTCCTGCTTCTCATTAGTCCTTTAAAATACGCAGTTCAAATCTCAAATCTAAATCTCATGGTCATAATGTCTCACCCTACTCAGTGCCCAAGAATGCCGGTGGGAAACGACCAGACACCTCCCCGGTCGTGTCCAGAGCTGCCAGCCAACAGAGGGGCCAGTTGGCCAAAGGTAACCAGGCCCTCCAGGTCCCCGCCGTGGCCCTGTACCCATCTCGAAAGAAAGTGCCAGTCAAGGACCTGCCGCCTTTCGGTAAGATTGACATCAAGCTTTATGAATTAGGAATAGAGACATTTGTAAGTTCGAATAAATACATACAACCAGTACTTTAAGATCATACATTTCTTACACATTTCTATGTTTTATTGTATTTAAAAAGTTTTGGCAACATCAGGTGTTTTTCGGACAGGAAGAACATTTTCACATTTCTAAGAACCCCCCTTTTTATTTTGTCTCCGCTGTAAGAACAAGGAACAATCGTAGTTCTTAGAATGCAGTTTTGAAGGACTTTTTTAGCCCCTTTTTCAGAGTAGCTATTAGGGATGCACTGATTTTTTTCAACCAATACGATAACCAATAATTTCACATTTTTCTACCATAGAAAGAAGTGTATAACCTGTAGTTTATGTACACCTGAGGGAAAGAAAGGTTAAGATGTTGTGAGAAAATATGGATGATTTAATATTTCATAGCTCTGACTGAACTTATCAAGCTAACATTACTATTGCACTCTGGAGACGGTCCTTCAGCCTTCAGCGCTGCCTCTAACCTGTGTCAGGTGGTCGGTGATCAACCTCTTCGGCGGAATCCTGTTGTCTTTCTCTGGAACTGTGAAAGACGTCCACACCCCGACGTGTTTTGCCCTCTAGACTGCCTGCTACAGTCCTTCTTCTTGCCCTTGTTAAGTTAATGAAAGCAATCTGGCTTCATATAACCGGCGCAATTTACGGCTATAATTGTAATTATCGGAATAATGCACAATTAGAAAAATGTTCCATCATCAGCCAATAAGTCATCAGTCTGATATATGTCACGCATCCCTAGGAGGCATTCTCCCAACATACGAGAAGCCAACAGTGACATAATTGTTCAGTGATTGGTTCAGATGTGTTGGAAATACACAAAACACAAATACAGCTCGTATCAAAGGAAATGGAGAAACAAAACATGGACAGATGTGCCGACAGTGACGTCCAGGCTTTACTGAGCATATATGTAACAGTAGAAATGCAAAGTGATTTTGACTCATCAAAGCAAAAGGAACAGCGCTGTACCAACCGCCAGCCAGTTTACAGTACGTCACTGGTGGTGCAAATGCAAACAGACAACAAAGGTGACTTGAAGGTATGCGGTCTCGGGGGAGCTCCTCAGTGGGCAGTTTGTCTCAGAGAGCCCCAAAGTGTTTGGTCTGAAAACACCTAATGAAGCTATTTGTAGTGAGAAAAGTGTATAAATCCTGTTTAGTAAAGCAAACTGCATGTATACATTCCCCCGTGTTTTACTGTGAGGGACATGTCATGTCATTTTTAAGCTGAAATCTGAGTCAAAGCTACTGTTACCGTATTAATTTGTCCCCACTAGAAGATAAACATATTATTCTCTCACTGATAATATTGTACAACAGTGTTGTTAAGGACTAAGTGGAAATAAGCCTGAATGAATCTCATGCTCACTCGTCCTTCTTCGTGCCACCATTGCCCTGTTTTCTCTTCCTCATCCTGTTATTTGCAGACAATAGCAGAGCCAGCCTTTTCCCAGCTTCTTTCTGACAGTGCTGCCACCTAGAGGCTGTCTGACAACAAGCATTTACAGAAAGAAAAAAAAAATCCCAGACAATGCAGTTTAGCATCCCAGCCCCCTCGGGGGGAAATGGCAGCGTTCCTCATGCTAATTCTGCTCATCTTCTTGTAAATGTCCACAGGCACCAGTTCCCCTCAGTCTCTGAAGAAGATCCTGTCTCTGTCAGAGGAGGGGAACGAAAGGCACCGGAGGCAGCCAGAGGACACTGTGTCCAACGCCTCCTCCCAGCTCTCCTCCCCTCCCACCTCCCCCCAGAGCTCACCCAAGAAGGGTAAGCCAATAATCCTCCCTCCCTCCCACACCATCTCCAGGCTCCTTCTCTCTGTCACCATGTGCCACAAATGCCACCTGGTGGCTGCCACCATGCATTGCATCATGTCTCAGATATGGATTTCTCCTCCTAAATGAGACCAAGATACTTCAGTGCAGTGTTTCGTTACCTTGAATGGAAGATTAACTTTACATCTCCAGAGTAGTTGGCAATTCCTGTCCTTTTGTTGCTGTCACAGAAAGACAATAACAAACTAAAATGTGAAGCCATACTGAGGCCACCCTAATTCCCCAAGCACTTCAGTCTAGAAAGTGTTTTTATTCATTCTGTCCCATCCGTCCAATCAGTGATTAGACAGCTCTTCTTCTGTATGTGTTCCTCACACACTGCTTTGGCAACCGGTGGAAACAACGCTGGAGAATTTTTCCTAACAACCCGAAATAAGGGCGAAACGCAATGCCGCCAAACAGCACATGTCAAAACATCCACCCCTGTTAATTCTTGTTAATTCTCCCTCGTTAAAGCTTGTGGATGCCAACGGTTCATGCTACTCCTATTTCTAGCCTCTTTCTAGCTTGTACATCCTGGCTCCTGTAGCAGCTCTTCTTCTCTGCTTCCATAGCAGCTCGCCTCCTCTTCTCACTTCTTGCTGTCGCTTTGTCTCGTGGAATGGATGAAGAGAGATTCGTTGCTGAAGCTGAGATATATCCTGAACACACAATCCCATCATTATAATAATATAATAGCTGGAGATTAGCTTCCCAGCTGAGAAATCAAGTTTAACTATTGGGTATCCACATTATTGTAAGCTAATTCATAGGTGGAAGTAGAACAGATCTTTTTGTGAAAAATAGTAGTAATTGTGTGTGGTCTTCTGTTGAAGCGCTACAGCACGACGCTTCCAGTTGTTGTTAGGGGCGGTACTAGCACATCATTTGACACACTGTGGCAGACAGGATGACGTTAAACACAACATACTGACAATAAAACCATCATAGACATAAGAACATGGTAACAAACAGGAAGTACGATAAATAGAAAAGTTAAAAACAATATACTTTTAAGGATGAAAGGTCTGAGCAAAGGAATACTAAACACATATGTATTTCCATTGTCATTTGAACATGTAACTTTGTCTTCATGCAGCTGTGTGAGGCTATTGAAGCTGCTGGACTAGATAGTTTGACAGTGGACCACAGGCTTTACAGAGAGACATCTGTTGTCTTTGTCTGGTTCTTAAATTAACTTCGAAACTGTTTTTGTCGCTGCTGGAACCTGAAGGCTCCCGTGAGTCTGTTCGTCTCCCTTTCGGCCTGAGCGTAATCGTTACATCACTTAGTAATGGCTAATCCTGATCTGTCTGCACTTTATCTGACTCATGTTTGCTCCTCATCTTTACGGTCAAAGCTTCCTAAAAAGTATTTAAACATTCCCTCCTGTCTGCAGACTTTAAAGTACACACAGGATTTAAGAGGTTATTGAGGTGATTTATGCTGATGGTGGCTGGGGAATACAACCACCAGGCTGTTCAACTGTATAGCCGAGCTACGTTAAATACCACGCTGACAGTCGCCTATAACTAGAAAATATGTACTTACATGTGTCAGCACTCATAACCAGTGATTTCTCTATACTTCCCCCGACTTTGTGCAATTCCCAGTCCCTTCACGCTTATTATCTAAACTTTTCCACACTCTTCAGAGCCGTGCTGAAACCCCGAATGTCGTAGCAAACTGCTGCTTCAGTAAGAATCTAATGCACTTATCCCTAAAGAGTTGGTCGGCTTACTTGGAAGTGGCACTCTACAATTATCCCCGCAGTCTGTGTGTGATGCCTCACTTAAAAAGACTGACTGAGATAAGATATGTGAATTACTCATGATTTATGATGAAAGCTGACCCACCATAAGTTATTTTGATGTTTGGAGGTTTGTGTTGGAACGTAGCTGAGAGCCAGGCGGCACGCAGGGGGCCGTGTTAGGGCTTTATCATCCTTTTCTTCATAGGGATTTAAATTTAATCTGTCAGGTTTGATTTTTGCAACAAAAGCAAATGAAGAGGAGTGAGGTTATCATGCCAAGTTAGGCGTTTGTAACAGTTAATTTCTTCTTCTCTCCTCCAGGTTACAATAGAATGGGAGACGCCTACTCGGACTCCGGTCACAGTGAGATCTCCTCGCGCTCCAGCCTCGTCAGTAACTCCTCTTTCGACATGGCCCAGGAGGAGAGGAGACTGCGTCACTCTGGAGGAGTCGGGGAATCTCACATCGGAGGACAGCGGCTGGAACGAAGAGCCACAACCGACCCCGACCAGTACAGCCTCGGGTAGGAACACTCAGAACGCCAGTAGGTTGTTCTCTTTTTATTTACCTGACCTTCAAGCTTGAGTAAGCTTTCTTCGTTTTTATCATTTCATAGGTCGTATTCGTCGATGCAGGACTGCCGGGGCATTTACACCGGCTGCCCTACAGTGCTCTCCTCACCCAGTTCAGAGGAGCTGACTCAGGATCAGGGCGATCGCGTTTCCCTTGATGCTGCAGACAGTGGCCGCGGCTCCTGGACTTCCTGCTCCTCTGGATCCCACGACAACATCCAGACCATGCAGCAGGGACGCAGCTGGGAGACTCTGGCATTCGGTGGAGGCGGAGGCGGAGGAGTCATCGGAGGGCTCCCTCCTGGTGGACCTGAGGCCTTATTAGGGGGGCCCGCTGCACTGTGGGCAGCCCAGGCCAGGGGGAGCTGGGCGTCCGCAAGCTCCTCCTCATCCTCAGCTGCGTACTGGGGAGAGGACTCTGAGGGAGACACTGGCACCATTAAGAGGAGAGGAGGGAAGGACGTCAACGCCGACCCAGAAACAAGTAGCATCACATCCACCGGGTCAGAGGAGGCCAAGCAGCTCAGCCGGCCCTCCCCATCACCCATCACCGCCGGGGGTAAAGGCCTCATTTGTGAGTGACTGAACATCACAGTCCTGTTGCTGATTGTTCAAGTGTTTATAGGAAACTTATTCAGTCATACTTGTTAGGGCAAAACATTTTTATCACATGAGAAAATACGACAGGAAGTCGCATAATCTCTCATGAAACCACGACTTGTCTTTTATACACTTCAGTTTTTGTATAAACGAGCTGAGGAGGGGCTGGTAGACAGATTTTGTCACCTTTGAATCATGCCAGACCTGCTGTTTCACACAGTTTTCAGTCTTTATGCTAAGATAAGCTAACTTGCTTCTGGCCCTAGCTTCATAGTGGACATGAGAGTTGCATTAATCCTCTCATCTACTTTCTAACAGCAAAAGTTCCCACATCAGACGAGTTGTTTTCACTTATTGTTGAAGGTGTTGTGGATTTTTTATGCAGTGGAGTTTTCGAAAATGATACCTCTGGTGCATCATAGTGGCCTCGGAGTTCAAGCTGCTGAACATGTAACCTTTGTTGGATTTAAAGGGTAACTTTGATATTCTCCAGTCAAGTGACTAATGTGAAAAACAGTCACTCCAGTGAGACCACTGCAGTCGGCAGCAGTAAACCCAACTGCATTATAGCGACAATCTGTGTCACTAAAAGTGGTTGTTTTTGCCACTGACAGGCTCAGATTGATTTCTAAGTGTCCCTACAGAGATAGACCTTAGTATTAAAGAGAACATTCCTTTTTGTTTAATCAGAAACAGCCTTGAAGTCGCTATTGCCAAACACACCAAACTCCATTTGAAAAAACAGTACTTTTAGCATGTAAAGAGTCAGTATATTTGCACATCTAACTGGGTCAATTAATGGGTTTATTTTAACCAAACTAGAGTTGGTGATTGTTGGAACAGTGGAAAAATGGACCAATATGGCTTTTGTGAGCTTTATTTTGCCTCTGTTAACTTTGAATGCAGTGTGTCTTACCATGATAGAATTGCCGTTTTTTTAAATGGAGTCTGGTGGGTTTGACAATAGCTTGTTTCCAGTTTAACAAAAAGGATCTTACCCTTAAATAAAAAGGCCGATCTCTGCATGGATCCTTTACATAATGTTGTCTGACACGTAGAATAATAATCTGAACATGTCAGTAGCAAACAGAAGCATTTTTAGTGGACGTACATTGACAATGCTCAGTTGCTCGCTAGATTACGTTGCAGTCTTTTTTGTCTCACTCAGTACTGGACCAATGTCAGAAATGTTGTTCCCATTAGTTACTTAGGCATGAAAACATGGGAACAGAAGGGTCCAGGCTGCAGAATGCTGAAGTTACCCTTTAATCCTTCGTCTCTCAGCCCTTTACTTCCTGTTGTTTCCCACCATCTCTATCAATTAAGGGGGAAAAAATGCAGTCTAAAAACTTTATAGAGAAATAATCACTAATGATTCCCAGTGAATGAATAGTAAGTTTTTACAAGTCTCTTCATCATCTTCATCCACATGTTTTTGGTGTCCCCTCAGCACGGAAAGAAAGCCGTTATCGTGAGCCTCCCCCGACTCCCCCCGGCTACACTGCCCTGACCATCTCCGACCTCGCTGAAGGGCAGCACCCGGCCCCGTCTATTCCCACGTCCACAGCGACCCACTCAGGCCGCCGGCCACCCGACTACACCACGGCTCTGCAGCGCTCACGCATGGTCACCCAGTCGCCCGACTCCCAGGGGGCCAAACAGCGGGCGGGCGGCCTCCACCGCACGCGCTCACCGGCCGAGGAGCAAGAGGCGGAAGAGGAAGAGGAGGGTGAGTCCTTGTCTTCCAAACTAATCGCTCTGAGGAAGCCAAAGCCAGTGGCACAGCATACACCTGAGACTCCCAGACCATGAGAGTGTGTGTACGGGGGTTAACAGGCAGGGCCCCTCTCCCCAAGGCAGGTAAAAACTACTTTATCAGGTTGCCCCCCCCCCCTCCACTCCAATGAACCTGCATGTGAACAGGAACACACACTTGGACTGAGACTGACCATTCTTTCACACAACTTCCCACAGCACCAGTAGGACCGGTCCCACTCCAAATTACAATCCTCCGTCAGTGCTCCTGATGAGAAACTGAAATTCAGACATTTAGTATTTATGATCTGGGACTTGTTCATTTGGAGTAGGACCCTCACCTTTAACCCCACAATATGTCATCATGCATGAGTCATACTGGTTGGACCAGAAACTCACCACCTCTCTGCCACCACACATTCTGCTCTCCTCTCTCACCGTCTCACACACTGCGCCGATCAGCATCCATCAGCAGGCGCAGTGCCGTTAGGATCCTCTCACCCATGCAGTCAATGCCTGAAAACATGCACCTCCATCCTCCTGCACCAGCACGCACCTGACTCGCCTACACTGACTCCACATGATGTCTGTGTTATTGTAGCAGCACTTTGTCTACACACAGTTGTCCAGTGATTTTAAAGATTGTTTCACACTAATCAGGTCTGAAGTTTGAAAATGAGTTTTTAGATCAGAGTTATTTAAAAAGGCTGTTTTTCATCAGTTGTAGCACAAATAGCACAAACAATTATACAGTTAAAATATTGAAAGCATGCAGAGACAAAAAGAGGAAGTACAAACAATTTTTCAAACCGCAAGTTTTTTATTTTCCCACATTCAAGGCAGCCACTGTTTTCTGTTCATTTCAGTACAAAATGAAAATCAAAACAAAATCGTTTGTAAAAACTCAAGACAAACACTGAATGGATTTAGTAAACATGTTAAAGGTATAATGTGCAGGATTTTAAAACACAATGTACAGACTCATACAGAAGTAATCTCTCTCATCATCACTTACGACCCACTAGAAGTGTGTGGTGGTGTATTTACCTGCAGAGACTCTGCTCACTGCCTGTATTTTCTTATCTTCTTCTTCTGCATTGTGTGTGTAGTTTTCACTATTTGTAAGTAAAGCGGGATTTATGCTTATGCTCCAGCTCTATGCAGAGCCTACGCCATTGTTAACATTTATATCTGTGCGGTGGTGTGTCTGTGTCACTCTGCAGTTACACCTCCAAAACACTAGTTGGCAGTGAGGTTTCTATTAAGTGCTGTAAAGTTTAGTTGATTCAAAACACACATTAAACACACATTAAACACATAAATCCTGGCTTAATATAAACAGTTTCAAACACAAGTACATAAATCAGCTTCACTGTAACTCACAGCATTCACAGACAAACACTTGTCTTTATCTGGACACATTTTCCCCACAAATACAACATGCTAATGTTTTTAGCACAAGCCTACGGCATTTTACATTGTATAAGTTTCAATGTATCCACAACGTAATAACATACAAATGTAACGTATCAGTGGTTTGAAGAAATGTACAATGCCAACATTTATCCTGGTGATAGGGTTGCATAAGGAAGCAAGTTTTCATCCTAACTATCACTGCTGCAGCTGCTCATCTTAGTTTTCAGCTTTCACTGAAGTCAACACTTTTCACTACTATTATATCTTTTGAAAATATAGTTTCTACATCACATGTCTGCATTCAATATAACCTTTCACTGTCTCTTCTGTCCACAGAGGATGAACAGGTGTCAGCGGTCTGAGGGACAACAGTGGACGTCCTTTCGCAGTAACTTGAAGTCCCCCTGGTTTGGGGTGGGCAGGATTAAAGAGACTGACAGACAGACAGACAGACCAATGGACTCATCATCAGTTACGTACGTGCCTGCCTCCTCCACTTGGCTCTCCCTCCTGATTGGTGGATTCCTCTGCTCGTCTCCCTCCCCTGCCTTAAAGCATCATAGGGGGTTGAATGACCCTGCATGCAAAAAAAAATACTGTGAAGAAGAGATGGAGAGAAGGTCAAAGACGATGACACAACGCCTGGCACTTTGGAAAAAAAAAAAAAGACTACAGAAACCTAACTGGTGCCGGGGGGGGTCGACCTGGCCACACACACACACACACACACACACACACACACACACACACACACACACAAAACCACATAGATGTTGCTGTTAGAAATCGGCCCCCACCCAGTGACAAACCCCCCAAACCCACCTGTTAACACAACAGCATCAAGACGTGTTGAGCTTCAGCTGCACTTTCTCATTTTCTACTTTCTGAAAAACAGAACAAATGAAAACAAAACGGACCATCGTTTGAAGACGGAGAGAAACAACGGTTGACTTGACTCTTGAATTTTCAACTTCCCACTAGATTTCATTTCTTTCTTTCTTTTTAATGGTCATTCTCTCTGACTGATTGCACTCTGGGGGCCGAAAAAAAAAGAAACCAAGTCAGCCCACATTTCTCTGCCTGGACTGAAACAACCCATCTGTTGTTGAGTGTTTGAACTCTGAATCCAGTATTATCTCATGTTTCACATGTGAAAGTTTATCAAGTGTTGGTTCAAATCAAAGCTAGGAGGAGAGCCCAGTCGGGAGAACCAACATGCACAGTGTACTGACATACCTACATGCACACACACACACACACACACACACACACAAAGTACATTTTGTGTACCAGTACATACACAGATTCATTTCTAAAAAGAAAAAAATAGCACTTTCAGCACAATCCTAGATGTTACCAGACATTTGGCCTGGATACCAGGGTATGAGTGAACCATATCTTACTGTCATCCCACCTTGGAGCTTGTCTGGTTTTATCAAAAAGTCTTTTCTTCATCCTGTCGCTTGCTGTTACATCGAGAGTGTGTTTTGTTCCTGGCCTGTAGGTGATATCAAAAAGCACAGAGGTGATTGAACGCCCACTGAAAACTGAGCGAGCATGGACTCCAGCCTGTTGGTCTCTGCAGAGGTACACGAGGTAACTGAAGCTGAGCTGCAGCTGCAGTGGAGAGGATTTAAAGGTCCAGTGTGCAGGATTTAGGGGGATACAGTGGCAGAAATTAAATATAATAAGTGTGTTTTCTCTAGTGTATAATCACCTGAAAATAAGACCTGTTGGGGTTTTGTTACCTAAGAATGAGTCGTTTATATCTACATAGGGAGCAGGTCCTCGTCAACGGAGATCGCCATGTTGCACCGCCATGTTTCTACAGTAGCCCAAAACAAATAAAACCAAACACTGGCTCTAGATAGGGTCATTTTCACATTGGCCACCTTAGTTAGCAGCCCCTCCGCCATGAAAGTGTTGGGAAAAAAGGAATTGTTTTAACGTGAAACTGCTGTATTTAGTGTTTTCACTGGTTTAAATCACTGGGTCTGTTTGTTCTGGAGAGGAAGAGACCTCTGCAGATAATTCAGCTCCTGGTAAAAACCTCCTGAACTTAGTGGTCTTAAGTCATCAGAGACAAAAGGTGAGCACACATTAGCAAGTGCTGAGCTAGCGGCCCATCTCTGACATGCATAACAGCATCCGAGAAACACTGATTTGTAACGTAAAACTGCTTTATCCAGTGTTTTTACTGGTTTTAATCAACTGGGGTCTCATTTATAAAACAGTGCGTGGGATCCATACTGAAAATGTACAAACAGACAAGAGCCAAAATGGTGTGCGCCAAATAATATTCAACAGTTCCTACCATCAGGCTTCCACCTCACCATTTGGTCACCAATTTCCCGTCTCCAAAATGTTCGTAAGCATGGGTCAAAGTTTCTCCCATCAAGTCTGTTTTTATAGATCACAGCTTTTCCATGGGAAGTAGCGTACGCCTCTTTCAGGCCTTGTTTTGTGCGTACGCAGTGTTTATAAATCAGACCCCAGGTCTGTTTTGGAGAGGAGGAGACCTCTGCAAATAATTCGACTCCTGGTATAAACCTCCTGAACATATTGATCTTAAATTATCAGAGAAACAAGGTGAGCAAACAGTATCAGGTGCTGAGCTCGTGGCCTATCTCTGACATGCCAAACAGCATCAGAGAAACACTGATTTGTAATGTAGAACTACTTTATTCAATGTTTTTACTGGTTTTAATCACCAGGTCTGTTTGTTTTAGAGAGAAAGAGACCTCTGTGGATATTTCGGCTCCTGGTAAAAACCTCCTGAACAATGAACACTAAAGGAAATCTAACCGAGAGAAGTTTCAGCTGGTTGCAATCTGCAATCCTCACCACTAGATGCCACTAAATCCCCCTAAATCTTACACACTGCTCCTTCAATCCTGGAGGTTTTGCCCATTTTTATAGCTGATGTTAGGTAAAGTACAAACTGTGAGCGGTCAGCGAGCACTCACTGACACTGGCGTCAGAGACGTTGCCTCTCTTTCCTTTGTTTTATATGAAAAGAATCACAGACCAACCAAGGTGGTAAATATCAGCATATTTCAGAAGCTGCCATGTGTAAATTAACTATCTACCTTTACAAGTGATCTTGTACAGAGTCTTATAAAACACTTTCAAGATAAAAGTATCCACAAATTCTAAATTGGCTTTTTTTTTTTTTTCTCTCAACCTGAACATCACACCACATTTTGTGAATGTCCAAAGCGCCTTACGATTCCATGATCGCATACATTTCTTTGTGTGGTTGTTCCCGTCACAAATCACCTTGTTTCAAGAGCAGTCTTGATTCAAGCAATAGCAGAGTGAAATGCCTTATTCAAGATACTTCCCCCAAGACTTTTTATTTCAACATTAAGACTCAGTACAAGACGAAGCCAAGCATTTTCTATGTGTTCTGTTCTCACGTGGCTTCAGACGGCATCATCACACTTGTGTTGTTAGATCTTTTTCGTCTACACTCAGAGCGCCCCGCACTCCTCCCTCTGCTGCATCGACTCATCCTCTGAAACTCACCTGTTACAGACATCAGCTCAGTGGATGCTGTTTGTAAATCGCTAACGCCTGCATCCAGTTTTTCCACCATATCTCGCCATCGATGGAAGTGACTGAAGATTTTATTTTTCTCCGACTCCGGTGGGGAAGTTGACGCATGAAGAAAATCTTTTTCAAGGCTGCCAATCAGAACAATTAGAAATCCAATTGTGAAAAGTGACTTTTTGTTTTCTTCTATCACTGAGTCGCACTGATCACATTGATCAGTCTTGGAAACTACAGACTGAGAAAAAGATGAATGAGTGCAGTGTTTTCCACTGTGGTCTGTGACTATACACTAATGATTTCCTGGGTTTCTTTTTGTTATTGTATTTTTTTTTGTAATGGCTGCAGATAGATTGTTAATAATTTGTTTGTAATACAGTGGTGACATGCATCATTCACTTTCATTCAACTCTGAAGATAATGTGCATATTAGCGGGCCGAGACCTATTTCGAAAACAAAAAGTTGCACAAAAATGTACAAGCGTAAAGATAAGTGTAGTAGGTAGAACTGCTACTCCTGTTTGATGTGTGATGTCAGTGAGAAATGTACATTTAGCTGGTGACGACCTTCTTTTCTTCATTCTTTCTTGTACTACTTTGACCTGTATGTCTTTTAAAAAGACAATTGGTGGAGTACGTATCAGTTGTTTTTGTATTTTTAATACAATAATTGTAAATATTGGTTATATTTTTGTTCAAATGTACTATGTTTATGCCTCAACATCCAGTTTATATGAAGCTGGGAATCAATAAATACTGCATAAAGAATCAACACATAGGTTTAAATGCACTTATTCATTTTTTCTGCATTTCGATGTCTTTCTTTTCCGTTTTAGTTTTTTTCCCTTCAGAGGATTTTCGCCCGGATACCGTCTAGTGTTTGCACAAGTCATGGAAGCAACTTGAAAAGTGTAACTCTCATACTTTTCTATCTGACCGCGGTGTGTCAGAATTAATAAAAAAGAGATATTGAAGTCTCCCCTCGCTTTTATTTACTTGTTTTGTATTGTCTTATTATTACAGAGCTGTGAGAGGAGCACAAGTCCCAAACTCATTTTTACTTCTCTAATTTATTTCATTTCTCATTTGTTTCTTACATTAGCTGTTTCATTTAATAATAAAAATTCAATATCTCCAGCTCACTGTGCACCACGAACCTGTAATAAGAAAATGATTAGATTAGGATTGTGTTTTGGGGATACAGGCTGTTACAGTTATTTCAACTGCAAGTAAACATGATGGATTACTGAACAGTTCTGCTGGGCACCAGCCCAGGGGTCCAAAGTACGCAGGGGGGGTCCTTGTCCTTCACCTGCAATATGTCAAATAAACACATACCAACCAGGAAGAGACTTAAAATGACCACAAAGAGATGCAAAGAACCTGCAAAAAAAGAAACAAAATGACCTCAATGAGATTAAAAAATAGATGTATTTCAAAAAGACCCAAACAACTTCTAAAAGACACACGACATCTATTGCACGTCTGTCCATCCTGGAAGATGGATCCCTCCTCAGTTGCTCTTACTGAGGTTTCTACCATTTTTTTTCCCCATTAAAGGTTTTTTGGGGAGTTTTTCCTTATCAGCTGTGAGGGTCCATGGACAGAGGGATGTCGTGGGCTTTATAAATAAAACTGAATTGAATTGAAAATAACCAACAGACACAAGAGTACCTCAAAAAGACACATAATTACTTCAATGAGACACAAAATGACTTCAGTAAAACACAAAGTAGGCCTACATCTAAGACACAAACGTACCTCAATAAGACAGAAAAGTACCTCAAAAAGACACATTATCACTTCAATAAGACGCTAAATGACCCTGAAGACACAAAAGTACCCCAATAAGACTCAAAATGACTTCAAATATACACAAACAACCACAAAAAAGACACAAAATCACCTCAATAAGACACATACAACTGCAAAAAGACACAAAACAGCCACAAGGAGACACAACATCCCCAAACGTGACATAATACCTTCAAAGAGATGTAAAACCTCCAACGAAGTCTGTGTGTTTGCTCCTTTGTAGGGAGGTGGTGAGGCCCTTCACATATCTGTGCCCAGGTGTCTCATAATCTGCCCATCCAAGTAAAGCTTTCAATTTGTGCCTCATTCTTTTGTACTGTAATTGCTGAGATTTACTCATATTTTTAACAATGTAAAGGAAGATTAATATACTATGAATAAAATGTGACGGAGAAAAATGTCCATTTATACCATTAGATTAGATTTGTGTCATTAGATAGGGAAAAAATCAAAATGACAAAGAGTCACCCCTGGCAACCAAAGTGAGCGGGACTAAATGATGAAGTAGCTAATGAATAGTATGGAGCAGTACGGTGAAACTTCTGCCTTCACACCACTAGAGTGCGCTGTTTTACTGTGGATAATGACCAACACTAGAACAAGTTCAATGTCATAGAGACAGTGTACTTCATACAGTGTGCTCAGTGTTGAGAATATGTTCATTATACTGTAAACAGCATGTATTAATTTGTCTGTAATCAGTCTAAACATGCTCAAAAATAATCACGACTTGTCTTCACTTCATTAAAAACAGTGAGTAAGCTCATTGTACACCCGACATCTTAATCAGAACTGATAACATCATCATTAGCTGGTGCCAAAATGCCTACATTACGGTTTATTCCTGAGTGTGTCTGCAGATGGGGAAATGTTGGCGCTCGCACAGTTTGACATTCTGACTGTGGCTTTGTTATGGTAGTAGACACCATATCACAGCTCCCACTCCTCATGAATAATGCAGGCTAGATGGTCCTGGTTGCCTCTATCACAGAGCCGAGGGCCCCAATTTGTCACACTCTCCAAAAATGATACACACTCCGACCATGAGAAATGGGGAGCTGCCCTCACACACACACACACACACACACACACACACACACACACACGCACAAACTTTCAGCCTGGTAAATAAAAGGTAGAAATCTCTGTTTCACTGTGTCCTGCTGCATTCCTGCTGCTATTCTCTGCTGTCCACACGCACAGATGGACAAACAGGAGGATTTGGGAGATAAGAGTGTATTTGGATTGAAGATGGAGGAATTTTGAGCCAATATTCAGCAGTTTTTTGTCAATGTGTCCATGTCAGGGATGCCAGAACAGCCACGGGGATGATGTTACTGCCCCTAGCATTTTATTAAGTTGGGTATCTTTACAGAGGAAGAGGAGAAACCTCTGCAGCAGTGTTTAGCTCACGGGACTGTAAGACTTTGTAAAAACTGTTTGATCTGGTTTGCTGTTATACCAAGGCTCCCATTTTTTGCAGATTCATTGCGTCATCGTCTCCTGTGTTTAAGATTCACTCCAAGAAAATGAACAAATGTTGCTGAAGTGTGTCTTTTGTCTCTTTCTAGGGGGGCAACAGAAACTAAATGTGCTGACTTTTGAATAGTTCAAGCATAGGCATACATTTTGGGCAGGGGACACGAATCCCTTAATGACATGATATGACAAGATATTAAGAGTGCTTCCACACCTGCCCTGTTTGGTTCGGTTTAATCAAGCTCAAGTTTGTTTGCTCCCTAAGTGCGGTTCATTTGGGCAGGTGTGAACACAGCAATCACACTCAGGTGTGCACCAAAACAACCAGACCGAGACCTTCTTGAAGAGGTGGTCTCGGTCCGGTTACAAACGAACTCTGGTGCGGTTGGTTTGTGGTGAGAACATGTTCCAACCTGGATCTGAACCAACTGCAGTCACATGACACATTGTTTGGGTTAAACATGAGCATGTTACAGTCCTGGAGGATTATTAATGTGCACCTCCTCCTGTACTGCCTTAATATGCACATTCAGCACATCCAATGCATCAAAACATTGTTTTCTAGTTGGAGCCGCGCCTCGTTTTCAAACTGTATGGTTTGACTAAAATGAACAATGACAGCAATATAGTCCACGATGAGCAGCGCTAAAATCAACCTGCGTAGTTGTCCCTCCATTGTGACATTAGAAAGTGTCACATTTATCTTGCAAGTGTACTCTTCTTCAACGTTTGCTTTACTTCCTGGATTTTTCCCACATGGAAATTCTGACCAATCAAGAGCAGCTTTCTCACACAAGGCATTTGATCTGGTCCACTTGTAAATGCTGCTGTGAGAACACGAACCAACTCTAGGCAATTATACAACTTTGTAACAGAATGAGTCCCTGATTCAGACCAAAGGAGACGACTCTAGGTCTGAAAGCTCCTTAACTGTTCGACACTCAAACGCCCTAAACCCCCATTTTTATCCCACCCCCCAATGTTGAAACAAAACCTACGCCCTTGAGACAAGTGTTAATTATATATACTTTATTAATCCCCAGGGGGAAATTCATTTCACTCCATTGTCATATACATGTACTCACAAGCCCGAAATACACACACATGCACAGCAGGACCTGTACATGCACTAAATGGAGAGATGTCAGAGAAAGGAAATTGATGTAAATGTACAAAGTGGTGCACAAAAATTCACCAGAATGCAGGACATGAAAGGAAGTGTTTAAAACCTATATTTCTGGCATGCCCTTGGCATAGGCATAGATTTCAGGGGTCACAGTGGACACATCGCCCTCAATTTTTACAACATGTGCATTTGTCCCCTCCCAATAGAAACATGAAAGTAGCGAAGAACTTTAATTTTGTCAGAATTCAAGACATTTACATCATAAATTGATGCAGAAAATACTAAAATTGGTGCTTCACTAGTTCAGTAGAATGCAGGGAATGCACAAAATGTTTTGGCAGAGGACCCCAAACCCCCTGTTTCATACGTGCCCCCCTAAAGCTGATACAAAACCTATGCCCCTGAGGTAAAGGACAGTTTAAGGGTTAAAACCAGAATCAGTACTTGCCAAACACATTCTCATACACCACCACATAAACCACTCACTTGGTCTGAGTTTCCTTTTTTTCACTCAGACTCAGGACTTGATTATAATGGCCTGCGCAGCGTTGATTTCTCATTATTCACAAGTTGTCAACACTGCGAGAAAAAAGTGACATTAAAATGGCTTTATATTTTTTTTTTTCTAATTTCCCCTCCAAACAAATGGAGGTACAGCCCTAACGCTGACAAATCATGTTTTCATTGAGATAAAGTATCTGAAGAAAAAAAATATCCTCACTGCAGTCGCCTGCATTAGAAAGATAACTGTGACTGACACGAGGATGGATGTGGAACCAAAACAACAAAAAACTACCCCAAGCACAGCCGCTGCATGAAATTAGAGAGGAAACACTGCTGTAATCTGTGTCCGACAGTAAAAACCACCCCCTGATTACAGTTAGAGGCGATGTGTTTACTGCTCACTTGGCTCTGGAGCTGTGCTGCGCCCTCAGAGGCACCAGGGGGCACTCTTCACTATGAAATGCCGCCAGATGGACCTGTCCACTCTTTCCCTGGGCAATGGGTCTTATCAAGGGGTAGCAGGCAGCCAGTGGTCCTCTGTAGATAGCCGGCTGGTTATGTGTGTGAAGCCCAGGCCCGGAGTTGTCGACCGTGTTCAATCGTGGCAGCCGTGGGTCATATTATGGGACTGTCTGGATTCCTTTCATGGTAAAATTGGATGAAGGCAGCAGCACTAGAGCTGAGGGGAGTGGAGATGTCACAGCGTTCACCGGCCTGTGTCTGGACTCCACGGGGCTGCACAGGGCCTGAGCAGACAATTCAGTTAAAAGCTGTCAAAGTCAAAGAATTGAGAAAAAGAACGATTAATAAAAAGCTGTACGCTCCTCTGGCCAGGTGCTTTCCTGTGCAATTTGCTGTGGTAACATCCAGTGAAGGTTGTGGGGGGGCTGAGAGAGCAGTTTAGCACAAATTTCTGTTGTGATTGAGAAAAATGTTCCACATTCAACATGGTTCATAAAGAGGCCGAAGCTGTTTCAGAGAGCCGTCAGTGTAACATCATCAGCATGACATTCTTTAATTACAGCAGGTGCTCACCCTGGATTGTTCTGTTTTATGATTCTCTCGGATATTTTATATCTAATTGGAAACAGTCTCCATTATACCACAGCTATGTTTGAAATATGTCTGCTGTCAATACCGAGAATATCATGAAACATTTTTCCTCTATTGGATAAAAGCCCATTTCTCCACACAATAAAGATTTCCTTCCTCTGTGCTTTCAGCTTTTCAAACACTCCCACCCTCCAATAACACATTTCCAAGAGGCAATCGCCACTGTAACAAAAAAACCAACCTACATCAATACATTCTGATATCTTATGACACTTTAAAAAAAAAAATCAATACTACAAATCAGCACAACACCTACAGTATTTGTTAGATAAGCGTCTCTAAAGTGTTGGGATGTGTTATTATATGTGAGAGAGGGACGGCTTTCTTCTGTTCTGCTCTCTGTGCTGCTGTTCCCCCAACTCTGCATGCCGCTGCTGCTCCGGCTCTCTCGACTCCCAAACTGTGGTAGATTAGTAGATAGTGAGGTCTGCCTCTGACGGAGCACCTGCAAATGTGCAGAGATAAGAAGAGGGAGCCTCCCTATAAACAGGGAACAAAAGCAGCCGTGCAGCTACATCACTCTCAGGACTCTCAGTCTTTTCTGCAAAGTCTCTCTTTTTCCTGCCTCTATAATAAACCTATATGATAATGTCAGTGTTTATAGCCCACTCGCAATTTAGATGTGTGGTCTGTCTATCCATCCTGCAGCAGGGGCCCTCCCACTGCTCCCAGTGTCTCTTTCACACACTAGTCCCCTAAATAAATCCGTGCCTTCCTGCTCCCTGTTGCCTCTGAGAAGTGACTCGCTCGAACCTGTCGTCTCACACAGTAATGACTCTCTTGTCATTCATGGTACTCGCAGAAGAAATCACAGAGCGGGAAAACATCCTCTCAGCATCTGCTGTGGAGGAGAATAAAGGTCTGGAATTACTATGGAGAAGGATCAGAGCCAAACATTCAGTGTTCACATAGTGGGTCTATATATATAGCACAGATTCAGGCAGAGACGTTACAGGAATTAGAGATGAATTTAAAGTAACTGCTTGGCATTTGTAGAAATACATGAGAAAATTAATACTAATCTCATATCTGTTTTGTTAATATGACACTACCACCAAGACATTGTTAGCTTGGGTTAGCACCAATATCCTCCTGAGACCCTGTGTCCTCATATGTGGATATCACATTTTGGGTTTACTTGACCTTATACTTCATTCTGCTTCACTCAGACCTGTTGTCCTCATTCGTGGACACTTTTTGTGCCATCTAGTGGCAGTAAGAGCACAATACACTAATCCAGGTAAAAACAAGATGGCAGCCATCTCTGCCAAGTCAGTCTGCAGCCGATCCGGGCCCAAAGGTGGACAAGGTCCAAAACTTGATCAAATTTTATGGTTGAAACTTGTTTATTTATTTTTAATAATGTTTGTAGTTTGATGTGGCAACAAATTTGACCAATTTTAGCAACAGCAACAAAATAAGATGGTGTTAATTAAGAAGTACTTGTTTGAAGACAGTGGGACTTTATTATCGTCCCGTTCAAGGTCATCTTCTCGTTTGAGGACATTGGGACTTTATTATCGTCTCGTTTGAGGACATTGGGACTTTTTTTATTGTCTCGTTTGAGGACATTGGGACTTCATTATAATCTCGTGTGAGGACATTGGGACTTTATTATAATCTCGTGTGAGGACATTGGGACTTTATTATCGTCTTGTTTGAGGACATTGGGACTTTTTTTATTGTCTCATTTGAGGACATTGGGACTTCATTATAATCTCGTTTGAGGACATTGGGACTTCATTATAATCTCGTGTGAGGACATTGGGACTTCATTAACGTCTCGTTTGAGGACATTGGGACTTAATTATAATCTCGTTTGAGGACATTGGGACTTAATTATAATCTCGTGTGAGGACATTGGGACTTCATTATAATCTCGTGTGAGGACATTGGGACTTTATTTTCATCTCGTTTGAGGACATTGGGACTTTTTTTATTGTCTCGTTTGAGGACATTGGGACTTCATTATAATCTTGTGTGAGGACATTGGGACTTCATTATCATTTCGTTTGAGGACATTGGGACTTTATTTTCATCTCATNGACATTGGGACTTCATTATCGTCTCGTTTGAGGACATTGGGACTTCATTATCGTCCCGTTTGAAGACATTGGGACTTCATTATCGTCTCGTTTGAGGACATTGGGACTTCACTATCGTCCCGTTTGAGGACATTGGGACTTCATTATCGTCTCGTTTGAGGACACTGGGACTTCATTATCGTCTCGTTTGAGGACATTGGGACGTTTAGCCACACACACACGTGGTTGGGTTTAGAATAAAGAACAGGGTTTGGCTTTATAATCATATGGCAAGTGAACATCAGCCTCCCGGGTGAAGGTCAGTGGTTGTTGGACACATCCACCGTCCCTCCCACCTGCTGTAATGGGACATATGCTGCCTTAACTTTTGTTGTTGTCCTGCCACATTTGCTGCTGGGCACCGTAAAACAATAACAGCAACCAGCCGACGTAAAAGGACAGCTTTTTTCATCGTTGTCTGACGGCAGAAGTCACGTACCAAATGCCGGATTTCGATGACTATGGAGTGAGACCGGGTTGCTGGGGAATGTTCTGAGTGTATTGGTACAATTTCTGTTTCAGAACTCAGACCACTAAAATAAAATAAAGCTCACCTGGGTATAAAAAAGAAGACAAACATTTAGTGGATCCACAAAATAAGTCTTCCATTCATTGTCTAGGAAACAGGTACAGACTTTATACCCTTTGACATCACAAGTTTGAGACTAACTTTACCGGTTTTGAGAGAGAGTAACTCATTTTCACAAATACTGATTGAACTTTACAGGCCATGGACATAACATACTGGAGTTCTTGACAGGTTGGTGCTCCCCTTTAAAGCTCATTAAGATGCCAAAGATGGAAGAACGATTCCCCAATTCAGTAAATGGAACCATCTGAGGAGCACGTGAAGGCAGCATTTATGCTAAGCTATGCTAAATGGCTGCTGGAGGTAGCTTCAAATTTATTGCACAGACATGAGAGTAGTATCAATCTTGTCATCTGATCTTTAGCAAAAAGCGAATAAAAGCAGAATGTTGTCTTAACAGATTGAATATGAGAATATCTTTTGAAGGTGAAATCAGAACTGAACTGCATGTTGTAACGTTAGATTAATTTGAGTGGAGCCACCATCACAATATGCAGTTCAATCATGAGCTATTTATGTACTGTACAGTCACTAATATATTCCATATCTACACAAACACTTTACATTTGGTCCCAAAATTAAATGCTGGAAACATACATTTTAGTGTAATGGAAAATGTGTAGGAAGCATGAAACTCAATAAGTGACTCATTCTCTTGTGTGTTTTCTCATGCTGTGTTCTGCTCCTTTTCATCGACCCTGAAGGATCCCATTTGATCGCTATCCAAGCTGTAAATATAGCTGAGAGCCATGCTTTGAGATGCTTTGAATTCAAATGGTTCTTTTAAGGGAACAGCCACCCATGGATTCACTTACAAACCTGACTTACAATAAGCTAGTTGGCATGCAGAGGGAAGAGGCTGGCCCTTCATTTCAATGGCCTGCAATGGCTGAGTGTGTTAGCATGTGATTAAAAGGTCTCAGCCGACTGAGAGGTTATATTTTAAAACACAAAAAAATGGTCCAAGGAGTCTATTATAAAGTAATGCCCTGTGATTTACTGCTGGGCACAGTCTACTGAGTTATAATGTTCTATATGTTTTAGTATGGTTTAAAATATATGAATATGACAATGGCACCCAGGGATCATTGGAGAAAATGTCAGAAGTAACACTGCTAATGTCATAATATCCAAATTCTCCATGGGGATCATTAAAGTCCCATTAATCTTCTACCAGAATGTGACTGCAGTGTAAGCAAAGATGTTTAATTTATTAATAACTTCAGTGATAATCCACAGTGACATTTACACCAGCCACCCATTTTGAAGGGGGGAAGTGAAAAGCATAATTTGCCAGTTTTTGTGTTGGATTCTGCTGTGTGATATTTCTCTGAAGTGTTGCGATCGCAGCAAGCTGCCATTGTCCATGTTTTCTATGTGATGAAATATCCATTCAGTTTGACCTTGGTGTGATGTCAGACTGAAAACAAATATATCAAACATAATTTGTTGTGAATCAGATTCATTTATGGTGAAATATGGTCTTGTTGACTGAGCGGCCATTGCCAACGAAAGTGTTGGGTTTTTTTTGTACAGATTAAATTAGATCTGTGATCTATGGAGCTGCTGTAGGCGGATTTTGTTATATTTGAACAAGTCAGTAAGTACATTGTTGTATTTGGTCTAATTTAAGGGTCAAACATAGACCTTTTCATGGGCCCCACCTCAGCCTTGGGCCGGGATCATCTGTTTTGGCCAAGAATGCAAAACACACAAAACGTCGCTGCTAAATGAATGTAGCGGAAACACTGTGATGTCACAGATCTTTGAATAGCTTTTTATGGCTTGAGAAAGGTTCTGCAGATATTGACAGTGAAGATTCTCAGTCACGCAGGTCATGGTAATCATAAGTGCTATATCGTAGGCAACTGGACTTGCTTGCGTTTCTTGAAGACGTTTTGCCTCTCATCCAAGAAGCTTCTTCATGGATCAAAAATTCTTAAAACAAATCAACAATAATAAATGAATAATAAAAAAGGACTACACAGATAATGGTCCAACAGGGATATCTGGGTGCTTGTCCAACCCGGGCTCAGTCCGAAATTGTTGAAATCTGTCCGTTAGTATTGGTATGCTATGCAGCCAGTCGCCGTGATAATTAAACAGCGCTCGGCGGCATCAGGAGAAATGCGATGGGACAAGAACAAAAGTTAAGGCGGCAAAAGTCCGAGTAGGGCAGGTGGAGGGGTGGTGGATGGGTCCAACAAATACCGACTTTCACCCCGGAGAGCTGTGTTCGTGTCCTGCAACATTCTAGAGCCAGACTCTGTTCTTTTTTCCTATACCTGACCATGCGCTTTTGTTGTTGAAGGAAAAATAATGTAGATTTGCCTTGTTGTACTGACATGGTGCGTTTATTTTGAAAGGGACTGTATGTAAACTCTAAATTTCCTGTGAAAATGGAAGTGTATTTTGAATGGAGACACTGCATGTAAAAGGCAGAACCTGACACGGTGTCGACAACCAACGCACCCAGGGTACCGTTCACATTGTATCTGCACGTGGAAAGTCCATGACCAAACATCGATATGTGATGAGGCTGGAGTGAGCATATGTTGGCTTGTCACAAATCTGACAAAATGGTGGACATAAGGACATCAGTTTAACTCCTACTGAACTCTGCCAGTAGGTGTTGCTATAGCAACAGAAGCTGAAATCAACTGCTGGTGCCCGAATAATTTACATCATCTCGTTATGTTTCATTACACCTCCCAAAAGTTGGTTGTTGTTATTGTGTTTTTGTTCTTATGCATGAGTTGTACATTACCGTTTAAAGCACAGGGCTCCACACCTACTTTATCATCCTTTTGTAGATATATATTTAATAATCAAGCCATTTATAATCAATATGAGTCAGTTGTTCTCCAAACCTGATTGGTGGCAGCATCCCTAATAGATGCCACAACATATGAAATCCAGAATTCAGTGTTCCTCCCCCCGGGCTGAGACACTGTATTATCCAGCGGCTGTGACAGTCATCAAAACAATGAGCTGACATTCACCTCCCTTCTGAACCACTAATTGGCAATTAGGCCTAACTGGGTTTGAAGGGCCACAGACACTCTCCCCTCACATCACGTCCGATAGGTCGGCTCACCTCCACACTGTCATGCTGCTCTGGCAAGTGGCCCACATAAGGGGGGGTCACTCACACTGGTCAGTATTTGGAGCACGAGTCATTTGGGGATAAGTGGGGAAAGCTGCCAAAGCTTTGGTGCGTTTATGTGTCTCTGTTGCTCTGCGGCTAAATTTTGATCATCAATTGATTATTTAAGTTGTTGTCAAGTGAAAATGGGAAGTATTTGCTGCTTTTCTTTGTTTTATATCACTGTAAATTGAATATCTTTGAGGTTTTAATACTGGTCAAACAAAACAAGCAATTTCTATCATTACTTTGGGCTCTTGGAAATTATGATGTCCATTATTTCCCCACAATGGGCAGCGCTGACAGTTTAAAACATTACATTACTGCATTAACATATTTTAATAATTTGATTATGAATCATAAGCAAAACACAAATTAACAAACTGAATTATTACATTAAACATTATTAGCACAGCTCTTGAAGTGTGGCTATAATTTGTAATAGTTTGTAATAATGCAATCATGCAGCAACCTATCACAATAATTAATTGGCTATAGAAGGTTGTCTCGTTATTGTTCAATTATTATTAGTACATTCAAAGTCACTTGTTTAAAATAGATAATGCTGCAGGCATTAGATGATGTGTGTTTCATGGAGGCGCACTGCGGTATAGTTTTTCATGGGTGAATTCAGTGAGAACGCAGATCTAAAAATGTTGGAGCCTCTGCACACGAGCACATATATCAGGATGAACAAAAGGTAAACTCACAGGTCAGAACATCAGAGGGCTCTTTCATGTCCGTCAGAGCTTAGAAAGAGAGTTTGGTCCGCACAGAGGGACATTACTGAGGCCTGGCTGTCACTGCTTCTTAGTACAACCGACCATGTTAATCTGAGGCTCTTTCTGCACAACATAAAGCTGGCATTAGTTCTGCTACTATTTCTGTTTCTCTCCATGGACACCAAAAACCATTGCAGCCAGGTTTAATTACAGGCTTATTATCTGAGTGGTCCTTTGAGGTGGAAAAGTAGTGGGCTGGGGACAAATAGATGTAGCAGCTAATGAGTAAAAATTATGAATGACTCCACGCAAAATAGATTTAACCCATAGATTATTTGATCGTTAAAACCCGTATGACCCACTTTTAAAAGATATCCAGCAATGCTGTTGGAGAAAATTATCTACAGCATGAATATATATATTTAAAGTGGTGTGATCCCTCTGTTTCATGCGCAGATGTTATAAAACATGCACTGCACGGTGAATATAGCACATCATCTCTGTGTCAATGACCATAACAGAACAAGTCCAGGTTAAAGCTTGATATCTGCAAAGCCGATTTAATCTCTAATGTCATTTAAAAGGCTTTGCATAATCAATATTCAACATGTAATCATGCAAGAGCGAGGTGGAGCTGAAACTGCCTCCGAACCAAATTCTCATTATGCACCAATTTTATACTTCAAAAGCTTCTCCTACAGATGGTCAATAATTCATCATTAACAGCGAGCGGTGACAGAGCACATCTGAATTTCATACACTCATCAAATTTATATAATGCACATAAATTTTAAAAAAGTGCCGACTCATTGCACAATAGACGGAGTTAAAGTTTGCTTAAAAGGTCAGGGCTGCAGCTGGTTTGTTATGCACAGTGAGTGTTTTATACCAATATACACCTGTAGAGCTGCGTGTATAGTCGACACATCCTGGCAATCTGAGCAGTCAACACAACCTGTGCATCAGCATGTGCGTCTCTGTTCCTCTACTGTAATCAGATTTTATTCCTGCATTTCTGTTGAGACATATTCCTGCAAAATCCTGTTAGACTTGTCAGACTCTGATGCTTATGGACATGTGGACTGATAATTAAGAACACCATTCGACATCTCTTTTTATAATTTGACTGACATTCTCAATCCTCTCTTTGCAGCATGTACCCGCAGCCTCTGTTGTGTACTGTTGTGTGCTTGGGAGGCAGCACCACAGCGGGGGAGGCAGGCAGGATAAACAAACTGGTGTAAAAAAGCTCTGGACAGCCTGGAGGCAGCAGCAGAGGGGAGGATGAGGACTAAACTGAACTCCATCTTAAGCAACATCTCCCACCCCCTCTGTGGTGGGCTGGAGAGCTACAGACCATCTCCAGCCTCTGCTTCAGCATCACAAGGTGCAAGATTGAGTGTTGTAACTAGTCTTGTGTAATAATGGCAAAGTCTGACTGTATGGTTGTTCAAAGGGTCACATGGAGCCTCAACATGTGAGCAACGAGCTAAATCAACTAATCAATTCGCTGATCGATAGGAAATGAAACAGCAATGATTCTAGCACCTGATTAATGGTTATTTTAAAAGAATAGCTCAACGTTTGTTGATCATAAATCCAATTTCACAGACTGAGCCACTGTGCTATTCTCTTATCCTCGGAGAAAAGCTGCCAAATTTGATTCTGGTTTGATGTTGATGCATTGGTTGTACCATTTTATTGTCTTTGGTTTGGGGTCTTTTAATAATTTATTATAGTAAATCTTTTATTCTACCTTCTGACTCCTATAATGACATCGCATGTTTTATTGCTTTGTGTACCTTTGTATGCTTTTATTTATTTATATTCTTCCGTCTGTGAAGCACTTTGAGCTGCATTTTATGTAGGAAAGATGCTATATAAATATAGCAGAAGACAAACTGTTACAGTACAGGCTGTCTGGGGCAGTGGATGCTGTCTGTAGAAATGCTGGATTTTACCAGTGGTGGAGGAACTACTCAGATTTTTTATCTATGGTAAAAATAGCAAAACAACACTGTAAAAATACTCTTAAAGTCATGCATTCAAATTTTTACTTCAGTTTAACTACAAAAGTAGCCTATTAGCATCAAAATATGCTAAAAAAAGTACAAGACAAAGGAATAGAAGCTCTGCTGGGTCTAATGTGGGATTTATACTTCTGCATTGAACGATGCCGTACCTCAGCGTAGGTTCTGTGTCGATGTAAAGCCTACGCTGTACCCTACGCCGTAGCCTGACATGCATCTCCCCAGAAATGTAACTACATGTCGCGGCATCGCAGACCTCCTGTCTATATTTGTAAGCTGAAACCATTTCCCTCAGTGGAAACAAAGCTTCATTTACTTTAATTTCACAGATAAGTAACAATGAATTGTGAAGACAATAAAGCCTCCACTAAATAACATTTTGTGTGATTTATCCTGGCTTCATATGAGCAGAGGAGAAGTCTGCTAGCCACTAGACTAATTTATACAATGTAAAATGCCATAGGCTTATGCTAATAATGTTAGCATGTTGTATTTGTTTGGAAAACGTGTTTAGTATAAGTCAGTTGTTTTGTCAGTGAACCTTGTGAGTTGTAACGGAGCTCAACTTTGTAATGTTACCTTTGTTAAATGTTGCTGTTGTCCCTGGCTTCATATGAGTAGAGGAAAAGTCTGCTAACCGCTAGGCTAATTTATACAATGTAAAATGCCATAGGCTTGTGCTAATAATGTTAGCATGTTGTATTTGTGGGGAAAATGTCCAGGAAAAGACAAGTGCTTTGTCTGTGAATGCTGTGAGTTACAGTGAAGCCAATTTGTGTTCTTGTGTTTGAAACTGTCTCTAGTAAGCCATGTTTAATGTGTGTTTAATGTGTGTTTTGAATCAATTAAACTTCACAGCATTTCACAGAAACCCCACTGCTGACTAGTGTTTTGGAGGTGTAACTGCAGAGCGACACAGACACACCACTGCACAAGTATAAATGCACACACTGGTGCAGGCTACAGCGTAGGTTCTGTTGTTACAGTCTATGGTTCTGCATAGAGCTGAAGCACAAGTATAAATCCCGTTTTAGTAGTAGTCACATACAGGTGCTCTTTGGATTCTCCAGGTGCACTGTGTTTATTCCATCTTGTGAAGGGCTCATTGTATGAGTGAAGTATACTGCAAGTCTCTTTCAACAACAATCTGAGGCACACTGTAGGGTTTGTGCAAAAATTACGCATACGCATAATGACTCATTTCAGAATAATGTTTACTATAATACTGGATTATAATTGCAGTTGCATAACTGTTACAACCGGCCTAGGGGAACCGGTACATAACATGAAAAGTTGCTCCCCTCTTTCCCCACTCCCAAGGACGACCAATGTCACACAGCTGCAGTCCAACAAAGGATAATTTATTTTACACTCAAAGAGAAAGGTAGCAATAAGCTTCAGGGTGGGCATGGGCCAAAACAACAAACAAAACAATCTACTTTTCAAAATTAATTTACCTACCCAAAAAGTAAAGAAAATGAAAATACAGGTGTATTACCTGACTCCCTATAAATAAACAGGAGAAAAAGGATTTAACAAAAGGGGCTACCCACCCCTACAGCTACCTGGACTGCTGGACTGATACATCACAACTGACTCAAATTTAACACAGTACACAAAACATGGTGCAGTTGGGAGTAGGGCCAAGAGAAGAGGAAGAACAGCTCAAGCAGCGGCCATTTTATACCAGCTCCACCAATCTCCAACCACCAATCAGCAGCCAGCACCTGGAGAGAGAGAGAAACACACTAAGGGTGGCAGCACCACCCTCAGGCAGGGAGGAACAACAGAAGAGCAGAATCCCAAATAACAGAACAGCAGAATCACAAAAAAATGACCCAGGGTCATAACATAACGTATAAGCATCACTTTAGTGTTGCAGCTGATAAAGGTGGGGCTAATTCTAACTACATTATATATATTGCTGGGTGGCTTGTGCTTTTACCCCAGGAATCAATAAAATCTTCAGAAATTAGAATCAGGTTTAATGTCAAGTTGGATTTCACAAAGAGAGAATTTGCCTTGGTGTTTGGTGGATAACAATTAGAGAAAATGAAAAATGAAAGCAAGTACTGCAAGAAACATAAAAAGAAAAGAAACTGACAATGGAAATATTTCAAAAATATGTACAATATATCTGTTTTAAAAATGATTATCTTATCTTACAACAATACATCATAATTTACTGTCCGCAAAATAACTGTGAGAAATATTTACTCACCCAAATGTGTCAGTATATGTATGATTAAGAGTTTAAGCTTGCAATCATTCATTTAAACCAGTCATTAATTATTATGTTTTCATTAAACATGGCTGTGATTTGGAAATAATGTGTCCAGAAACTAATTTGTGTGTGATTGTAACAACTGTGGAATCTGTTGGAAACTATTCAAGGACAGTTCAGGCAGGGCAGAGAAATAATGGTGTATTAAACTAGGGAGAGTTTAAGGAGGCGTGACAACAGGAGACTCTGTTTAGGACCACAATAGGAGGAGTATGAGAGATGCATAAAAGTGAATGTTGTGGTAAAGATAATTCAGTATGCTACTGGGACCAGCTCAGTTTGTGTGTAATCTTCTTCTGTAATCTACAACACATATTTCACATTGAACTCTAAAGCAAGGAAAGTAAAAAGAAGTAAAGGTCATGAGTCAGTGACAGCGTCCCAGGAGTCACACCTTGGTGTCAGTTCTGTTGGAGTCAGTGGGGCGGGCACGGCAAATCACATTATAGCGCATCATATCTTTGTCGTTTCAACTTTGACTGAAAAATCCTTCCATCAGACTGATGTTTACTGATGTTTTTTTATCTAAATGTGCGCATTTGTTTTTCTTGTTCTTGGCCTCTGCACAGATCATGGCTCTGTCCAGCAGCTGCATCTCAAGCTCCTGTTTGGTCCAAGATAGCAAATCATTGACCAAGAGGGCAATTATAACCAGATCAATTTATTAATGGCTCTAATTATTTGTTCAGCTGGACTTAATGACATGACCTTAGAGTTAGGTAAAGATCTGCCAAACTAGGACCTTGTGCTTTGCCTTAACGATTTACAGTCATATTAAGGTTAAACATCTCGCATTAATTAGCTAGTACACATATGTTATTGCAAAGATTAAGCTACAGAATACACTACATGAATTGTAGTGAAGTAGAAAAATAAAGTGGCAGAAAATAGAAACATTCAAGTACAGAACAAGGACAAAATTGCAGTATTTGAGTGAACACACTGAGTTATTTTTTTAGTGGGTCTGCTCTATTTCAGTGTGGCGGTGCACTGCTTAACATGTAATGGCGAGGGCCGGGAGAGCTGTTTAAATAAAGTGATATCTGTCAGCAACTGTGTAACTGTCAGCTGATAAAACAAACAACAGTGTCAGCCTACGGGGCAAAAGCCATGGTAATTTTCCTAGTTGACAAATACTATGCCTGCATGGACAGAGATGTTCACAACAGTGGCCTGAGGTAGTTACCACCAGCCCTAGTGCACGCTATTGTAACAGGCCACAGTGCACGCTAGTAACTAGTTATAAAGCACACACACATCACTGGCATAAAAAAGCCAAAGGAATCTAATTTAGGGAGTTTTGTGGCTTTTCCCCTCCTGTTTGTTTCTCTCTTGTCCTTTCTTACTGCTGCCTTTATGTTTAAAAGGCATGATTGCTCATTGGACTTGTAGATGTACTCAGCTTGTCAGTCTTGACAGATTTTGCCCCAAAAAGAGCACCCAGATTGTATCATCTTGTCACATGATCAAATAGAGGCTTGACATTAGACACCATTACAATACATGTTACCAGAAATCATCATTGCATACCTGTATATGACAAAAATGTTAAAGAAAATAAGAAATTATCTAATTGAACAGATTTTAGAAAAAAAACGTTTATTCTTTTTTTTTTTTTTTTTATAGATTATGTAGAGGGCTGTTTCACAGTCAACGCAAAGGCACGCAGACGCGAACATATTGGGATGCATCGAGACGCATTGGCCAACATGATGTGTGCTTGCGTCTAAAAATGTGTTGTCCATTTTTTTGATATGTGACGCAGCGACGAGTGTAATACCATGCGTGGCCAGCGGGGGTGATAATGCATGCGGTGTACTTGAAATACCACATTTTGTTATTCACAGAAGAAGCAGGTATGAAATATGGCGGGTGAGGAGGAAAAACTTTGCAAAGTCGTACGGGCACACCCCCATATATGACAGTTCTAGTGCCCTGCACTCTAAAGAAATAGCAGTACTAGCTAGCCGGAATGTACCAGTGACTTTGCTACCCCCTATTGCGCGAGTGATGTATTGCATTTCAAATGTTGCCCATGTCGCTTACGTTCAATGTGTTCACTATGAAAGGAAGTGCGTTGCTCGCGTTGCAACAGAAGAAGCAGGTATAAAATATGGTGGGCGAGGAGGAAAAACTTTGCGAACTCATACGGGCACACCCCCATATATATGACAGTTCTAGCGCCCTGCACTCTAATGAAATAGCAGTACTAGCTAGCTGGAATGTACAGGTGACTTTGCTACCCCCTATTGTGCGAATGATGTATTGCATTTCAAATGTCGCCCACGTCACTTGCATTCAATGTGCTCACTATGAAAGGAAGTGTGTTGCTCGCGTTGCTTGCGTTGCTTGCTCATGTTGTGTGCATCGACTATGAAACGGCCCTAAGCATATAATTTGTTATAGGTTGCTACTGACTATTTTACCAGACAAAAAAGAAAGTAATGACAGAGATGGGTTTTGCAATTTTTAAGGAACGCCGCCTATAGCAAATGGCACCATTTTTAATCTAATGTGAGTCCTTTTTAAACACAGGTGTAGGTTTGGGTGGCGATCATAATCATTTGCAAGGGCCCCCCACCCCGTGGGCCCCAGTGCAACCACACTGCCTGCACTGTCTATGTTTACGCCCCTGGAACACAATATCATTTAATGTTAACCTGATAGACTGTCATCAATTATCTGTCAATATCAATGTGGTCATGGTGACGTATATCCCTCCTTGAATGTTCTATTCCATGGCTTTGTCGTCAAAAGGTGTGCAGATGTACCAGGTGTCGTAATGGTGCGGGCACGCTCCTTCTAGCTGCTTCTGTCGCGTGGCTGTGGGGGCACGCGCGTCATTAGCATAATTAGCTGCACCAGTAGCCTCTCAGCACCTGACCACCGCCCAACTCACCTCCACTGGCTCTAGGACTCCACCCTGTATACATGGACGGTTGTATCAGTTTCTCCTCAATTTAAGAAGCAACTTAAACGTGTAACTTGTGTTTTAAATTCATAAAAACTACTTCAACAGAGCACAAAGTTTCCGACCGTTACTTTATGTTAACGGAGTGAAGTCTGGTCTGTAGCCTAGCTAGCTAGCTTAGTTCGGCAAATAACGTTAACCGCGGCTAACACACAAGGAACGCAAATTAGGAGCTGGAACAAATATCTAAACCGTCATTTACAGTAAGACTTTTCTTTTAAACTGCTTTATTCTCTAACACTGCATTAAACCTCTGCTAACGTGCAACTGCTGGTTGTGTAGCATCCTATAAGCTAACTCAAGCTAACGTTACCTAGCAACAGTCCAATCACGTCATCTCAGAATGTCTGTAGTTAAGTAATAATTCTGTGTCTGATTGTAGATACTGAAGTTCCTTGAGGGCGCCTTTGGACCTACAAGTTTTGAGTGTCTACTTTTGGACCATGGCTCCTCTCCTCCCCTGAGACTCCAGAGATCACTGCTGCACTTCAACAAGCTAAGTGATGCCTGCTTCTGCTAATTAACTAATATCAGTTCATGTCTCGGCTCTGCTCAGATGTGTGCTGTTATGAAACTGTTTTGAGATCTGCTTTTTGTCAATATATTGACGTCTTCCAGCTGTTTGCTTTCTGTTTGGATGCTGCTGCTGCTTGTGCTATTTGTGCGTGTGTAATATTAATTATGATTTAGCCTGCTTTGTTGTGGTTAAGCTCACTGGTGGTCATTTGGCAGGTGCATTATGATGCCTCCATGCTGTTTGTTTACATAGTGGAAATGAACACTCGCATTTGATTGACTTAACACATTGTCTAGGTCATCGCCATTGTTTTGAGGGATTGGTTGCAAGCTTTGCTCTCTTCTGGAGGCTTATGTAGTGTTGTACTGTACATAAGCTGTTTGGATGCAAACATGAGTGTTCTGCACACACCACATCCATGTAACAATCTGCGTCACAGAATGCATAGGTTGTCATGTTCCCATTTATATTCAGTGTAATGTTACAGAGAACTCAAAGCACGGTGACACATCGCTGTACTATTCTGCATATCATAATTACATCTAAAATACCGAGCTGTTGTTGGTTTCCTGCTGCTACCACATTGAACTAAATTGATTACCATGTTCTGATGGCCATCTGCTTATCATGTTGCATAACATTTCAAGCCATGAATATTTGTGTGTAAGTGTGTGTTTTTTAAATGCGTAAGTTATTAATTATCTGCTGCATGGCTGATGTGTGTTATCCTGCTGCTGGATTTAGATCTGTCCATCTTGATTTCTAGCAGTGTGCAGATGCTTTGTTGGGGAATGGCCACACAGACCAGTAGTTGGTGTCCACCATGTAAGCAGTATATTCCACATAATAGCTGTCATTGGTTATATGATTTTAAGTGGAAAGTCAATGTCGAGTCCATGCTGGTGGAGAGTAATGAATTCAGAGCCTAGATCAACTCTGGACATATCCTGTAGTCGTATAAATAAATCTCTTCCATGTGAGGTGGCTGAATGACACGAGTGGGTCAGAGTGAGTGTCATGATTTAAGCAGTAGAAGTAAGAGATTTTGGAGCAAATGTCTGCTGTTGGGTGGAATAATCTGAAGCAGTCTTTCATATTTTATGAACTTGTGTCATATGGCTTCTATGTAAAATACATCCTCCTTAGAAAATGTTGTTCTGTCTGTCTGTACTTGAGTGAATGAATTTTTAATCTCACCATCTCTGCATATAATGCACTGTTGATTGGAAGTCTAAAGTCAGATGACGTGCTGGTGACAGAGGAACAGACGTAAGGGATAATGGAAGCAAACATAGGATAGTCAACAATGCACATAAATGAATCTACACATATAGTGCTGTACGTTGGTTGAAAAGACAGATTGATGTAAATTAATATAGTATTTCTTCTTCTCGTTTGTTACATATGCTAGTATTTTATGTACATTTTTTTTTTACACTGACTGTATTTAATCATTTATTCTGAAGGTTTCACTACTAATGCTGCTGCTTTAGCATGCCTTGTGAAGTGAGTTTTTTCATACATAATGTGAACTTTCCCGCTTCTGATAGTAATACCGAAATTGTAAGCCGAGTATATTTCAAATGCCCGTCCGCTCTGTACTTCTTTATTCTGCGCTTTCTTGCTGTTTCCTTTCATGTTTTATGCTTCAGTGGCCCAGGAGGAAAAGCTAAGTCGTATCTAATGAACAGACCATTAAAATCGGATTTTGACAGATTTTGTCTTTGAGGAGCGTAGCACATACACAAGTACTGCAGTGTAGTAAGTCCTGGGTGGAATTTCTTAAATCAGGCTGAGAGCATGGCTGTGATTGCATTGATTATAGTGCCTTTTAAACTAGCTTTAATTTTAGTGGACAGTCAGTAATACAGGTACTAATCAAATCTACAGATTTAGTGCTGTGTGTTGGTTAAGGAGACTTTTTAATGTGAGTGAATACAATTTATCTTGTTAGTTATATGCTATTTTATGGAGGGGATAATTGTCTGTTGTTTCACACTGACTGTACTGTATTTTAAGCATTTATTCTGAAGGTTTCACTACTAATACTGCTGCTTTAGCATGCCCTGTGAACTGAGTTTCTTCATACATAATGTGAACTTTCCCTCTTGTGATAATAATACAGAAATGGTAGGTAGACTGTATTTACATGTCAGTCTGCTCTGTACTTCCTTATTCTGTTCCTTTCATGTTTTAAGCTTCAGTTGCCTAGGAGGAAAAACTAAGTCATATCTAATAAACAGACCTTAAACAGGTATTAAAATCAGATTTTGTCTTTGAGAAGTGTAGCACATACACAAAAAAGTGCCAACAGGATAGTAAATCCTCTGGATGGATGTTTTCTATTTTTTAAATTTTAATCAGACTGGTAACATGGCTGTGATTGCACTGGTCAGAGTGACATTCATGACTACTGTTACAGGTTGAGGTCATGTTTCCAAATTTTCCCCAAAAAGCCTTTCACTCCTCTCACATGCCTGAAACACCGGAGTCATGTTTATGTGCAGGCACACATGTTGCAATCAGTGGCTCCTCCACACAGGTGCCATGTGACCTCTCATACAGCAGGGGGAAGTGGAAGGCTGATGACAACATCCGAAAACCACAACAGCCCACCCATTTTCCCCTCTGCTCATTCTGGAGATCAGCCAATCAGCTCCCTGATATTAGTATTCCTGTATCCTGCCTTGTGTTATTTTCACCAGCTGCCCACCAAATATCTGAGTCGACGTGTGCATTTAAATGGTGTCCACTTGAGTTATCTTGAGCCATTAGCATCTAGACGGCTGCTTTCACACAACATTAAGCCAAATTCAGAAAATATCACATTCGCAGCATGATCATCAGAATTAGTTATGTCTGATTCTCTGATGTCAGGTTGTGAAATGTTAAAGAGGAGCTGGCCTGTGTAATACTACTACTACTACTACAGAATTATTTAAGCCTGAACTCTGCATCGTTAGATTAAGTAGAATGACAGACAGAGAGGAGAGAAGGCAAGATGAAATGCATTTCTATACAGTATGCCCCCAAGCAACAATTAATTAAGTACCTACATACCTACTGTTCCCATTTATCTTGACATCAGAAAGGCCCGAGGTAGCTGTGAGTCTGACAGACGCATCAGAACAAAAGTACACGAACAGCTTCGTCACTCAAATCTGTAAAATTAATCAGCACGAAGCAGTGATTTTACAGACCTGCTGGAATTAATTTAGTGACTCTAAATGTTTGGTTACAGCAAAGAAAAAACACACTGTTTTATCTGTTGGGCTATTCACTAACAGGAAGGTGGTTATTGTTTCTTTTTGGGAGCACCCCCATGGAAAAATACAGGCTTTGAAGCACCCGGCAATGTTGTGAGGCGTTCATAACCAATAACAGGTGAAACTCCAGCAACTCTCTTCCAGCAGTCCTCCTGCTGAGCTCTCTCAAAATTAGGAAAAAACCCCAAACATTTAAACATTTGGAAGTTAAAATGGCATTATGTTGCAGCAGCGAACACCCTGCAGCTCTTAGCATAATGAGGAAAACATTATTAAACATGGCTGCAACTGTTTATAGAGCTGCTGTGTTTTTCAGTCTAACACTCCATATTAATACATGACACAGTCTGTAATCACACAAAATAACAGACTGATTAGATAACCTCCGGACAAATCATGCTGATGCAACACGTTGAAAAAAATAAGCAGAATTTTCCACTTTGTTTTTTTTCCCTCTCATCGAGGTCTTGTCATTTATTCTGGGAAGACATTCAACAAGGCAACACGCTAACACCATGTTAGGATGTAGCAATTTCTTTTCTTTTTTTTTAAAGATATTTTTCTGGGCATTTTAGCCTTTAATTGACAGGACAGATGAGTGTGAAAGGGGGAGAGAGAGAGGGAGTGACATGCAGCAAAGGGCCACGGGCTGGACTCGAACTCGGGCCGCTGCGGCAACAACCTTGTATATGGGGTGCCTGCTCTACCCACTAAGCCACCAGCGCCCAGGATGTAGCAATTTCTAATGTTTTGGGTGAACTGGGGTGGAAGTGTGAAGTGATAACATTACCAGACGATTCATGTTAGTCATGCTGCATTTCTCCCCAGCCACTGAAAAAAAACAGTTGTGCTCTCCGCCCATTGTCTCTTCGAATTATGCTTGTATTCTGTTGTACACAGTTTACACCCAGGGTGCAATGTAGCTCTGTAATTAATGGTTATTTACATTTCCAATTAATCTGCTGATTATTTTCTTGATTATTTGGTTGATAAAATCCCAGAAAATAGTGAAAAATGGCCATCACGATGTCCTGAAGCTTAATGTGCTGTCTTCTTTTGTCTAAGCAGTTAAAAAAATACATTTGATATATAATTTATAATAAGATAAAACAAGGAAGGAAAAGTTGCATATTTTAATTTTGAGAAATTGGAAATAGGAAATGCTTGGTAATTTTTAAAAGAACTTAATTGCTAATTAATTTTCTGTCAAACAATTAGACGTGCAGGCTCTGGGATATTGTGTTGATTATGTTGCAGGGTTTGATCTTGACTGCAGAGATAGGGGTTTGCGTTCTGTCTCAGATCAACAGATAACTTTGACATTTTGTATATTCGAACTAAGGTAACAATTAACATTTTTTAAGTTCCTCTCCAGGCATTGATTGAACCCACAGTCATATGTGTTTATCAAAACTACATATTTAGAAGGTTTTGTCTATTAAAAAAACTCCCTTCATTCCTTTAAATGGTTTAACTCCACATGTTTGCCTCATGCCTGTATCTATGAATATGTAAATTAGCTCTGCCCCTTAGCCACTTAACTGCAGCTCGAGCGAACCCCTCACCTTCACTGTGCTCATCAAACACACAAACCTCTGCTTGTAAAGATTATTGTTTTGCCTTGTATGTTGCCTTCAAGATAAGATAAAACTTTATTGATCCCACACTGGTAAAATTCACGTTACAGCAGCTCAAATAGCACAGATAGAAAAGCAAGTTGAATGGCAAGAGAATAAAGATAAAATACAAAAAGCTATACATCCGAATTAGAAAAATGTGAAATATAAAGTACTAAATTTAGACACAACTATACACTCAATACTATTTACACTATATACACTGTTCACTAATGCACATATGGAAACAAGAATATGTATATATGAATATATGTATGGGTATATATCAGGGATGTTCCTGGTGATTAATTTCCCTGGTGACTAAATGAAAATTTTAATTAAGACTAGTCGACTAGTCTAAAAAAGGGAAAACACTCAGAAAACAGTCAAAATTTAGCACAATTTAAGTATTTGAAACATTGTCCCTCCCAAATTTTGTGTGCGTTAAGAGCCCTTTGAAGCCCTTAATAATAACAATCTTCAGCAACCATGTCGAATTTTAAATGCCACTGAAGGACGAGACACTTTGTGCCGTGCAGTATGAATGTGAACATGACGGCAACTCAGTCAAAAGTTAACTTCTAAAATAACATCTAAAATAGATAAACTGCCTCTGAAATGTGGGGCACATTGAACCTTGTAGATTATCTGACAACAACTCACTTAAAATTAAGAAATAATATAATATTTAAAAAAGATTAATTACTGCAATTCATTTTATAGATCAAAGTACTGCCAAACTGCGCTGGTTTTGTGAGAGGACATCTCTCCAGTTTCCCACCGTGCTGTTTTAAAACTCCAGTCTACTCGAAAATTACCGCGGGGAGGGGGACTGCTGTCTGATGGCTCTGTAGCTCCCACTAGTGGCGGGCGCCTTGTACATGAATAAAACACTAATAGGTTTAACTGACTAATATTTCAGGCGCCGACTAGCGAGGGGGTGGGCATTGAATTGTTTAAAAATCTAATGGCTCGCATCCCCAGTATATATTGACAGCTGTACAGAATAATTGCACATTGGATGTAATACACACATGGTGTGTAGTTTAAACGATGTAAGAACAATTTAAACAGTGTTGGGGAATAATAAATATTGCACATAGAAAATATTGCACAGAATTCACAGTGTAGATATACTGTGTTGCACAATATAAGGGAAGTGAATAAGTAATGTGACATTCATTAGTTAAGAAAACTCTGACATGCAGCAAAGGGCTGGGGGTTAAGTTGAACCCATGGCCTTTGTGTGTGGGGCAGCCGCTCTAGCAGTGGGCGCCCCCAAATCTCTGCTTGTAAACGGTACTAGATAACATGAGCCTTTGGCTTGACTACATTATCAAACAGCTAATTTGTGTTGCTAATCTTAGATAAACCTTGTTCCTGATTGCTAGCTCTGACAAGTTGAAGTGAAAGTGAAATTGCCGAAGACAGTAGGCGGCTTCTCCTTGTTTTGCCATAGCGTTTTGGAAAGCCCCACCTGCAAGTTGACAGAAATATTTCCTTGATGTCTGGTCTTGTAGAAGTGTCTAATATCAGCACGATGTTTGTTGAGTGGGCTGGTAGGATTTGGTAGTAATTTTGTCCTAGTTTGTCACTGGGCTCTAATATCAAAAAATCAGCTCGAACTTGACTCCAGCATGATCTGCCAATCAGCAGTAGCTCATTAGCAGAGATTTGATGTGCTGTCACTGTTACAGAAAAGTCTCAAAAGTCAGTTTTTTTGTGTTTGCCCTCCAAATGATGGATTGCATGTAAGGGTTTAGAGAAGTTGTAACTCCCTAGTGTACTGAACTTAGATTTTTAAACCATCTAAATAAACTAAAAATACATAATGGCCAAGCTACAACGTTGGCAGCCATATACCCATGTTGGGTGAAATGACACCCCAGACAGCCTGTTCACTCATTGTGGGAAAGACTTAAAGCCTGTACAGTATATACAGCTGCAGGAAAGCAAATGTTAACTCTCCTTCATATGTTCTCATCTGCCTCTTTACTGCATCGATAAATCCATTGAGGCGAGGAGCATGTTTTTACTCCAGCTTCACTCATTAACAGTCAATGATGCAGCTGTTTAAATAGGCTGTATTGACAGAAGTGATGTGACTCAAATTCCTTATCAAATAATGGAATAGGGGAGAAAACAATGAACAGTAATGAAACATTCGAGAAGCCCTTCAGTCTGTTGTGAGATATTTTGTGTTGCATGGCCTATTGTTTCAGCTGTGACCTGAGAAAATCAGTGCAGCGAACATGTCAACTTTAGTGCACAGAAGGCATGGCTGGATCTTTTTCAAGCTGATGACTTTTAAATTGAAAAACATTTGGCATCTGTTGGTTTTTGGAACTCAAGGTCAGTTTGTGAACACTAAACGAAGGAATTTTGTAACTCCTGATGGCAGGGGGGGCTCTGAAAGAGCATAGGTCCTTGACTCTGCCTTAATATTTGGTTTCAAGGCTCAGCATGAAATTTTATGTGAGCCCCTAATCAAAGTCTAAATTGCCAGTACCACCGTCTGCCACTTCTATAACCCCCCACCTCCATGGCAATAGCCAGAGATGCAACACACCGCTGTAATGCGGCTCTGAAATGTCAGAAATGCTCAAATTTAAACCTGATTACCAGCTCCATTCACAGGACATTTATAGATTATGTCTTCGAAGGGTAAAAAAACTGTTGGCTGTTATTACGGCCATGGAAAGAGGTGATGGCATAATTATTGTTTTAGGTTCAGAAGTTATGACCTTTCAATTTTTCAGAGTATGATTCATGAAGTCCTGGCTCTCTAATGGCCACCGGGCCTAAGTAGCTTGATATTTGACTGAATTGCCTTCAGCTAACTGTCATGAGTTTATGTGCAGGAATCACTGTGAGTCTACAGCCTGGCAGGCACAGTGGAGGTCAGCTCCTCAGCACCAGTGGCTGAGACTGACTTTCTACTCTACTACTTAAATGTCTGGGAAGAGATAATAAGAGTTGTGTGGCAGATTTGTGTTGTTTTCAACATTTAACTGGAGACAAATCTAATCCTTTTCCCAAGCTGATCATCGCTGTCTTCTTTCATACCCAGTGTTCAAAATTAACTCTTTGACTCACCAGCCAAGACGACCGGCAAAGATAAAAACTGACTTTATGTGTCAGGTATAAGATAGTTTCAGTACATTTCATTGAGATAATGAGGTATCATGTTGAATAGATATTTGGGAATAAGTTCCCTGGTAATCAGTGATGCAGTGTATGTTTAACATTGTAGAGAAAAGTTGCAGTGGTGTGAACTGCCTGGTTTGAGCTCAACTGATGCAGGCTGATGGTGTCAGCTGCAACTCAGCTGGTCAGATTGCCAGGTTTCAGAACGTAAAGCACATCACCTGTTTCTACAGCCAATTGGCTTGCAGTGAAGACCGCTGGTCAAGTCAAAATGACCACAGAATCATAAATTGGAGAAATTCACTTCATACTGGGAAAACTGGGTCAACTATGTCACGCCCCATAGGCCTGATTTTTTTTTCTCAAATCAGTGATTGTGTTGTGTTAAAAAGATCACTCCCTACTTGTACATAGTTTTCTTGTGGTTTGTTTTTCTTTTCATTGTTTGGATATAAAACAAAAAAATATTATTTTGGCATTTAGGGCAGACAATAGATGTATGATGTATGCAAATATGATGTACTGGATGTGAATGTCTGATGCTGAATGTCAATAAAAAATGAATTACAAAATGACCACAGATGGCGTGCTGCAGCAGGTGCTCTGTCCCCGCAGAGCCCTCTGTTTCCATTCTCACGATGTGCTGGTGTTGGACAGTGGGTCGCTTAATGCTCCAGTATGCTCACCAGCTAGTCACTAACTGTATCTGTCTGCTGTTTGGTGCTGGGCAGGTAATAAACAGCAGGTTCATCAGTGCTTTTTCGCTGACAATATCTCCATACTGCAAAAAGATGCTAACATGTTTTTGTAAAATTTAAGGGGACCAGCAAAAAAATATACATTTGTGCAGCCTTTATAAAAAAAATACTGATTAATGCAGCTTGAAGTAATTCAGACTTAATACCTTAGCGCACTTTCAACTTACTGATGTAACAACGACATACTAGCAGAAATAATCACATATTTTAACCCTCATAAGACTACTAAATTGTCTAGCAACCTTTTTTTTAAAGTACTTAAGTTTAAAAATGAAAGGAAAAAATAAATTTTTACACATATCTATCGTCTAATGTATGTAACTCTGTTTTTGACCCAATTTTAAAAACCTACTCACAACCCAAACAGGCTCCCACATTCCACCAGATGTTTTAGTGACACATTATTGTTATGTGAATAAATAAAGTGCAACCAGCATCTGCTAAATGTAATTTATTGCATGCTCCTAAAAGGGTAATGTATTTGAACCTTTCGGGCCTCTGCAGTAATAGCAGGGGAATGTGTGTCCTGTTTGTTTAAGACAGTAGCATGTAGAAGCCAGCATGTAATCCTGCCACCAGCCTTGGAGAGACAGACAATCCAAAAAAAATGATTTGGTACCCTTCCAGCACGATGCTGATTACGGCATACCCCTACTGAGCCTAACAATGTGGAAAACACAATAGAAAAGCACACTACACTCTGTCAGCGTGGGTGCAGGCATGTGGAAAACAGCATATCGAATCTTTACTGCTGCTGTCAGCTGTGACCATTATAAGGGAGGTAAATTACACAGAAACACAGTGTGTATAAGAGCCCATTAGTTCTTATTAAGTGTTTTCTTTGCATTTACCTCAGGCTGACCAGCTGACAACTCCCTGTGGCTGTAGCTTGCATTTTTCCCTCTCTAGTTTGTTTGTTTTTCTGGATAAAGGAGAACACTCACACTTCATTAGCAGAATATCGAGAGAACTCTCCTGGCAGGTTCCTGTCTTACTGTATTTCATAGTCCAATCAAAGAGCCACCATTGGAGCTGAGAGCAGCTCGAGATAGTAGAAACCATCAGATTATCAGTTTAAAAGCTTCACATTGCGACAGATTCCTCAAGACACTGGACTTTCATCTCCAGTTTGGTTTTGTACCAGACACTACAACAAACTTAATGGTGAAATTTTGGTCTGAGACTTAATGAAAACAAACATATTGCTGTGAAAATAGATGCTGTATATTCAAATATAGCATTAGTTTCAAGTATAATTCAGTGTATACTCAACCTACATTCAAAGTGGCGTACGTATTGTTGTATATTTATGACTCACATTCTGCACACCTGGTTAAACTGGTCCCGTTTAGTCTGTGTACTGACTTTTATAGAAATATTATATGAGACAATTGAATGACTTAAACAGATATGATTTCTGTTAATATGTATTACTGTCTTAAACTTTTCTAAGGGTTACAGTATCCTCTGCAATATAAATTGTAAGTGGGGTCAGTATCCCCACCCAATAACTAAAACTGTAGTGGGGCTGGGTGTCGCCATTGATTTCCTTAATTGATTCGATTTTGATTCACAAGGTCCAGGTTTAATTTGATTCGCGATTTGACATTCTGACAATTGATTCTTGATTCTTCTATAGATTCAATCAGGGATATCGGAGCTTGAATATGATGTATGCTGTAAAGTGTTCAAGGAATCACAAAAAAATAATCAGAACAGGAATAGATTTATTTTTTTTAATAGCCTTTAAGTAAATGTTTCTACAACAGCAACAGAGCAACAATATGCAGCAGCAGAGTCACTATATAAACTCAATATTTCACTGGAAACAAATCTAAAGTGTCAGTAAAAAGAAATCAGATTCCTGACATCAAAACACTGAGTGATGTTCAGAGAGAATGACAAACACAGACATCAGTCAGTATCAGTCCGTCCTCCTGTCCTCCTGTCCTCCTGCCCCTCCCTCTGCTGCTGATGAAATAACTGACTGCAGTAACATTACTGTTGGTAAATTTGGCCAACAGTCAAGCTAAACAGTTAGACGAGGGATACATGATGTTGGAGTTTTTGCCAAAATGCCGATATGTAATAACCCATTTGACTGATAACTGATATTGATATATCTACTTTTTCTCCCTACCTAATTTTAGTGACCATCAAGTCTCATCTGTAGTGGAATTAACATCATATTATGCATGCATAGTCTTGTCACGATGGCCCACCAGCAGATGGAGACATGAGATACAATGCTTTTCAATGTTTGTAATATTCATTGATTGTGCAAATTCAGAAAAAGCATGTTGGCTGATTCATATGGTTCATTTTAAAGGTGATATTAGCTGATACCATTGATGTAACAATATTATCAGCATGTTGGATAATTCAGGTAGTTCATTTTAAAGCCAACATCAGCCTTTCCGGATGATGTGCAGATATTATCATGCATCCCGTAGACAGACATAAATAGTGGTTGTTGTTTTATCTTGTTTGTAACAGTTCCCTATTAGACAAGCTAGTACACTGTGCTTGTGTAACACATGATGTTTGAGGCAGTGGATTCCAAAATATACCAGCGACTCAGTAGATAAGTATTGTTTTTTTGGCTGGTGAGTGAAGCAAATCAGGTGGCCACTTGTATATTCTACCAGTGTTTGGCTGGTGCCAATTTCCATCCCTACGGTGGATGAGATGTGTGCAAATCAGATTTAAATGTCACTTTTCTACATGTTTATGTTTGTTGAACAGGTGTATTGATAAGGCTTTTTAATTGCAAAGGTTTAATTGCTTTGCAACGAGCAAAGTTGTCGTCACCTTGAGTAATCTTTGCTTCATGGTCTCCACTGCGGCCTCTCTGCGCTATTGTTGGCTCCATAATTGTGTGTGTGTTGAGGCTGAAGCATGATAATAAATAACACCAAAATGTTAGAGTACAGGGGCGGCATGGTGGTGTGGTGGTTAGCACTCTCGCCTCACAGCAAGAGGGTTGCCGGTTCGGTCCCGGGCGTGGGAGCCCTTCTGTGCGGAGTTTGCATGTTCTCCCCGTGTCAGCGTGGGTTCTCTCCGGGCACTCCGGCTTCCTCCCACAGTCCAAAGACATGCAGATTGGGGACTAGGTTAATTGATAACTCTAAATTGTCCGTAGGTGTGAATGTGAGCGTGAATGGTTGTTTGTCTCTATGTGTCAGCCCTGCGATAGTCTGGCGACCTGTCCAGGGTGTACCCTGCCTCTCGCCCGATGTCAGCTGGGATAGGCTCCAGCCCCCCCGCGACCCTCAAGAGGATGAAGCGGTTAGAAGATGAATGAATGAATGTTAGAGTACAGATAAGAGAGCCAGTAACGTCAGAGCTTTTTCCTTCACAACTTCGCCCTGGGGCCCTTTTAATACCGGCGACATTAACCGAGTTAAAGCTTCACTCATCTGCAGCAAAAAGCATATTTTAAAAGATCAGTCTCGGATTTTATGAATCGATATTGAATCATTGAAATGAAAATTCATTTGAATCGGATGATTTGAGTATTTTAACCCAGGCCTAAACTTTACAGAAGGGTTGGGGAATATGATAATATGCATTTGTCTATTATCAGATATTTTGCTAGGACATATTATACTGCATAACTATCCCTTTTTAATATCTCAGTATTAGATCACTGTGGGCAATGTTGCAAATCATTGAGCAAGAATGCTTTATTGCAATCTTTCCTTTCCTTTTTAACATTTGATTATGAAGGGATTGTGAAGACGTCGCTTGATTTGTCTGTTATTTAATTTGGGGGATTTGCTGGAAACTGACTTCTTTTGGATATTTTATTCATGAAGAATGTTTGGTTTAATTTTCCTGACAGTTTATCAGACAAGGACAAATACTAATATTGTGATTTCATAAAAAAAACCCCATCACAGTAGGAGGATTTTATCCACATTGCTCAGAGACAAATCACAAGATTGTACATTTAATTAGTCGTGAACAATAAAGGAAGAGCTAACCTGGAAAAGACACTGCATTGACATCTATTTTGAGTGCAGCAGGGGAGCCAGAAACGACTATAAATGCACAAGCACCACAGGTGCAGTGGCCACAGATGCTACTGAGATGGCGATAATCAAAACTGAGCCTTGAGTGTCATATTTTGTTGAAGGAACCTGATACAGGTAGGTAGGTTTTTTCAGCGAATATAAAATGTGCCCACATAAAATAAGCTCTCACTCTCCCATTCAGAGACTTTGTGTTTGACCCATAGACTGTTAATATACAGCAGGGGCTTTGTTTAGATGCAAGGTCCCTTTAACAGAAAACCATTTCTAATCACAGTTAAAAACAACTCTGTGTTTTTTGCCACTCTAAACACTAACTGTGGAATAAAACTTCCGAGCTACAACCATTCCAGAGCAAACTCATTTGTTGCAGCTCACCATATTGATTAAAATGCAATTGATCCGGGCTCTTTCTTGCATTTCACAAAGCAACCGCCTGAAAAGACCACAGAGACGTCTATAGAAAGCTGAGATGTGGCCTTTGATTGACGTTTATGTGTATCAGTTGTCGATTAATGGAATTTCAAGCTGCGAATAAATCTGAATTGATGACAGGAAACTGAACTGTGGTATCAGATACTAGTCTGGGCTGGTCTGATATGGCTGCTAACTGAGCAATGAGATCAATGTCACGCGTTGTTCCTTAAAATTAAATGTCCTTGGAATAACAGTTATATGGGCTTATTAAGTTTTATGTGCTTGTGTTAGTGTGTTCTATTTCATTCTGATTCGAAAAGGAACCTTGAGTACAATACATTAAATTTTCAGAGGGGCAATAAGTGATCTACAATTGTAATCAACTTGGTTTGCTAACCAGGAATCACAACATTGACAAAGCATCCCCTACACATTGTCTGCATATGCATTATTGTGTCTTGCAACTGACGCTCTCTGTAAAGCGTCTGTTTATTATTCTGGTGAGCAGTGAGAGTTTTTGTTTTGAAAAGAGCAGCCTGGGTCAGAAAGTGAAATCACACCTGGTGAAGTGAGAGTTATTGGTATCGATCAGCAACTGCAAACCCCTTCAGGTATATTACAGTCAGTTTGTGCTTTGGTGCAGTAAATATCAAACTCACTGCCCCTTGAAAACATTTTGATGGAGTCTGTGACTTTATTAATTTCAGTTATTAAATGCACAAACTTGATGTTAAATCTTTACTAAATTCCCAATAGATTTTTTTTAGAACGCCAATGAAACTGAGTCGGCCTATATACTGTTATTTCTGTGTACATGCAGGTAATGAAGTGTTTCGGAGTTATTGAAACAAAACAATACATAATCTAAGCAAGTTTTTTATTATTTACAGTAGGGGTGGGTGATATGGCCCGAAAATAATATCACGATATTTCAGGGTATTTTTTGCGATAATGATGATAATAAATAAATAAATGCAATTATTATTAATTTAAGAAAAAAGAATTGCAACACAATTTGCCACAGTTTGCCTTCAAATATTCAGCAAAAAACTGAAAAAATATCTCCAATTTCTTTAGTTTGTAAACAACAACAGTAACTAATATATATATATATATATATATTAATAGTTCAACAAAATAAAATCTATCACAAATTACACATTTAAACAGCTCTCAAATACAAACAAATGTACCCTGTGATCTATATATATAAATCAACAGGTGATTTCCTTCTTTTAGTAAAATCCTAAATGATTGAGTTGTTTTTTTTCCCACCTGGACCTTTATGCTCTGCCATTTCTCCTCTAATTATCACGCTGTAACCTGTGACAGGCTGTTATGATACCACAACTATCACACATTCACATATATGTATTTTTTTTTGTTGAGCAGCGAGCGTCACATAGGTTTACATTACCAAAGATTTGTGACAAAATCACTTTACGACACTGACTTTCATGTGTGCATAGTGAGAGAGGAGAGGGAGAGACGCTGTGCTGCTGCCAGAGGAGCCGCTGAATGAGTTCCCTCTGAGCAGTAAGTCACTACAAGAGTCTGAGAAGGGCTCTTCATAAAACATTCAGGACGCCACAGTTTATTCCACACAGCTGAAGCTGCTCCTCTTTTGCGAAACACAGCAGAATCACTAATAATTTCGAGTATCATGATATGAAATTTACATATGATAATAAAAATTATACTACTCACTATTATCGTGAACAAGATGATATGGCACACCCTAATTGATAGCACATCAAAGAAACCCATAACAACAATTTGAAAGTTAACATACATTACACAGGCATACACACTCACACGCTTCACTTGCACAAATATCAGGTACAATACCAATAAATCGAAGTATTTCCCTACATTTTTTTCTAATATCCGATCAGGTAATGCCTACATTTCCTGCTTTCATAATGGTCATGTATGGTTCCCAGAGATGTAAGAATGTCTCTCCACTTGCCCTTAGAAATGTAAGTCAGTCTTTCCAGACACTCCGATAGCTCCTGTATCCACATTCTCAATAATGGGGCGTCCATACTCTTCCAGCATAGTGCAGTATCTCTCCTGGCTTTGAGAAGTCCAGAGTCCAGAAGTTTAGTCTGTTTTGTTGTTTGAACAAAGTCCTCTAGGTATATTCCAAGCACACACAGTTTGGCATTTAAAGGGACCTTGGTGTTAAACACCTCAGACAAACATTTTATAATTATTGATTTCATTTATACATGCCCACGTTATGTTTTAGATCGGGATTTGTTGTTTTGTTTTAGGGCTAGTGATTAGTCCAAGGTGAAGCCTTTAAAGCTTTTGTCAGACCAGCAGACCAACACTCAAAGATATTTAATTTTAATAACTGAAGGCTTTAAAAAATAGGAAATATTCACATTTTCACACTCAATTTGCATTTTTGTTAACAACAAAACAGTGCATCTCCTAGGAGTGTTTCCAGCAGCGGTGCTGAAGTTTGTGAGTTTTATTCTGTGCTGCCATAAGATATTTAGTGCATCCACTGACGAGAAGGGTTTTAGACACATATTTATACACAACTGTAGACGTCGAGTTATGCTGAATAAAGTGCTTTGAGACTTCTTGTATCTCTTCCTCGTCTCTCTTGTACTTCTACTCTGCCTCTTTCCTCTCTCCTCTGACTTCCTCACCTCCCTCTCCATACTGATACAAGTTTATTTGTTAGGATAAACCCCTTGAGATGAACCATGTTAACTTCACAGCGGGTCCTTTACTTTCCTGTCTCACCTGTACTACCTGTCGTCCTGTCTAAAAATAGAATGCATGAAGTAAAATATGTGACTAAGCAACCTACAAGAATGAAATGAATTACAGTTGCTGGGCATTTTCACATTTCACACACAGGAGACAAAATTCCTGTCTCCCTCCTCCTTAATTTTAACTAACCTCAGCTTCAGTGTGACCATCAGCCTTTCTTTTCCTTAGAACGAGTTTACCAAACTTATCTGAAAATTCAAAAATATATAATTTGACCAACAAGTGAAGTGTTAAGGGATTTACAGTGATCACATTGTGGAAAACTGTTTGCTATGTAGGTCTGTCAGCATTTGCATTTGAATTCCATTCAAATATTTATTCAAAAATACATTCATGATTTGAATTTCTGTTGGATCTGAACCAACTGCAGTCACATGACTCATTGTTTGGGTTAAACATGAGCATGTTACAGTCCTGGAGGATTATTAATGTGCACCTCCTCCTGTACTGCCTTAATATGCACATTCAGCACATCCAATGCATCAAAACATTGTTTTCTAGTTGGAGCCACGCCTCGTTTTCAAACTGTATGGTTTGACTAAAATGAACAATAACAGCAATGTA
>NC_065509.1:36177247-36200266 GCF_006386435.1 Epinephelus moara
TCTTTTATTCCTTAAAAATAAATTTTGCAGCTTACTCAATCAGTGCAAACAAGGGTTGCCTCCTTCGTCTGGCTCAAAGCCCAAGTGTTGCCATAGTGGCGCATTTTTTGATTTCGTCGAGACTAAATTGTCCGCCATTATCGACTCCGTCACTATTAAACAAACTCCAGGCTACAGTAGAGGCGCATGCGCACTCGCACCTCCTAGCTCAGTCCCCGCCTCACCCCCCTCTCTCCTGCTTGCTGTGCGCTTGGTGAAGAGGCAGACACAGGTGCTCACAGACTCGGGCTTACTATAAGCGGAGTGGACTACGTGTAAAAATGTCCGTGAAAAATCCCCGCGATGTGAAAAATACATGCCGAACAGTCTTTTGTGTGACACTGGTGGGCGGAGCGAAGTCCGCGCGGTCGTGCTTTGCGCGCACACGGAGCGAAGTCCGCGCGGTCGTGCTTTGCGCGCACAGGGCTTGCGGATGTCCACTTTTACTGGGCGGACCTCCGCGGCGTCCGCTCCGCATACGTTCTGCCCGAGTATGTGGTCCAGTCGGTCTCAAAAAATAAAACCCGGTCCAAGATGGAGTACCGGACCGAATTGGTATTACCGAGAACCGACCCAACCCTAGTAGTTGTCCCTCCATTGTGACATTAGAAAGTGTCACATTTATCTTGCAAGTGTACTCTTGTTTACTTCCTGGATTTTCCTGGACATTCTGACCAATCAAGAGCAGCTTTCTCATGCAGGCATTTTATCTGCTCAGCATTTGTTGACACTGCCAACTGTGCTTTCGAACGACCAATAACCAGTAACAGACTGGTAAACAGTGGCAATGTCTGGGGGTGTTTGATTTACAATCCTTGCTTTTTTCCTGACTCTGGCTGCTTAAAGTGGAGATACTAAGTGTAAAGGAAGAATTATTATTTATTTTTTGTGTGTTAAATAGAAGCTGCTTTAATCATTTAGAAGCAGTCCTGTGCTGCTGTTGAATGAATATGGGGGAAAAACTGAAAACGAGGAGTAATAATTTATCAAAGTTAATCAACTAATGAATTAATCAACTTATTGTTTAAGCAGTACAGTAGTCCGTTTACATATATTTCCATGTGAAAGATTCACTTTTACTTTCCATTTCTTTGCAGCTACAAATTGCATATTTGTCGGCTGATGAATAGTAAGCAGCTGAAGCACAGAAATGCTGAAGAAATGAACACAACCCCGCTCTTACTGTAGGCCATGACAAAAGAAGGAAATGCACACAGTTGTCCTTAGAGGATCAAACAGTCTTATTTGTTTACAGAAATTATGGCAAAATACTTTAAATAAATGAATGACATGCCAATAAATAGATCAGTAGTGCTAGTGAGAGGATGGCTGCAACTAAACCAGACCAAACAAAAGGAAATGTGGTGAAAGAGAGAGACAACAAAGGGCGGCTGATCCTAAATATACTTGGATGGACTGGTCAATACAATCTCTGCCTACCAGGCCCTGAAGGGAGACACCCTTCACAAGCAGCAGGCCAGAGTTGGGCAAACCGGTAAGCCATGGCAGAGCCAGAGGGCCGTCACAATATGTTTCAGTGTCACCATTACACGAAGAACTGTAGTTTTACCACCAGAGAGAACTGACAGGTTTAGTAGTCAACTGTAAAATGTCCCATATAGTACGTATCTTGGTAAAACAAACAACAAAAGGTACATTAGTAAATGATCTGTATCAAAATGTGCAAAAATATTATCAGGCAGTATAATGTTATTAAAGTTCTCAATTATCAGCATCAGTATTGGTCTTAAAAAACAGATAGGTTGGGCTGTAGAAATCCATTTCCTCCAAGGTTAAACCACAAGTCTCTCTTTATTTCTACAGCACATGTTAATTTTACTTGGTAATAAGGAACTCAAGGGTTTTTTTGCCCATGTGGTCCAAAATAGGCATCTCCTGTGAACCATTGCTAATGAGCTCCTCAGCGTCAGTAATGTCCAACATTAAAAGTGTCACAAAAAAGTCAAAACAGGCGTTGGCTCCAACATGCAAAATGGCCGCCCAAAGCTTGGTGGTTTGTTTTGCAAAGTGGCGAGCGGGGGTCCACTCGATGAGGAGTGTGGGTAATTAGCCACTGGGGCAGCAGCTGAAAGTAACGGTCTCCCTCAAAGCTGTCGTCTGTTGCATGCTGATAACATTGACATGTCCTCCTCTCGCGCCACATTCTGCTGGCTGCCAGACAATGGGAGGGCAGCAGAAGGGAATAGAAGCTCGCAGGAAAGGAAGGATGGTGAAGAAGACAGTGATGGATGAAGAGAGGGGCTGACCTTCGCTCATTAGTGAAGCGACCTTCTATAATCGATGAGTGGTGCAATTGAGGGCCTGGAGACCCAGCTGACCACACTCTGACTTCTGATAGAGACAGTCTGAGGAGGATGGCTTGGAGGGTCTTTTTCAGTAATTTTTGGGTGCATTTTTTCTCCATCATCATGATTGAGACATTTTTGAGTGTCTCAGTGGTACAACTAACAGCTATTGTGCTGTATGAATTGTGGAATAAAGTGAAAGTGAGTTATACTGAATAAAATTAAAGTTGGAAATGCAGCTTGGACATGAAATGTGACAGCAGCATTTTTCTTTATTTGCCTATAGCAGTCACATTGTGTGAGGTGGTACGAAGTGGAAATACTAGATAAAGCCTTACACCTATTTCATTGTAGACCTCCTGCCATGTTTTACTTTAATCTCTCTTTACTTGGATCTGCTGTTAAGAGTCCTCTGTGCCTACTGCCTACTTACTCTGCAACAGTAAGTATGTGACCCTCAAGGCATTAAAAAGCTCAAACTAGGGATGTCAAACTGTTAAACATTATTTGGTGAACTGCCAAGAATATTTTTGGCTATATCAGTCTGTGGGTTAATTTTTGCTTTAATTCAGTTTACTTCGCTGCACACCAACCGGGTCTAGTGGGAGCTAGCTAGTGGTGCTGCTCAGTCGGTGATTACCGTTGGTAGTGTTGTCCCAGCCCAACAGTTTTGCTGTGGACATTGTACCTGCCCTTGATCCACTCCCAGGTCCCCCCGGTGAGTAAGGAGCTCAGATGCAAACCCCCTTTAGTGTCCTTTAACTGTGTTATCATTGTTAGCATTAGTAGCACAGTTAGCAGTGTCAGTATGGCTAGTCATGCTAACATAGTTAACAGTTTTGAAGGGGTTTTGCGGCTCAAAATAAAGCTGCTTACTCACCGGAGCTACCTTAAGAGCGACTAGAAAAAGGCTACTATGTTTCTGCAGCAACAGCATCCCGTCACCATGACTAGCGCTAATTGCTGATTAAGCGGAACAGTGCAGAGTGACCAAGGCTGGTTAGCTAACCAGTGGAGTCTGGAGGATGATCTGTGAGCACTATGTTGCTGCATGTTTATGTGGCTGGCCAGCTGTCTGTTAGCAAAGCCAACAAGAAATACAAGGCAAGACTTCACATCACAAAATATTGAAATTTCACCACCACTAGATGGACAGCACTTTGGAATGTGGTGTTAAAGCTCACTGAGTCAAAGGAGCACCAGACTAAAAGGAAAGGCCTCTTGTATCCCACATCATTTTGTGTTTTTAACTAAATTTAGTTGGTTACTAGTTAATGGGTGTGAGGCTGTCAAAAAGCAAAATTATCTGAATCTGACATCCCTAGCTCTAATACTTGGGAAATGTTTGCTTCTAGTAAGTTGCTACCACCAGATTTCATATGATTAGTCAGACATCTTTGCTAGGTATTAGACTGTATCCTCTCTTTGTTAAGTGGTTCATAAAAATCAGTATTCATTTCATCATGGTCATCATTATATTTATTTATATCCTCTGTACTGGACTCTGTGTGAGGACAGACTAACCAGAAGGCAGTGACACAGTTGAGAGTACTGCATTAGCAGGGCAATATCTGATTGAGAGATGTTGATCTGCTTGTTTGACCTGGTTTGACATTGCCAGTAAAATCCTCTAAAAAACAGCCACTGAACTTGAAGTAACAGCATAGACACAGTAGTAAAACAGACTGAAAGAGACTTTTTATTGAAGAAGCCACAGAGGAAGTTGCAATGGTCTAAACAAAGTTAGATAAAACAGCCTTCTTTGAATCCGTGGAATATAAAAATGGCTTTATTTTTAATGTGTCTCAACTGCAGGAAGCAGGACTGCTCCATCCTCTTAACCTGACTTCAAAAGGTGAATTACTGAGAAAAATAATCTGTGTTTGTGTCTTTATCAATCATTCCCAACCTGTCAGAGATTTGTTGTGGATATATTTCAAAAGTGTAGCGATAAATGCCTAAAATTCAACACACTGTAAATAACAGCAACTCTTTACACATTTGTACAAAACAAACTTCTGTCAGAGTGACAAGAATTGCCGGCTAACATGAGTTTGAACTTGTTACTTTAAAAAGTGACATCAATCCCCTTTTGATGAACCGAGCTGAAGTGGACCATGGTCCAGGCAATTATCATGCAGTTTTATGTGGTCTAAAGCAAAGCATGAATACCAATTCAGTCTCCAAACAACATGTCAGTCCGACACAAGGACTTGCCCTGGGTCCATCTCACGATGCTGATTGCCAAGGCTGGACACAGTGAGTTATATTTTGATGAATAGATGATATAGTCATGAGCAGAGATATCTCAGTTTTCTTAGTTGAGGTTATTCAAGTTTAAATACAGTCTGTGAAGCACTAATCTGGTATTTCATTTCATGTCATCTCTCATTAGCTGTACATCCTCTATTGTTTGCCATAGAGGTTTATAGGTGTGGGTTCCTAGTGTCCTAGAGACCCAACTGGGACCTGACTTAGGCTGGGTCCAAATTATATTTGTTTGATGGGGTAAGATGTGGTCCCATTTATGGCAGCGGGTCTTGTGTGTGTTTGTCAATAATTTTAATACCTGAGTGTTTTTGAATGGACTTGCTATCAGCTCTAATGACATGCGTCATAAGGGTGCAGATATGCTTCAGCAAAAGTGTTTGTATCAGATGGACTTTGCAAAACATGACAATCCCACTGATGTTGATACAGTAGGTGTTCAGTCAGTACATTTACATGCACAGTTAAGTTGGGCTATGGTTACATTTAATTGGACTATGGTCCTTGTCCCAGTATACAAACACCGGAGGGAATTGATTGATTGACGGAAGTATGTCAGATACCGCTAAGATAGGTGGCGATATGCCTCCTTTCAGCTGGTTAGTATTTTACCTTTATCTGGATGACCTATTACGTCACAGACCAAACAATCGAGTTTGGTCAAGTCAATCAAGTTAGCTACAGTTAGCTAGCAACAAACTGGTACCATGGTAGGCAACTTTACAGCTCGTCACACCTTGTCCGTCCAAAAATGCACGGCTCTGGGTGTAGATTTTGCAGTGTTGTTACCATCTTCGACGCTTTAAATGCTTTCAAGTCAAGGCCAAGGGTCAAGGCCCGGGGCGGACACTGTGGAGAATGCGCTGAGCACCTCGGCCACTTTGGGTCCGATTGACTGTATACATGCAGGAGTAATTTGACTCTCATTTGCATTATCTGGGTGTGTTAGTCTGACTTTGAAAAACTCAACTTAGTACAATTTCAGTCAGACTAAGATGTTGACATGTATTTTAAAAGTCTGGTTTCGGTTGGACTAACACTATAAATCCATTTTCCCTAATAAATGTACTGTATGTTGTGAGTCCTGGGACCCACAGGTGGTCATTTGATTAGGTCCAAGGACAAAAGAGTGGGTCCCCAATAAAATTCGTGTTTTTTTTTTTTTTTTGCCAAATTGTAGCGTTAAACTCATGTTTGATGTTATATGAATATAATCATGGTTATAGGCTGTATTCATGTGTTTTGAAAATGCATCTGAATATCAAAGCAAAATTCCTGATCTGAAAGCTTTATTCACAAAGCCACAGATTGTATCTTTATGTACAGTCCATGTGCAAAACATTATACAAATGTCACATCTTGAGTTGAGTATAGAGAGCACCAAAATCATCTATTCAGTATCAGATAAATTAAATGTGACATGACTGTGATATGATAATTCCATAGAAATAATATTTCTATGTAGAATCCATAAAACATTAAATAAGCTGTTGAATAAATGATTCAACATTTTGATAAATATGCTTCTTCTCTTTATGGTTTTAGAAGAGTTTGTTTTCCTTTCACTTTATGAGACTATGAACAATACTTAGTGTCCTCGTCGTCATCTTGCACGGGATATACAATATTTATGGTAAGAAAATAGCGGCTACCGGTAAAAATATTTTTTTAACATGGCTTGTTTCCTTGACATCACAGCAGACATTGTAACTTATGATTACAGGAATGTCTGTAGTAATATCCTACATTTGTGAATTAAGGTACATTTATGAACCTCAAAATATAAGGCTATTGTTTACCTCAGGGACCTCTATGCCACCCTGCCACATCTGCCAGAAAATGGTGTCGCTCTGAACTCCAGAGAGCCAGGAATGAGAGCAGGTGCTCGGCCAGGTGTCAGATCTGTGCAGAGCACCACAATATAAACAGCTATACATTACTGAAACTACAATGAAGACATCCAAAACACAACTCTCACTCTCAGTGATTTCTGTGAAATGAGATATACTTTCAATATAAGTTAAGTCATGTGACGCCACTGAATGTAACGTAGATTTGTTGTTCACAACATTATCAGGGAGAATAATAGGGCGTGTCCCCTGAACACACTGATAGTGAGTTTGCTGCATCCTTTCAGATTTGAATGCGTCTTGGGCGCAGGATGTGTACGTGGCGACAATCACTGCAACTTGACCTTCACACCCAATTTATGCAGTGATTGGCCAGGTGGGCAAAGTTAAGAAAGTAAGTAGAGTTTGAGCTTCTCTCTCAAGATTAATTTTTATTCTTCACATTAGTTAGGTGTTAAGTTAAGTGCAGCGTTATGAATAAAAAAAAGTTATGTAATTATCCCCAAATTTAAATGATTATCACGTCCTACCTCAAATTAATCAATGCAGGAGAAAATTTTAATTTTGAGAAGAGGCTTTAAAATTTTAAACTGCTGGAGAAAATTATGTATTGCAACTTCTTGTTTATATTACAGCTGCTTGGGTAGCTTCATTCTACCACCAGTGTTGTCAGTGTTTGTCTATTTGGATGAATTTGGGTCGACTGCATTTTAAATCTTGCCTTATTATCTCCGGACCTATTCAGATTAGATGTAAGTGTCCTTGGGTGTCTTTTGGATCAGGTCTGTTTTTGTTGAAGATTAATTTTATGTACCTTGTGTTCAGGAATGTTAATGATAGGTTTTTATTGGATTGGGCCCAAAAGTTTGCTGTTTAGATGCTGAACTTCTTTGAACTTTTACTGAAGAACGTTTTTCCCCTTTCCTTGAGGGGTGTTGTAAAGTTAATGATGAAATTAGTAATTCATCAGTTACTTCATAGTGCTTTTACCTTGTGACACAAATTGTTTCACAATTGCTAGTCCAAATTTCTGCAACAATACTAAATTTATAAGTGTTTAATTACAATTTTCTTGGAAAAATGTGTTTTTGGACAACATAGTTTTGTAAGACAATAACAAAGTATGATTTTTCTGAAACTGAGAAAAATCATCGATCTTATTTGTCCAACGATTCTTCTTCTCAGTAGACTAGCCCTTTGAGACAAGCCTGTGATGAAGAGCAGCAAAAATAAATTGCCTTAAATGTGAATGAAAAATATGAAGTGTACATGCCCGTCAGCCTTTGGTTCAGAGTGACTGCTGCCCAGCTCCACGGTGCTCTGACACAACAGATGAGCCCAGTATCATCTGTGGGTTCTGCTTGTGAGGTGAAAAGGGGAAATATTTTCACAGTAGAGGAGGTCAATCTGACAGGTGAGGTGATATTGTATGCAGCTGCCTGGATGACCTGGAGTGATCTTGTGTGTGGCTGTAATAAGGTGGGAATTAGATGCAGTTTTGAATTGCCTTAGAGGATGCCTCCGAGGGATGTCTTCATATGATGCTGCCTGCGGCGCAGAAGATGCTGGGACTGCCACCGACCAAAGCTCTCTCTCATCCAAAACATTACCTACAGCTGCACCTTCGATCTGTGTAATGAGCAAGTGATCAATCCATTCAGGCTCTCACATATATTCTGGTCCAGCCTCGTTGGGCTGCTCTATGATGTGTGGAATATCAACTAAGTGTGCCAACAGGAAGTACTTTAATGAGGTCCGAAAAGCCAGATTGAATGGCAGCATTACAACAGCTCCAGTGACCTATTAGGTCTTTGAATTCTTCTGGTACTTTGTTTGCCTTTTAGATGTGGCAGCGTCTAGTTGGAGACATGATTTGAGACAAGGGACATGAATCTATTGACCTCACACTGTCAAGACACTGATATTTTAACTATGGAAGGAAGGGGTGGCAGTAAAACAATAATGACCTCTCATGTAGATAGTCATTGTTCAAACACAGACAGTCGACTTTTCTCATTCTTTTCAAGCTTAAGGTTTTTTTCTATGCCTCTGCTTAGATGAAAAGGACAAAGAGAGAGCATGAATGAAAAGTAAAAGAAGACAAACACAAAGAATCAGGAGTTAAAAGGAGTCTAAAAAAGGACAAGACAAATGCAGAGTCGGTTTATTTTTGCAAAACGGAAAAAGGGTAAGAGACAAAGGCAGGCAGGTAGGCAAGCCTGGTGGCCAGGCGGCCTGATGGGGCAGCTGGGAGTTTTTGGATCAGGACAATTTTGACCGGAGCAGAGCAGCACGGGAAGCCAGCTGTTGTTGTTCACCACCTGCCGCCTTCCACAAAGGACCCAAAGACTACAATGCACTGTGTGTTCCTCTTTGCCTTTCTGTGCCCTGACAAATGTAAGCTAATAATCCAATTACACCACTAATTTGGGGATGCAGTCTTGTTAAGGCGAGGAAACCCAACTTTTTATGACAAATAGGAAATGGTACAGTGGGAAATTTACTAACAGCAGGATGGAAGATAAGAGAGACTGCCAGCTGAGGCTGGGTTTAACAGTAATGTTTGAAAACCTCTTGCCCAATCAATGTTTACTTGCCCCTCTGCAAATTGTTTTACTTATTATCAGTTATCAAATAAGACTGTAGACTAAATGGCTCTTGCTATTGCACCCTGGTAACGTTTTTCAGAAACTTGTGGCAAACTGCGCCCCACATAGTTAGAGTTTTGCCTGCATCCTGTAATGCCACCCACCTAAACTCCTGTTATCAGAATAATTTCAGTTCTTGCTTGTGCGTCAGCTCGTAAGTTTGGTCTTTATCCACCACCATCTTCTCACAAATGCCAGATTGGTAATGTGCTTATGTATCTCTCAACAGAGATGAGCAGGAAGTGAGATGGCTCACTCCTTAGCTATTTCCATCGTCTGCTCCAGAAAAGAAAAAAAAAAAAAGATTAGTCTAATTGGGCAAGTGAGTTGCTTGATTTACTACCTTGACATGACATTTTACTTACCCCAGGCAATCGAGCAATCCTTATTGTTGTGTCCTGTGAAGACCTTGTCTGTGTGTGTGTGTGTGTGTGTGTGTGTTTTTTTTTTTATTAAGAAACAACTGTTGTTTCATATGCATCCCTTGAAGATACCTTGTTCCCATCCTGACAGTAGTACATGAGACCAATAATCTGTCTGTTCTCCTGGCTACGTCTAATGCTTCTGATGGCGTTTGCAAAATCCAATGCACCTGAATAAAAACACCCACTCAGGGCCAAGAGAAGTCTCTTGACACATTGTCAATCAATCACACAATCAATCGTCAAGGTGGATTCAGAGGAGTTTTGCAAACATAATGGCTGAGAAAAAACCACTAGCAATGAAAAAGACCTGCCCATTCCTCTAACAGCAACATGCATGGCAAAGACAAGTAAACCGAAGAAGATCGTCAAAAAGCAAGCTAAAAATAAAAAGAACGAAACCAAGCCCGAGAGAGGAGTTCTTTTGAAACCTTTAAGGTCTTTTCGTTGTCTTCACCTCGGAAAAGCCTCTCAAATGTTAACTCTCGTTTTATCTCAGACGTAGTTTAATTCTTTATTTTTAGCTTGTTTGTCATCAGCCTTCTTCTGGCTACTTGTCTTTGCCGTGAACGCTGTTGTTGGTTGAACAGCGTGTGCATGAGCAGTGATTGACACGGTGGATTCTTGCAAATGTCATAAGGAGCACTGGGAGGAGCCAGAGGAGCAGGATTTTTTCCACAGATGATCTGTTTCATGTATTACTGTCAGGATCAGCAAATAAAACCAGAAAGTAATTTCATAAGTTGTCTACTGAATCTTTTAATCACAGGAACACACTTAACTTTCAGACTAAATCCTTCCGGGTCCTTCTTTCCCAGCAGATTCCAAACTATATCAGAAGAAGTTCCTGTGTGAGCAGTCTGAACAACGGCAGGGATATAATTTTTTAACCATGTAGCCGCCATCTGGTCCCTACATTCCCATCTTCCAAACACCCACACCTCGCCTAGCTAACTCCTGGAAGCTCAGATCATTCCTTGCGACTGGTTTCCTTTTAAAGCACCTCCTCTAGATTTAAGGAAGAGATATTTTTTACTCATAGGACACAGGGATTGGTGGTCAGAAATTTGTTGGCTGCTTTCAGATGTTTTGTTTATTGGTGGATTTGGCTTGTGTTCCTCTTCCACTGTGGATTGGCTAATTTAATCTGCTGCACTCACTCAGTCCCCACTAATTTCTCCTGACAAATATATGCCCAAAAATGCCAAAATGTTTACAGGTAGATCATGAAAGAGTTAAATTGAGAGCCAATTTTGCATGCAGGATTCTATAAGGAACGATAGCTTGAAAAAGTTGGAAAGTGGGAGAGAAATACTTCATTTTTCAGAACAAGCTCAGACCTTTAAAGCTCTAAGGGCAGAAAACATTTGCATGTTTTATACAGTGAGATTTATTTACATATGGTTTAGTCAGGCAAAAGCAGAACAATTTGCATACAATTGTGTTAGAAGACATTTCCATCATGTCGGTGTCTCATTATTTCATAATTTTTCAAACTTTCCTGATTCTTAGAAATGGTCTTGGTGCTGTGTTAAGCCATTTAATGCCTCCAAGGTTAGATTTATGAATCTAATAAAAGTAATGATAATAAATCACAACAGCTTGCGTAACGATTGTGCTACACTTATGAAAGCATTAGTTTGCCCACTCAGAAACATAAAATAAGAATGGAGGTAATTCATTTCTGCATTGCATTACCCCAATAACAGAATACACAAAATGTACAGTTTAGTAACAGTAGTCATTTTCCTAACACTACCAATCATAGCTGCAGTACTGGGCCTGTGTATTCGTTTAGTCCTTCGGGTTTGTCATTACAGAGACACTGTAGGTTGCACGCACACATTTCAGGTTATGAAGTGTGAAAGCTGGTGCAGACTAAAACTATCAACATCTCACAAAGCTGCTGTACTGCTCACACTACAAGACAGTTTTTTAGCGGTGAAACAACTAGCTGAGAAATCAATTTGTAGGCAGGGGGATTGATAAGACGTTATTGATTAGAATGCCATTATCAATTCTGAATGAAGTAGGCCCACACAGTGTCAATACAGCCGTTTTATTATGTCTGAGTCTGAGCTCAGTGTCGATAAAAATGGATATTTGTACAGCATTCATTTTCATTTAGGTTTTATTTGTCAAAGAAAAATATGCTTAGCCTACGTGGGTGGTACTAATGCCATTATAACATAGGATATTTACCCTAACAGTCGTGCTGCTCGGTTGGGAAGCTCTGGCACTCCTGCATATACAGTAGTGTCAAACATTTTTTTTTTAATTTAATTTTATATACTTTATTAATCCCCAAGGGGAAATTCAATTTTTTCACTCTGTTTGTCAATTACACACAGGTCCGAACACACACATGCACAAACAGGACCTATACATGCACTAAGTGGAGAGATGTCAGAGTGGGCTGCCCATGACAGGCGCTCAGAGCGGTTGGGGGGTTCGGTGCCTTGCTCAGGGGCACCTCGGCAGTGCCCAGGAGGTGAACTGGCACCTCTCCAGCTACCAGTCCACGCTCCATATTTTGGTCCGGACGGGGACTTGAACAGGCGACCCTCCGGTTCCCAACCCAAGTCCCTATGGACTGAGCTACTGCCGCAAACATGTTGCATTAGTGGAATTTAAGCCTATGTTTCGTAGACCGATGTTTGAGCATATTGCTGGTGTTTCCACCCTGACTTGAAATGAGCATTTAACAGGCATTACAAGCAGCACTGTTGTCATCTTTCTTTCAGAAATGAAGCCATGCTCTGGACTGTTTCTTTCTCTCTGCAGTGGCTCCTTTTTTTTGCAAGTTTCTAGCAGTGTAGACCCATGAACTTGCCATCGTTTTGCAGCGTGCTGTCGACTGAACATTTATCAGCTAATATTCGCCTTGTTGACTGCCGTCGGCTTATTGGCTAATAAGATGACATTCATCGATGGCAGTGACCTAAGTTTTTCCTGTTGTGTCACATCAATTTTACGCAGGCTAAAAAGCAGGGTACGAGACGAACGGCCACAGACTTGCATTATTGAGCAGGTACAAAAAGAATACAGTGACTGTTTGGCAAATAGGCTCTGTGATCTCACTGTTGTGTGATGAGATGGTGAGTAGCAGCCGGCGACACGTCGTCCCTGGGACAATAGAAAACATGTTTTGGAGGAGCAGAGATCTTCCCTGGATGCCTTTGAGACGTTGGACGCAGTAAACTTACTGTAGTCGGGACAGAAGTAACACCCTATTGTTTCCTCTGATAATGTTACAATGTGAACAACAAATCCATGCTGAAATTGGCAGTAGGTGAGCTAGTTAATGTTAGCTCTAAGCAGCAGGTGGCCGCAACTAAGTAGGCTTGTCACGATACCAAAATTTCAGTAGTCGATACCAATACCAGTGATTTTCCACGATTCTCAATACTCATTCAATACCACGATAAAAATCAAAAAACGGAACTCATGTATTTCTTAATTCACTACTTTATTAAAACTGTTTCAAACTTTAACTTTAACTCTAAGGCCTCATTTACACCGCAAGCGATCCACAAGCATTGCAGCAGCACACATCTATTCACACTAAAACCGAACAGACGCGTTGCGCAGCAGCTGTTGTCCCATCAAAATACAAACCACACCCGAACAGTTGGTGGCGGTAGTGCACCATGTTTGCAAATCTCCAAGTGATTTTGGACCCAGAGCCCAGGGTGGACAGGTTCACACGCCCGTGATTATTCCAACGCTTGGAGAATTAATATTTAGCACTACAAATGGGTAAGTACATGAAACATGTGCCTGTCAGGTCTCGCTTGGTCAAGTGGGAGATGTCTGCGGTGGCCGAGAGAGGTCACAACACACGCAAACTCGTGTTTTTTGTTGAATACCGCGACCATTCGCTCGCGACTCGTGCAAAAAAACGGCGTCTCTCGCGAAAGCAGCGCGACTCGAGCAGCGCGTAGAACGGATGCGGTGTGAATGCTCTAACCTGTTAACATGCTCGCCGAAATGAAAACGCGAGGAAACAGCGACCGTTCGCAAGTGCTAGGTGTAAATTAGACCCTCTCCACACAAGACTCCTACTACCTGACTTTTCGACAAGCCGAGGTGTTGTGGCTCCAGCAGCACTTGTAAAAGCCATTGTTTCTAGCAAAGACGATGGAGAACAGGCGTTCTTCCTCGGCGCTCGTCCTCGGCACCGACTGATGCGCGTATACTGCCCCCGTCAGTTCCGACAGGAATTGACACGGCCTGCTGAGGGCAAAGTTGTATCCGGTACTTATGGTACTGAAAAAAAAACAGGTACCGACATATTTTTTGCGTATTGGCATCGACTTGGCACCGAAGTATCGGTTCCCATGACAACCCTACAACTAACTGCACATGGAGGTTGCATTGAGTTACATTACGATGCGTTGAAGCTTCATACAGTAAAAATAAGTGCCTGGCGAAGGTAAACTGTAATGTTCTCATGATGTGTTCAATGTAATCTTGTAAAATGCTTAGAATTTCACAATCAGTGCATCCATACAATGCTTTACTGATGGAAAAATATTCCTGCATTGACAAAACAACTGATTTGCTGGGAGGTGTATGATTTGGATTGGAATCCATTTTCAGTTGGAAGCAGGACTTGAATCCCATTCCTATTGCTTTGTCAGACAAAAGAAATGATTAATTGTTTCAGTTATTTTTAAACAGCTTCTTCGTTATGATAATTTGGTGCTTTTCTCTGTTTTAAATGAATGTTAGCTGGATATTTCTGGAGTTTAACTGTTGGTGGGAGAAAAGAAAAACATTGGTAGATGTCAATTTGGGAATGTCTGTGGAGCTAATGGACATTTCTTACTATTTTGTAGAATTTTATAGACTGATTTATTAACCAAATAATCATTTGTTGTCATGGGTAGGTTGAGCTGCACAACCTACACAACTGATTTTAGATGCAGTTCACTGATTACAATGTAATCTGGTTTAAGAGAGGCAAGATTGGTATGCAGGTTTGCAATAAGCATCAAAGATGCATAAGAATTCAGTGTCTGTGTGTTTCAGTACCCCTCCCTCCTCACCCAGCCTCAGTCTCCTTTTCAGTCTCACTGAGTGCTGCTTATTTCCTTTTTGTGTCTCAGAACCACTCAAACTTGACGACCCATTATATCAGGCACCAGCACTGATTCCATGCTGACTCAGTGGTACATTTCACAGATCTTAAAATTTTGCCTGGAATCGGCAGAAGACGTGCAGTCTACATATGGCCTGAGGCTCAGCGAACACTGGGTTGTCACTGAGCGAACCAGCTGTGATGACAGACTGCTCATTTCCTGCCACGACTGACCCATTCAACAATCCTTCATTCATTGTAATCAATCCATTAATTAACTTTTGCTGTGCAGGCCTCAACCAGGTCAGTGCTTGTGCCTTGCTCTTTCTCTCACTGCAGCCAACAGTGCCTACATTTTCAGCACTATGGCAATTCCCCTGTGCATAATGTTGCCTTATTAATAAACTGTTTACCAGCAGTCATTTTGTCACTTAGACAACATTGTCACAGCAGGGGCTCTGCTGTTTTCTGCTCCTCTCTGTTCATTTGCTTCAGGAAGAAGCAGTGTTGATACGTAAAGCTGCTATTGAGAAGAGCTCATCACCCTCTGAATTTGTGTTAGTGTAATGGAACCAACTGTCAGACACATAACAACAGCCTCCAGGGGTTTAATGATATATTGATGCGGGTCGATAAATTGATTCAGTGAACAGTGATCGAATATCATCGATGCAAAGTGAAAACATCGACACATATTGTCATCTTTAAGATCCGTCTTTATTTTGAAATTTCCATGACACGTTGTTGTCACCCTTTCCATCAAAGCGCACCTCCTTCCTAAATATTCAAACAGTGCTTGCAGACTCACATCAGGCAGACACTGGCGAGCAGCCAAGAAAAAGACAATGAGGATATTTACTGAGGCCTCTGAATCAAATCAAATCAAAATGTTATTATGACAGACTTTGTGATATTAACAAATATCAAATCAATACAATATCATATAATGGAACTTGTGATTAACACCCCTGTTAGCTGCGCGGTTAGCTGATGCCTCCAAAAGCTGACTTGGTAAAGTCAATCTATAACCTGATCTAGTTAGAAGATAAGAAAACAACACAAGTGACAAGACTGACATCTTAAGAGCATTAAACCTTGCAACTGGAGCTACGTATGTGTCAAAACACATGTACAGCCCTGATTCCAAAAAAGTAGGGACGCTGTTTTGAAAGTAAATGATAACAGAGTGCAGTGATCTGCAAATCCTTTTCAACATATATTTATTTGAATATAGTACAAACATATTCATGTATTCTCAATTTGATGCCTGCAGCATGTTCCAAAAAAAGTTGGGACAGGGGCATATCTGCCACTGTGTTGCATTACCTTTTCTTTAAACAACACTTAGTAAGCGTTTCGGAACTGAGAAAACTCGTTGAAGTTTTGAACGGATTCAATTTTCAAGATTTAAAGACTGTGTGGAAGAATGGGCCAAAGAGATGAGTTTCTTCGTACAGGAAGCATTTTGCTGATGGCGTTGCAAACACGTGCCTCTTCAACTATTAGATAAATTTCAGTTAGGCCCCGATGACACAGAAAGCGTTTTGCAGGTTCAAAAAGCGAGGCGCGCCACACTGCCTTTTTTAAAATTAAATGTCACCTCCTTATTCTAGCCTTTCCGTGTAATCAGTCTACTATTTTATTTATTTTAGTTATTTGACAGTAATTAGTATCTAGTTCCTGCTGTAGCTCCGGTTGAGGGTGAGAGGCTATCAGCAAATAGTTTCTTGGGCACAGGGAAACAGAGATCTGTGTGGGTACATAAGACCCTAAAAAAGAGGGTGGGTTAATGGGAGTACCACCAGCTGGTCCAGGAGCTTCTCCTCCATGATGGCCGTTTCCAGGCATATTTTAGGATGACTCAGGGTCACTTTGACAACCTGCTGTGTATCATCGGGCTGTATATCTCTGGGTATCCAGCAACCACTACCACCAGTTTCTCCTCCATTATTTACCAACTGTAAACTTGTTGTCCTGACCACCACAGAAGGCCCGCCTCTCAAATCATCTAATTGGACAATGGGGAAAAAAGATGATGAAAAAAGAGACATGGGGCGCCTTTCTGCTCTGAGTTGACATTTTTTCAACTTGAGGAGTTCAGAATGCTCCATCAAAAACGCCAGGCAAAAAAACACTAGCAAAAAGCTTGATTTTCATTAAAAACAATTACAAAAAGGCGCCTCCAGCTACTAAAACTACTAACTACTAACACTTATTTCCCCCACTGTATGTTTGAAAAGGGACTGCAAGTAATTGCATTTTGTTGTTACTTATCTTTTAGACAGCCTCTCAACTTTTGTGGAATTTGTATTAACAGTATGTGTACTTTTTTTGTGAACAAAGACGGAGCCATGCGCAGGTGAAGTGGTTAGATTAGAAGATGCATTCATTTTTTATACAGTAGAAGAAAACGTGTAAATTGGTCCGCTTTCTTAGTCTTTGGTTACAGATATCATCTTCAGAATGTCAGGATTCATTCACACTTGAAAATTAAATAGACAAATTACATACCAGCATGTCTGAATTATTTCTGTGGGCGTCTTTCATTAATCACAGGAATCATCCTTAAAAGTCTCAAAGATGAAGGTTAAACGTTAAAACACCCCCCTTCAGACAGGCAGAGAGTTAATTACTACCTCAGTCTTTTGCATTCAGTCTTTTTGCCACACATCAACATACTAAAAAAGTAACTGCACTCACTGTGAACTTCATTCAGAGTGTGTAAAGCTACGAGGCAACTATGCAGTTTGAGATATGCCTGCTTTCGCGTTCCTCCATTTAGACTTGGCCTATTCACTACACACACTGAGGATTCGTGCTGGACCTTTACTTGCAGAAAAGTTTATTCAAAACCTTAGCACTTTGTCCTTTTCAGCTGCTTTTCTTGTCTTTTTTTATAGCATGCTTTCAAATACTGTATACTTTTAAATCAATTTTGTATAGGATGTTGCACAAAGATTAAATTGGCAGATTGCCCTTGGGCATAACTGGATAAAAATATATAACGTGCAGTGGGCGGACATAATAAAATAACTTTTGTTCGCTGAATTGTAACACCAATAAAATCCTTGCAATGAATATTGTGGTGTGATTGTGAAGTTTTTACAAGAGAGGCTTTCTCATAAGGTCATTTTTAAAGCCAAAGTTAGTTGTGTAGTTGTATTGGAAGGTATTATAATTGTGTTAGGCAGCCACTAGCAATTCATTGCGAAGCTGCCTTTGCTGATGTAGCTTAATGTAAAAGCTGTAGTCTAAGGCAGCATTAGAATAATAAAAAAGCTATATACAAATAATAAAATATGGTTAGTTTCTCAACAACAAGCCAAATCAGATATACAGCTTATATTTCTGTCTGCAGTTCCGTTTAAAAGTTCTTGTAATGTTGTGTATTATCACTCCTGTAAATCTGCTCCTGTGTACTCAGCTGCCTGATGGTCTCAATGTCTACAGTCAATGACACCAGTAATGAATGTTTGGAGTGCAAACAAATATAAAGATCTAAAAATTGATATACAAATATTCTCTGGCCCATCTGCTCAGAGCTGCACGACAGAATGGGGAGAAACTAGGAGATTTACCACCTATAAAGAGATACTCAGTCGAGTTTGGTATTGTTTTATTCTGATTCTAGTGAGGAAATGATGAGTTTCAGTATCTTTACCACACTTTATTTTCCACTTCTTGAAAAATAGGAACCTGATTTTCCACAAAGCGTTGTTATTTAAGAGAAGAAGACAAAAGTGTCCACTGGAAACCATTTGCTGTTTTTAGACCAAACCGTTCTGGTGATTCCCATAGAAGAACTGCCCACTGAGGAGCTCCCCCAAGAACCACAAACCATCAAGGCCCTTTCTCTGTTTGCATTCGCACTGCCAATAGGAATGCTGAAGTGACGTAAGCCAGGTGGGCGGTTGGTACAGCAACATCACCTCTGCATGTCTTAAGTCACTTTGATGACTCAAAACCGCTTTGTATTTCCCCCATCACATAAATGTTCAGTAAAGCCTCAGCCCATGTTAGCCAGTTTTTGGTGTTTTGTGTTATCTGTTGTTTACACAGCTAAGAGATTTTTTAAAATGACAGTTGCCAGTACTGCATAAGCTTATGTGTTCGACCCATCATGTCACTACATAACTAGGACTTATGTCACTTAAGTTTCCTCATGTGATGGGAGAGTACCTACTTTGAAATTGGAGCTAAAAAGCTAATCAAAACAGCATTCTAAGAATTACAGTCATTTCTAGTTTTTGTAGTGCAGACACAATAAAATGGGGATTGGGATGGGGATTTCCATATTTCGCCCTCTTCTTAGCGAAATAGTTAAAGAACCTCCATTAATCGCGCTATTTAAATGTGAAAAGTCTCATTGACTGACTGTCACCTGTGTGTATGCGGAGAAGGAGAGGGGCGGAGGGAGCGGAGCTGTGGAAACATCCTGCAGAAAGGCGACATTTAGAGAGCAAGCCCAAATAAGCAACTCCACGTTAGAAACAAGCCCAAAAAAAAAATAACGCAACCTGCAACTACCAATATTTGTAAGCAACTTTACAAAAAAACAAGTCCAAAGTCACGGTTATGAGCGGACCTGTGTTTACACACGAGGATGGCGCAACCAAATCTAACGTTGTTAGCTGTTTGCGTGACACTATTGTAGGGATGTAACGATATGGAAAATTTGATATCTCGATTATAGTGACCAAATTATCACGGTAAACGATAATATTGCAATATTTTTTTAAGCGCTGTAAAATGTCCAAAAATAGATACATTGAAATAACTTCACTAAATCTTGTAACTTCCTTATCATACCAAAATGTTAACAGACAAAATCTTATATTAAAATGAAACTTTCACATTAAAGGGGCAAGGGATTGGCACAGCAACAGAAAATTTTATTTTAAATTAACAAAATATGTAAACACATTACAGGAGCAAAGCTTATTTGTCTGGTGCATTTTAACAGTCAGCAAAATATGTAAACAATTTATATATTAATTATTTATTTATTAGCACGAGAGGAGAAATATATATAAAACAAAACAATGCAAGAGTAGAACAAAAGACATATAATATATAGAATAGATATCACAAATGTGCAGGAGAAACCAAAAAAACCCTAAGGGCAATGGTCATCATTACACAGAATAATACACACATTAGAAGTGTGCATGTGAGTCAGAGGATTACCTGTATGAGAAAAGGAGTGCATGTTCTCGGTCAAAGGTTAACACGGCAGCGTTTTATGTTGTTTCCTTGAGCTTATGTCAAGAAAGCATAACTGGCCGTCTATATCGATTCTAGCTCGCCATATAATAACCATAATCATAGTTATTTAATCATAGTTGATCTCAATTAGCGTTACATTACGTCGGTTTATATTCTGTCGGCTCTGCTCAGTGTTTTCAGCTCCGTTTCGTTTTGAAACATTTAACGTTAGCAACATAGCTGCTAATACGGCTATTAGCTCCTAAGTGTCTTAAAGGAAAACGGAAAACCTTGTCGCCGTTTAGGAGGACAGATACGGCTCAAATGTCCCGTATGCGTTGAGAGTTACACATTATGATAATCTCAGTAAAACCGAAGTCCCTCACACAATAACTGACGTTTGCGTGGCATAACTTGCATTGGCTGTAAAGCTGTGGATGACGGTCACGGAGATGAGCCAGCAGGTTTGTAGTGTCGCTGCCCTTCGCAGCAACTTTCTTTCTGCATGTTCTGCACACAGGATAGTTGTCCTCCACCAGCTGTCCCTCGGCATTCTTCAGAAACCCAAAGTACGCCCAGACCTCAGACTTTGTGCGTTTAGTTGGGGGGAAAATGTCCTGAGTGCCGCTATCACCACCTTCCGCCACGTTTTCATTCTTTGTGTTTACACATGGTACGCATTCACGCAGCGCCTGCATCGCGAGACTTGAATGAGGCTGTTATTTCATGTCCTGATAATCCACCGCGATAATGCAATTAATTTAAACATAAACGGTAATTCTTACCGTGTAAAAATTAACCGAAATTTACCGTAATAACGGTAATCGTTACATCCCTACACTATTGTTAGGTTACCAGGGAGCAAGTGAGTGTGTTCATGCAACCAACCTTGCTCAGCACGACTCCGAGTGTAGCTTGCGCGGCTATCCTCGTGTTTTTTCCCGACAGAATACAGTAACATTATCGAACGTTATATAGAATGTTTTTCTGTCGATGGCGCGTAAGTGTTCATCGCGAGATGATATGTTATTGTTTTATCGCCCACCACTACGTTCATCTTGTGGTAGCCGTCACTGCCCGTGTGCCTTTCATGAGTCCCTTATTTTGACATAAATGCATCAACTACATGGCATCGGAGGGCAGAGTCAAAGGTTTCTGACAACATCAAACAAACAAAATAATTTACCTTTTAACAAAGGAAGCATAGTGGATGGCGGTCTGTGAGGCCATCAAAAACATCTTGACATATGGAGAGAGAGTTCTTTTCACTATATTCCATTCCGCCATTTTTAAAATGTTTTGTTCATGTCTTAAGGCCAAAATACACCAGCGGCTTCATATGATGGCGGCGTTATTGACGCGAGTCAAGTGCCGCCCCCAACACACACAAAAAGCGTCGTGCTGCGGGGCGTCAACCGGATTTCTATTGCACACTCCAGTCCGCTAGGCTGGGAAGTACAAAATAGCGCTTTTTCAAGGGCGGAGACGCTGGAAAAATAGGACAATAGCGTAAAGTGCCGCCGCTGGTGTGGGTTTGTAAATAGAAAATAATGGGGGCGGCTGTTTTGACGCGCGTCGTACGCCGCCGGTGTGTTTTGGCCTTCAGGGTTGTGTCTCACTTTAAATATGCTACACTGCTCCCATGATCTCCTGTGACACTGCTCTGTTTCATCAGTATCCATCAACTTTAAAAAATGTGCACAAATACGGATGAAATGAACTCAGACAAGGACACAAGGCTCCATCCGTGCCTGTGTACATATCTGATGTTGAGCACAAATGAGCTTTAAGGGATGAGGCTTGTAATATTCTGAATTCTTCTTATCACAAATTTATCAAAAGACAAAAACCACTAACAAATTGAACCCACTAACAAGCACTTCCTGTGTAGCCAAAGCGTGATATAGCTTATTCCTCTGAGCCTTAGAGCTCAAGAAACTATTAAAAACACATTCATGAACCTTTGCAATGGGGAACACATAACTTCATTACAATGGACATGGCCACTGTTGTCTTTTTTTTTTTTTTTTAAATTTCATACAGACCTACCATGAAACAAACTAATCTTCAGGACTTCAAATCTGACCTTAAATTGCTGTGTTATTCGATACACCCCCCAATGTTTTTATTGGGTCTCATTTAGTTTTTATGCTTGTACCTCGGACTATCTGAGAAGCAGTATCATTATTGAGTCGGCTATCCTGGAGATATCAAGTCGAAATGAAATGAAAAATGAATGATCTCACACCCATCCAAGCACAAAGTTAGATGCACAGGGTGTCTGTCAAACTCAGCACATTTAAATGATTTCTTGGCTCTCTCCGTGCACACAGGTAGTGCGGTCTGTTTTGATAATTCCTTAAAAATTCTACTCACTTGTGTGTGGAATGAAGCATAGTGTATGAGAGGGTGGGTCACAGGAGTGTGAGGAGGGAGGAAGTCCATATGCAAAACTGCTTTTTAGTTATGAATTTAATGGGCTGGATTGTTAGCTTTTTTACATTTTGCTGATTTTAATGATTCAAGTGGTGCTCTGTGTTTTATGACTCAACAAATCAACTCCTGTTTGATGTTTTTATTGCTTGTTATTGCACAAATTACTTATTTTCCATCAGGAAACTCATGAGAATGTTGGCACCTTGTGTTCAGTGGTGATGGGCACAATAGACACCAGATACTTCAGCTTGGATCTGTCAGGGAGAAAATTGGCAATGTAGTGGATGAGGAAGTTAAGCAAAGTCAAGTGAGTTTGACTTATAATATAAGTTGTATTTAGGATATTTCTTAAAAGTGTGTGAGATGAGTCTTGGTTATACTGTTATGAAGTTGTGAGATAGTAAATCAATATTTTTGCAGTACTTAATTGTGATGAAGAGACATAGGGCCGAATTCACAAAAGGATTGCGTGGCTTTTGCGGCCGCTAAACCGGTAAAAATGGAGCAAACAGATACCGTCTAATTCACAAAGCATGTGCAGAGGGTGATGCTCTACTAACTGTGCTGCCAAGCAGATTGCGTCTCGGTGCTCCGGTGTTATTTGCACCTATTTAAATGAGGTAATATGCATATATTTGCCGCAAAAATTGCCCCTTTCTATGCAAATGAGCCTCATTGATAAACAACGTCTCATTCACTAACACCAGCGCTAATAGCCACACGCAGTTTGAGTGAAGTGAATAACGTCTTTAGAAAGCTGGT
>NC_065509.1:36200706-36209432 GCF_006386435.1 Epinephelus moara
CTCACCTGCCAAACTTTGTGGGCGTGTTTGCGCTGGTATATCATTAGCGCAATATCCTTTGTGAATAGGACGTTAAGACGGAGCAAACTGCGGGTGCAAGTGAAGTGCAATTCAAGGTGCTATCAGCGGCCGCAGTTCATTCTTTGTGAATTCGGCCCATAGTCTTATCAATATTGTTTGGATATGGAACTACAAAGAATTTTCCCAGTCCACCAATAGTTGTCATTTAGAGTTTCACGTTTGTTTTTGTTTTGTTGTGTTTTGTTTTGTTTTTCTGTGACTAAGCAACCAATGAAATCTTGCCGACAAATGACCTTTCCGATCGACTAACATGTGGTCAACTATTAGGGGGCATTAATTCATATAGTTTAAGTGTTGTCTGTCATTTTTTCCGACCTACTTTACACAAACCTGTGGAAACTGCGCACACCTTGGTCCAGCACTGGGTGTAACCTGTGTCACAGCAGCAGGAGAAAGTTTGACTGGCCTCTGCAGTAGCTGCTGCTCTAATCCATTGATCTATTCTGATCAGCTGCGTTCGATCTGAACAGAAACTGCTTTACAGGAAGTTTTGAATGTGATAATAAAACAGTTTGTTCTTTAATTGTCAGCCTCAAAACAGTTTGGCTTGTGCTGCATTCACAACCCCACAAAAATGTCAAAATTCAGAGAAGGTACACAGGGGACACGCACCACCCTCTGCCCGCCACACATAGAATCTATTTCTCTAGAAATACTATATTGTCATATTTGATTTCCTCCATATCGTTCAGCCCTACGCCAAAGTTGTTCTCAAAGCCATAATTGTCAACCTCGCAATGGCGCTCTGGGAAAAGTCAGAACACAAAAGTCATTAGGATTCACTCTTTTGGCGTCATAAATGTCTGCACAAAACTTAATGAGAATCCATCTGGTTATTGTTGAGATAGCCTATTTAAGTCTGAATTGGTACTGACCGACCGACAGACATTGCCAACCCTAGAGCTATGATGCTAGCATGGCTAAAAATAAGAAATTAGTTTGTATAGTGCTAATTTGGTTTCCTAATTACGATCTAATTAGAAATGTATTCACTGCCTGGATTATGTTCACTGACAATTAGGGATGTAACGGTACAAAAAAATCACGGTTTGGTACGTACCTCGGTACACAAGTCACGGTTCGGGTTTTTTCGGTACAGTAATGAAAAAAATAGACAACTATTAAATATCTTTTACTTATTGGTAACCTTATTAAAACATACCACCACAGCAGTTAACTCTTTTTACACAATTTTTGAATGAAACAAATATATATAAAATCCTGCTTTTTCACATTGTTTGAATGAAAATAGAAATATAAAAGTGAAAAATAAAATCCTGCTGTTTTTTTAACACATTTTTTGAATGAAAAATATAAATATACATTTCTGCTTTAACAGTTTTACTCAATTAAAATAAAAAGTATAGTGCAGCTGGTCAGCTTTAAAGCCTGCTCAGATTCAGTTTTACTAGGAACTTACTTAGCTTTCCCACTTTGTTAAAGTGCAGTAAACAAAACATGCTTATATCTAAAGTGCAGCTTAAACAATTTTACTCAACTCCAATGGCGTTGATTATTTCTTTAGCGCGATGGTCAGGGAAACGCTCTTTCTTTTTAAACGACGACGATATCGTAGTTTGCACCAGATTGCTTTTTCTAGTCGTGCCGGTTAACGTTCAAACTCGGGTGGTGTCGCTTTAGATGCGTTAGCATGTTAGACGTGTTTCCAAGTACATACCCGACCGCTGTTCTGCAGTGTCGGCACACTGCTTTTGTCTTGTCCACTTGTTTATTTCCATCTTCGTATTTTACCCTGAAACCAAAGTGTTCCCAAACGGAGGACTTAAGGTTTGCGGGTGGGTCTTCAGGTTCGTCAGGCTCACTTGCCATGTTGTCAAAATGCGAGAATGCGCTGCACAAAGTGAAAGCGGAGATTTACGGTCGGACTCGGTCCGTCACTCAATTATGTCCGTCGGGGAACTAGATGTTTTAAATGGTTCGGCTCGCAAAAACGGAATTAAAATAAAACAAAATAAAATAAAATAATATCCTGCGCCCAATAATTTGGTACAGGGTCGTGCCGAACCGAAAGTCACGTACCGAACGGTTCGACACAAATACATGTACCGTTACGGCCCTACTGACAATGTGTGCCATCTCTCTCTCCTCTTATTTCCTGTCTCTCTCAACTGTTGATTCAACAGTTAAGGTGATTTCAGTTGCAAATCTATGCGAAGATCAGAAAGAATTAAATTAGTATGCAATTAAATGTATTGTAATTTCACTGTTATATATGACACAAGACAAAACTTTTAATGTAAAATGTTCTGTCCATATTGAGTTTTGTAATAGACAGCTTCATATTACTGCAACTTGATTCAAATTAAAAGTCACTAAAGAAGAGTATTGAATTTTTGCCCAGCTCTGATTTCTCCTTGTCTGTAATTATGGCTCATAATCTTTTTAATTGTAGTTCATAGTGTGAAAAATACGTTATAATTAAGAACAGGTGGTAATACTTGGCAGTCTCGGTGAGACACTTTTCTTCCCTACGTGGCAGAGTGTACTTCCTGTACTGTCAACACACATGAGTGAGTATGAAGAAAGCTGAAGGGTCACAGCAGAAAAGAGAAGCTAATCAGTTCTTTAAACTTCAGCATTTCAATACTGTTCAAGCCAGTCACTCACTTACACTCTCTCATCACTGTTTTGTTCACCAAAATGAACTAAAGCAAGTGCACAGCTTTCTTAAAAACACCATGCATCATTCATGCATCATGTCGTCTCAGAATAATTCTCCCTTCAATTCACAGAATTAAAGCCTCGCCGTCTCATTTTCAAGCAACACAGTAAGTGAAGACGGTGAGATTCATCACACTAGCTATTAGTGGCTTAAACCTATTTTTCAGCTGCATGCTCTGAGAGTTGTTTCTGGCCAAGTAGCAACTAGACCGCAGCCAGGATTGGAGACTAAATAATTAAAAGCACACTCAAGTGATTCAGAGGAAAAATTCTGAGTATTGGGGTCAAGCAGTGTATGAACCAAGCTTTGTTTACATAGGCAGCTCTGATCAAAAATGGAGGGTATTTCTGAAGAGCACCATGTTTGATTTTTTTTTTTTTTTTAATGCTCCAAATTAACCCGAAAAATAATCAGAAGGGGGTTCTGGTAAATGCATGATATGCAAAAGAATAATCTCTGGGCAAATCAAGAGGTTTCTGGCCCCTTAATAACACAACGTATACGTCCCTCCTCTAAACTGTGTGACAAACATGTTTTTGCACCGTGAGTAAAAAATGTCTAATCTTTGGGAAAAAGAAAACAGCAGCGTCAAAACTTTCTTGTCACTATCTTGGTTGCTTGCAGCCAGGCAAAAATGAATCATTAGTCAGCTAAAACAGAGCTGATCATATCACTGCAGTCAGCCTGAAAGTAAAATGCCAGTCTTCGCTCCTCAGACGAGATATCATCAGTGCGTGATATTCTGTGCGGTCCTGAAGTTCATTTATGGCGAGATTCTGCCATTTTTCCTTTTATATTCACTTTACCTCAGCCTGTGGTGGTACCTCTACTTTGTTTAGTGAATTCTCGTACTGTATGTGCCAGAAGGTTCTGCAACAAACCAGATTGCATGTCTGATCCTGCTGCGTTTAGCTGTCCGTGTAGCTAAGTGACGAGAACAAGACAGCAAGTATTCTTGTTCAGAAGAAAACAGTGAGATGCACATATCTTGTAAAATACACAATGCTTTGAAACTGCATCTGGTCTGTTTGCTTTTGGTGGAAGACTTGATGTGTTTTATGATGAGTTTGTCTAGTGTGGTGGTTTAATGTTGGCATATTGTTGCCACTGAAAGTACCTTTTGCTCTGAGACTTGACTGTTGATGCTTGATAACAAAGTTTTTAAGTGCCTAAACTCCAGTTGTGCTGTGCTAGAAAGGTCTTGACATATCATGTCATCCATATGTGGCTAATTAACAAAAGAAATAGGGATACATCAGCAACAAAATGGGCCTAGACATTGCTAATAGTTGTTTTCCAAAACAAACTCCTACGTCTATGAAGTGTTAGTTACTGAGAGCAAATTACAGTCCGAGGAGAGTCTGCTGCCAGCAATTAATCTTATGGCCTAAGTGGTTTTCTGTTTTTGACAGATGAAATGACAGCGAGATATTGTCTCTAATGGGAGGGAATTATTGTTTATAGTTATTAAGGGATTTCCTCACTTCAGTAGCTTATAGAAGTTATCTAAAAACACTGCTGATTAAGGGCTGCACAATTCTCAAGTACTTGACCAGTCAAAATATACAGCTTTGATATCATATAAAGAGGAACAGAGTAATCCGTATAGGCTGTTGGTCGGCGTATAGGGTGCTAACAGTACTCCGTAAGCACATTGTACTGGGGGTGGGGGCTGCAGAGTGGGCGTAACATTTCTCTGATGATGTCACTGGGATGGCCTTATTAGTGATAACCTCCATGTAAGGGCAGTGCATAGCAGCACCAATTAGCTAGTCAGTAGGAAAAGATGGAAAAGGCTCAGTAGCACTAACATGCATGTGGTGTCGGCCCGGCTACCAGAACAGAGATGCTCAAATCGCAGCACACACAGTGTGACTTTACTGTATACTCTGCTCAGGAGGCCATTACTCCACCATGTCTTTGCATAGCAAATGTTCCTTGCTGCTATATCAATAATGTTCAAAATCTGATATATAAAACCTCTAATGTGCATTAAACATGTGAACTGAACTCAAGTGGTTTAACCTTTTCCCCTGCTGCAGTGATGTACAGGTGTGCTCCAGATCACTGTGACATCACTATTGGGTGTAGTTACAGGTGCAGCAAAGCGCCCAACATCACTGATGGGTAGGGATGCATGATAATATCAACATGTCATCTGTATTGGCCGATACTGGCCAACGTGCTAATAATATCAGTACATCATTGGTATTTGCCGATATCGACTTTAAAATAAATGGCCAACATCCTTTTTAAAAAATTTTGAACAATGACTGGATATAATATACATTCAAAACTACTGTATTTCATGTTTAGTATATCAGGATCCCCATTAGCTACAGCATTGCAGAAGCTATTCTTCCTGAGGTCCGCAACAACTTTAAATTTGTGACAATTTACAAAACAACTCACATATAACACTGAACAAAGTAACAGGACGAGACTACAGCCTGATTTATGGTCCGGCGGCGTACCTACGACGTACCTACATCGTTGCCGTGACGCCGTCGTGAACCCTTCGAACTTCTCCGTCACTCCATTTCATCGCGGTGCAATTCACCGCCAGAGCAGTAGGGGGCTGCGTTCCTTTCCTGAATGGTTATCATCGTCTCTAGTTGATTCTTTGTTTAGCTTCCGGCTTTTCCGGTCACAGTGAACAATGGCGACCAAGAGAGAGAGAATCTTGCTGGAGTTGGAGTTGTTGGATGTTGAAGAAAATTATTTCATTTGGTAAGTAACAACATTTTGGGGCTAAATTTTACTCTGATTACCTGATGATGCTCCATTATTGTAATACTCGACCAATTACTTACATAAGATGTCTCCTTCTGCTTGTGGCTTGTTTTGTTACTCTTAAGGCTTACAAACTTTTGGCTCTTGTTCTAGATAACACGCTTTAAGATTTTTGTAAATACGTTAATTGTGAATATGGCAAGTTGGCAACATGATTTGTGTCACCTGCAATTATTTTCCCGGCAGAATTTGCCAACCCAAACTGGTCCTCTTTCAACTTATTACTGCGGGAATACTAAGCATCAGTGTTTTTGGAATATGTTGTGATTGTACAGATGGGATTGTACAAATGAGCGACCAGGGCATTTCTGAGCCTATTTTCATTCATATAGGTTTAAGTGCAGTGCAGAGGCATGTACTGAAGAGCAGAATTTGACATGTGAAACCAGGTTTCCACATCTAATAAAGTGTGTGGAAAAACAAGCATCCAAACAGTAACCACATTGTATGTGCTGCTACTAACTGTAAATTAGTAACAGAAAGAGTAGCAATATATTTAATTTACTGCATAATTTAACAGCAGCAAAGCAGTATTTGTGCTTTTCCTTTACCCAAAATTTTATTATGTATTCAACTAAGGCTGATATTGAAGTCATCGCTGCCCTGTGTGACAGACTAAAAAAACAAGAGATATTGAGATTTCATGAATTTGAGAGGCTGCCAGCTGCTCAGCCCTCCTCTTAAGTAATAAGATTCTGGACCCGCTGCCCCGCTGTCTAAACAGCCACAGGCTAGATGGTATGTGGGCAAAGTGTGTGTATGTGTGCGAGTGTATGTGATGAACGGTTTGGGGGTGGTTGTCATCAAAAAGAGACAGTCCAGCTGCTGTTGTCGTGATTTCTGCTGTCGCCTCTGGTCAGCGAAAACCGTACCTCATTCCACTGTCTAGTTGAAGCAATCACTGCCCGGGGACTTTACCAAGGCTCCTGGGGACCCACTTAACATGGACCTAATCCTCACAGGACATGCCCGCTGTACACTCCTTACATGCTGGTAGTGTGCAGGTTAGGAAGTGTCCAAATGGATTTGCATGCAAATGAGACTTCCACTGTTCTCATCTGCTCGGTTATAGATTCAAGATTTTGTTTCCTGCTTCCAACTTTGTGTTTATTTTTAGTGCCTCTTCTCTCAGGAAATACACCAGGATTCCTGTTTCCAAACATAAATCCTCTGTTGTATTGCTTGTCCAGTATGACTTATAGTGTTGCTCTTTCATACCAAACACAGCTGTACACACACACACACACACACACACACACTGCCTGCAACCTCATACTTTCACCAGACATGAGCACATATACTGGTAATTATGTGCTAACACAACCAATACCTGATTAACACAACATGAAGCATCTTACACTAATAATCAGATGATACTCATTATCACTCTATTACTACACTATTAGTATGGTTTTCTGCTACATCTGTGCAACTCAGTTATCATTGCTGTTGCTCAGTAGAAGTCTTCACAGGTTGACGTAGTTCCTAGTATGTGAGACCGAAATTAATTCAGTCTAATTGCGACCGGCTTGGTCTGGTTGTAATTGCTGCAGGTCTCAGGTCTTTGTGTCAATATGTCTTACACGCGAGTGAATCTGAGTGGACAAGCTGTCAGTTCTGGTCACGTTAATTGTGAAGTGAAGGAAAAATGGCATGTGTTGCTCGTAGTTTCAACTGCCAATGCTCGTTAATTGGTGGCACATCATGCTGTGTTGGGTGTCTGACCATCCTCTGGTCTCATTCTGACTGAACCTCTCTTCCTTTGAAAATTAATTCATGCATGTCAGGTAGCGATAGGCCTTTTAGGTGTCCGTTTTGGATCAGGTGTAATTTTGGACCTGTGAAGAACTTTATTAGCCGACACAGCCACCATCTTGTTAACACCACTGAAACTCAAATCATTGTGAGCAGTCAGAGTCGATTACATTCCCTGAACAGAGCTGGAAAAAACCAACAATATTTTTGTAATTTCACTGATTATTTTGTTGCTTACCAGAGCCCAAGGTGATCTCTTCAATTTGGTTGTTTTGCCAACCAGCAATCCAAAACACAACAGTCAAATTACCATAATAAAAACCAGAGAAAAGCAGCAAATCCTCAGATGTTTTGAGGCTGGGATCTGTAAATATTTGCCTGATAATTAAATCAGAAGATTATTGGCTCATCAAAATTGTTGATTACTGTTTCAAATCAACTAATCAACTATTCAGTTAAGCAGTTTTCTCAGTCTTTTTTGGGTTTAGCTTTTTCTTTGGCCAAAAAAACCTTACATTTCTGCAAATTCCAACCCAATCGCCGGGGGAAAAAAAGTTGATGAAACTTTATGGATTGACAAGGCTGGGATTAACATGTGGTTAGGTTTAGGAGCAGAAATCACTTATTTATGTTTAGGAAAATATAATGTTTTGGCTTGGGAGGCACAATCCAGGAAGTAAAAACTGTTATGTCGCAGTAAAAACTGCCTAAAATGGTGCTGGAACACAGCGACGGGTCCCTACAAAACACCTACATGTGGTGCCTGAAGTGCTGCTAGAAAACTAACTACTGGTTGCTAAAAACGCAGTTGGAAAAAGCTATTTTGGTGCCTAAAAAGCCGCTGGAAACAAAACAATGACTCACTAAATCAGAACCCATTTTGTTGTTTGTTGGTCTTGAACAGTGGTCTGCAGCTTGGCAGGCGTCTCACCTCAGTGTCATCCTATCCACGTTCAGAACCAGCCCGCCAAAGGGTCCAATCCGGCCCACTAGATGACTTTGCACACCTAATGTTGATGCACATGTAAAGGCTGAGGTGTTTCAGGAGCAATTTAAACAGTGAGCAAATACTTCATGTAAAATACTGCCTTAGAGGCTTTTCCACTCTGACCAGAATACAGCTCTCTGAAATAACAACTGTTACTTTCTGTAATCATATTTAAAGATATTGAACATTATGCAAAATATTGTCAACCAGCAGCTTCAGTACAAAAGAATCTGTATCAGTGAATCTGGTTTCAGTGGTCCGACCCACTTGAGATCAAATTGGGCTGTATGTGGCCCCTGAACTAAAATGAGTTTGACAACCCTGTTCTAAATACTTAAAGGAGCTATATGTAAGAAATCTAAAGCAAATAGTCATAAAATCCTCCTAATATGTCACAGAGACTAAGGAATAATGTTCATATAACAT
>NC_065509.1:36209532-36227634 GCF_006386435.1 Epinephelus moara
GAATCTGTAGGGGAGGGGGGGCGGACACGACTCGCGGCAGTATTTTGAATTTGAGTGCAGTAACCGTTTTGGCCACATTCTTACATACAGCGCCTTTAAAAGATGGAGGAAGAGTTATGTTAAATTAAAAGCACAAAGTTAGGTGAGTAATTCCATTTTGACTAAATTCAGAAGGACATTTTGTTCATGTTGATCTCACAGTTGAGTCAAGCTGTACTTCATGCAGTCTTGGCTTTAGAACTTGCTATTAAGCTTCCTGGATCATCATCCTAAATAATAACTCTGGAGAGCATTTGTGAAATTGTGTAATCCACATTAATTTCTAAACCCCCTACTTGTTTTAAAAGCCATTTATACACCCTGCCGTCTTTCAAACAGCAGCACTCTTCATCTCCCACCCATATAAAAAGATTAACAAAAATAAAAACTGACCCTCACATAATTAAGTGAAACTTTTAGCCCTTGGCAGCTAAGTTTTTTACGACAAAGGTTACCCTGACAAGATTTATGATCCCATTTGCTTGTTTGAAAGTTTGACAGATGACACCCACTGAGTGAGTGTGAGCACACTCACGTGTATGCATGCTGCCTGTGTTTTTAGCACTCATTGATCCCCATTAATCCACTAAAAATAACCCCCCTGTGCTTGCTTTATGCAGTTGTGTCACTGTTCTGGCTCACAGATCTGTTTACGATAATCTGTTGGCCGTGTCTGGGTGCTGCACTACTGCTGCCAATGTCCCAGATGTGCCAGTAATAAGACATGTCAAGCTGATGCCAGCCAATCAGAGGCCAAACACACAGGGACACAGTGTCTCCCTCATGAATTTATTCATACCTAAATACCAGTTGGCAGACGCTGCTGTGGTCATCATCAGACATGCAAAAATCCCTATTGCGGTTGTTCTAGTGTAAAAACTCCCTTGTCAGATCTGTGCTCCAGATTGGCAGACATGTTTTGTAGTTTATTAGTGGAAAGATTTTGTCCCTGGTGCAAATAGCTGTTGAAAAAAGAAATGCGCCAGCTAATGGGCATAAATACCAATATTCTCCTGCAATCTGCCACATAAAAAGGTTACAATGAACACCTGATTCCCCCTTGTCTGATTAAACAGATCAGTGACAGTTAAACACTCATAGTGTACAAATGCAAGAAATCCATAACTGAAATGAAATTACCCCTAAAGTTCAACAAAGAAAACGGAACATCCAGAGATGCACTTGTGATTACGATTTACACCATTGTTTATAAAGGAGTAACTAACTGAATGAATGTGGGCTGCCCCCTAATAGTTGACCAAACGTTCGTCGACCAGAAAGATTATTAGTCTGCAAGATTTCTTTGGTCGATTAGTTGCAGAAAAACAAACAAACAAACAAACAAAAACAAAACAAAATAAGCAAACGTGAAACTCTATTAGGAGAGTCAAAATAAATCCAAACCTATATGACTGGACCATGTGGGACTTTGATTTGAAAGGACAGACACAGGAAGTTGCCACGCTCAGCAGTCAGACAGGAGTCAGGTTACAAACCAATCACAGCCGACAGATGTCTTTCCCTTCTTCTGTAAATATTCAGTCTGATAAATACAGAAAAGTTGATCATTTTAGAGCAGGGCTACCCAGAGCTTTATATCTGTCCCACAGACGATAGGTCTACAAGAGCTTTATATCTGTCCCACAGACGATAGGTCTACACACTTATAAACAGCTCCTGGAAGAAGATCTGCTCTGCTCTGGGCTGGTACCTGCGGTTATTCCACAGGCTAGTTAATAACATGTCGGGCAGGAAATCCAAAGTGTGGGATCATTTTGAGAAGGTGAAGGACGAACCCAAGGTGATATGTAAACTCATCTTCATTGGTCGACTACAAGCATGACGTATCATCTGAAACATGGAAGTAGCTACATGCCCATTAGCCCACAGCGTCATTAACAGGCGGCTCGCTCAGTGTGTGACGTGCACTTGTAGATAAAATATAGGCCTATATTAATGAAGGTTCATTAGTACGGTTTTGTATTTCTCTGTAATGTAGCACAGTGTTAACAATGTTACTGATACTATTCTTTCTCACACCTTCAACTCAAACCATTGTGTTGCCCCGCCCAAAATATATAATGTAGTAATTAAATTAATATCGTAAACATGCGGGCGACTAGTCGACTAATGGCCCTAAATGATGAGTATTGGTTGACTAGGAAAATTCTTAGTCGGCAGCAGCCCTAGAATCAGTATATACCCCTTTAACCAACCTCTTTAATTAGCTAATGTGATGAAAAAAGTAGAATTAAACAATGTAGATTTTGTCATATGAAAGTTATTTCACTCAAACACAACCTAGAGTAATGAAACTCATTAACAGCAGTAAAGCCACAGTAGTACCAGTGTTAACATCCAGCAACATTTTACCATACAGACGACAGAAACAAACAGGGATGTTTTTCTTTTGGTTTTAAGTATTTTGAAAGGTGTGTTGAAATCTAATGTTTGTTAAAGTATTCATGATGATTGGATGGACATGCATTTGGCCTGTGGCTAATCCATACTACCTCTCTTGGGTGAATCACAAAAAAACCCTATTACCTGGTATTGGCTAAATATATCAGGGGATTGCTTGCAACACCAGTTTGTTTGTGTTCTTATAAATTATTGAAAAGACAGGTGTAACCACAGTCCAACATTCATTGGCTCCTGTAAAGGTCACTGCTTGCAATTCTTGACAGGATTTTCTTGAAAGGACATCAGAGTACTTAACTTCAGGCAGTCATCTCATCAAAATCAACTCATTACATGCATGTTTGACTCATATTGATTTGGCCCTGTGGCCAGTTGGGCTAAAAATCCCTCAAAGACAGATGTCAAGGAAACTCACTCTCTTCACCACATTCATTGAGATGAATTCAAAGTCCTTTTTACAGAATGACTCAAAATTTCTTCTTTGTTAAAATTGATTTGATTTTTGAAAAGGATTGTTCTTGAAGTTCCAATTATTCCACGATCAAGGGATTGCCCAAAAAACAAGTCCTGAAGTTACACATCACTGGGTTTAACAGGAATTTAAATGTGCATAAGCAATTCGCTAAGACGCTCAGGGATTTTACAGCGAGCACTCTCAGCCCCAGTTGTTGCACCATTATGGCCAAAATGATAATCAAGATTATTCTGATCAATATTGAGATCAAGATTATTCAGGGCTTTTAGGGACAAATATGTTTATTGTGCTTCTACATTAAAATAAACAGAGCACTGCTTTTACTTTCTTGTTGAGCTACTTCCCCGCTAATGTACAAATCTTTGCATTGAAATAGACTGGTTCTTATTAGCAGTGCATTTCCTGAATTCAGTGTGTCTCCTCTTGGTGTTCATGCCTTCATCATACTGCAGGTTGTAGTGGTTTTCAGGTGGTTGAACAAGTTAGTTGTGTTGCTTTGCAGAGCAGACACAAGTCTCATGCACTCCAAATCCAAAATACTTCCAAACATCAAACCCATTGAGAGGGACCAGCTCTTTGCCTTTTGCACCACAGATTTGATTTTCGTTTTTCCTGCTCTCTGGTGTATATCACTCCTCTACTCTGGTCCGCAGCAGCAATATTCAGGAACGTTTTTTTTTTCATGCTGCTGCTGCAGGGTGCACATGCAGCAGTGTGACCGCTGCCATGGCTGTTAGTTTAGGAAGCACTTGATTTCTTATGCACCAGAGTTTTCTATGAGCAGAGCATGCTTTTTAAATGTTAATATAACAATCCATCATGCTCGTTTAATTGTGGGAAGCCAAATCGTGATTAAAATTTGATTAATCGTGCAGCCCTAGCTCTACTGTAAATGTGACCATACTGTACGGTGAGTCATACAGGCCTCGTCTGACCACTGAAATAGGGCAAAAGCCTCTGAGATACTGAGATATTAGATACTGATAAGTTGAAGGTAATTTGATGAGAGGACACAAGTCAGCAGCAGATAAACTGGACATATATGAGAGAAATAAAATGATGTAAGAAAACTGTATTTTTGTTGGCTTTCCTTTCACTCTAAAATGTGATACTATCAAAACAACAACTACTGAGCAATTTAGTAAATAAGGGAAAAGCATAATTACATGCTTGCCAAGTCTGAGTGTCAATAAAACAAAATTACTGAAACTGCCAAGAAAGAAAACCCCCAACGAAGAGTCTAATGTTTTAAAATGACATGATTAACCTTTTCAGGAACCAGAGAACTTGAATTTATTTTTGAATGCAAATGACCAGAAAGGTAACAGCAAAAGGAGCCACTGGTCATCAGCTGGGCTATAAAGGTCACTGCCACAATCATTTTCACAAGTGCAGTTTAGCAAACAACAGCAAAATCAGCACAAAATCCCCTTTGAGGATAAAAACAGAATATTAGCACTGGTCTGTACAGTTTGTTCTCTATTCTGTCAGGTGATTCATTTGCACAGGTCCTCATTGTGTTTACAGGATTTACCCTGCAATAAACCATACGAGGCTGCACAGCTTTTATCTGCGTATGAGCCTGAATAAATTCATTATTGTTCCGCATTTAAGTGGTTCCTCCACCTTTTCTTTTTCCTCATCGTTTAGACCAGAGGCTCCGAGCACTTAAGCAGCAGTACTTCAAACATAAGACTGGAAGTTAGTAGCTTTTTAAGGGCAATTTACTATTTTGTTGACTGTTGTGAGTGTTCCTTTGGTTGGCAGGTAGAGTATAATGGATGATGTGCCAGTTAAAAGTGGAATCCCTGCTTGTTCTTTTTGTGTTTGATTTGGACCGTTTCTGAGTCACTAACGGTTATCTTCCAGCGTTTAGGGTATAAACAACCATTCCTTCTTTGAGAAGAGCTCCTGGTGTTGTCATTATTCTTGTGGAAACTACTGCGTTTTGACTAAAATTTAAATGCAAGTCGCCGTCAAATCTTTTCAGTCCTCACAAATGAAATGACAGAGCTTAGAAACAAACTGAAAACACTCTATAATAGCATGGTAACTCATCATTTGTCTGGCAGGTGGTGCCTTACAGAGCTCCATATGAATCCTTAACCAGCAGCAGAGGAATGACCCCACATTTGTTTTGTGTTTAGACGGGATAATGCACAGTTGGACTCTGTCTATATAGACCTGGTGATACAACAATCAACTATTGGAATGGCTGGAAGGGGTGTTTAGAGTAAGCAGATAAATAAAAACTGCATTCAGATAGGTTAATATACATACAGCTATCTCTGTCTGTAGAGATGTGGAGAAAATAAGATTATAAAAGAGCAGAAGAAAAGCGAACAAAATCTCCTCATATTACTTGTACCTAACAGGTTAAAATAGTACATAAGAGAGGTTTATATTTCTGGTCATTGACTGTATAACTTAATGCTAAAATCACCTTATAACCAACCAAATGTGATTCGTTTGTTTATTGGTCTTTGAGTAAGACTGTACAAATAGTTCACCCCATACATAATGTATTCACATTTGTTCTGTAATTTGATACTTCATGCTTGTTTTGAATGCTAAACTTAAAAACAGACAAACATGGGGTCTGCTATCATGCTGTTGGTGTGTTCTTGATGATGATAGCAGTAGAGGAGGTTGTACTAGCAGCATCTGTTCAAAAATAGTTTAGCAGACTTTGCTAACATTCTGCACCTGAGCCAAGAACTTCAAGGCTGCAAAAATGCCACAGTTAGTTTTGTAGTTTGGTAACTTTGAGACCAGACTCAGTTTGTTAAGTTTGCAACCTTCCATGCTGTTATCCTGTGTTGCTCTATGTAAAATGATGCAGCTAAAGAAAGTGCAGTGGTTTAATTGATGAAATGTGAGTTGACTCTCGACGAGTGAAATCATCAATGTTTTGCACAAAACACGATGATGGCACGTCTCTAGAATAATGACTTCATTTCCAAACGCAAGATGCTTCAACATTATTTTTGTTGGCTGACGGTGTGGATTTGGAGGTCAAACCTGAGCAAAAGGAATCTATGAGTTAAAAGAAACACATCCTTGAATACATCACTCATGCACACTCCAGCTGAAGTGAATGAGAGACTGAATCTTCACAGGAGCAGGTTTTCACAGTGTTCGCCTCAGCTTATGGCTGGCTCACTGTAAAAGATTTTTCAAGTCTTAAAGGATATTGAAACTGTGAGAGACCCAACTCGTAATGATAAACCTAATAGAGCTGGGAGATATGTCCTGAAAATTATGTCACGATATATTTAGGCTATATCTTGATACACGATATATATCTCGATATTTTTTAAATCCCCTCAAAAGCACTCTGATGCAAAAAAAAGTTGTAGGGATGACTATTGTTTCTTTTCTTTTTTTTCAGAAAATATTAACACAATGAGATTTTTTTATTGATAATCATCAATAATATGAATATAACGACTAAGTGGGTTAAGGCAAGCGTTAAAACAAATAAAAAGTCTGGTAAGTTGATGAATTTACATCACTTTACTATCTTTCAGCCTTTAAAACGAGGGAAAAACACCATTTATGCCACATCAAAAATCAGAGACGATATATTGTCTAATATCTCGATAACGATATAATATCTTCATATCGCCCAGCCCTAAAACTTAACAGGTTTGTTTCTATAGTGTAAAGAGGGCAACGATTTGACCAAGACAGCACACGACACACTAGCATTTCGATTCATGAGCATCCACGAGTTCTGTCTCGAAACTGAAAATCTTGACTTCAGTGTTACCAAATTGGCAGATGATGGTCAGGAAGAACTAGCTGTCAGTTTTCGGACTGCTTTTCACAGAAAATTCACAAAGAAAAACGAAAGAAATATAAATAAAGTCATGTAGACGATGTGAACATGGACTGTACATGTAACAGCATGAGCTGGTGGTGAGTAAGAAGCCCATTTGCTGTTGCATGTAGTATTTGTGATTTGAAATCGGTGTGGCCAGGATGGACTTCAGAGCACATTGGGGGATGTAAAAACTACCCCTAACATACCTCACACCACAGGAAAATCTGGCAAGATCATTTTTAGAAAGATGAAAAAATCAGAGCTTTGCTGACGGTTGTTGGGAGGGAAAATCAGGCCCAATTTGACTTGATTTTCATGGAGTGTGTACCCGGCAATAGTCACAGCACCAGTCCAAAACTCCGCCACTGCAAGACCAGTTTACTTCCTGTACTCCAGTCAGGTTTTTAAAACAAACTTTAATGCGCTTCTGAAAGCAGTGGAAATATTTAATCACATTAATACTTTGAGTTAAGTTCAGTGCACAGAAGGAATTTTTAATGCTGTTGAACTTGTGGATTTAAACGATTAATTGTAATAATTATATATTATGGGGGGCAGCGCATGCATAGATTGTTAAACATCACAATAATACCTCTATGCACTCACTCCGACTAAAGCAAACTGCAGAAGATATTTGGCATTCAGCTCCACTGCCTACTACAATACCAAATTTTAACAATATACATATATTAGTATTGTGATTTAAATCCGAGTTTGGCTACAGAATTTACTGTGCTATTTAATTCTTATTGCGCCTCCATATCTGTGATGAGATAAGCACTCACTAATTGGCTGTTTCTGCTCGCCCGGATAAATGCCACAGATCACCAGCCACTGCTGGCTCCACTGAAAATAATGAGCTAATAAAGATAAGGATCATGGGAAAATTGCAGATTGGGGACCACTCATATTCCCTGTGACTGTGGATGCACATTATATCCTCTATTGTGAAGTAATTATAGACAATCAGTTCTTTCTGTGCAAGTTGTCTAAAAAATGAAGGCTATGGCCACATCTAAGAACCCTGAGGTTTATAATATGATGTGTGAGGACCTTGACTGCTGAGACCCTGAAATCTCATTTTTGAAACTCCTTTTCATTCTCTGAACTCAGCGTCAGTTCATTTCCAGGCCTCAAAGCTCACAGAGTTTGATAGCAGATTCTTCCTCACTGCTGTCTTCTCTTTGTTATATTTGTATAGTAAAACTTCTGTATCTTACAAAAACGTTAACATGCCCTTTAAGATACAACTAAGGCATGTTTTTGAAATGCAATAGATGTTTGCTCCAGTATGTTACAGACTTCCTTAGACAATACAGACCTGTATTACAGTGGCAGCCTTTGTCAGCTTTAATCATTTTTCCCCAGCACATATACTGCTTTTGTTCTGTGTTGAAGGGGAATTGGTTTTGATTATGATATAGTAGAGCTAACTCACTGTGTTGTGATGTATAAAACTTGAGTGCCTCTCAACTGACAGAGGCCAAACACCACCTTTAAAACTTACGACAGCTGCAAGAAAAAGATTTCCCTCCAACAGATCTTCCTGTGTGTGAAAGAGTACTTTACTACAGAGCATAGATTCATATAAAAGATGATAAAATCTAACATTAAAAAGCATACACATCACATTTAGCCCTAGTCAGAGTCATCATTCACAAAATGCACGAATAGACTCCTGCACCAGTTGCCAGATCTCTGAGGTGCAGTGTGCTCAGGTTTTTGAAGGACTCAGCCATGCAGATCCACAATTGCCAGAATTGTCAACTTTTTTCACTGTTTGCATCTTCAGTCTGACACTGCATCCACTCTAACGGATTTCTGCGGGGGAGGGGGGTTCGACTTTCCCTAACCAATCACCAGAGACCGACATATCCGCCTGAATACATCATTTCAAGTCCATACTGATGCCTAGCCATGCCAGCATACTTGGGTTTTAAGAGTGGAGCAGAGCAAAGTAAAAACAAACTACGATTTCAGGCAATATTTAGAAGACATGTCGATGTAGAACAGCCTTGATAGCTGCGTCTATCTTACAGTACTCACCGTTGTTGTTATAACTCCTCATTTGTTCCTGCACACTGCTGACAACACTTGACAAAAGCTTGATAATGGTATTAGTCCTGTCCATGGCACTGCTTGACTTGTCATTAGAGACAAGCTGTAACCATGATAACAATAACTATGTCAGGTAACAAACTGCGTCGGGGTCGGCCTGGGATTTGTTATAACTGTCTCAGACTCTGGTCGTGTTTGGTCAGGAAAATGGAGCAGCCCTCTAACAGGCTGGCTGTGAGGCGTTGCCACAGTCTGTGAGTCAGAGCCACCCCTCACTCCTCCACAGCGCCTGCCTCTAGCCCTAATATGGTCACTTCTGGCCCCAAAAATCCAAGATGGTGATGACCGAAATGCCATACTTGAGGCTTCAGAACAGTAATCCCCAAACCAATGGGTGACCTCATGGTAGCTACGTCCATTACTTAGACAGTCCACGGCCCCCCGCAGTGCTCATTGGTCGTTTTATATTTTTACCGAGTAACCACTTTTTCATGTTATGATGCCAGACGAATGGGTCAACTTGATGGAGTGGGAAGGTTCTAAGATCTGGACACAGGCAAGATCCAAAATGTTAGAGCAGTGGTTCCCAACTGGTCCAGCCACGGGGTCCAGATTTCTCCTCAGTCATTAGTTCAAGGTCCACATAATTTGTTATGTCCAGTGACATACTTGCATTTGGCAATGTCGTCGGGCTAATTTCTGTTTTTGTCATATAGCTGTCCGTTAGTCACTGACTCTATAGCATGAAATGGCACTTCACAATTATAGCTCTACCGGAAATTCACTTCAGTACACTTCTTCAGAATAAAGTGTGTTTTTTACAAACTCGACATGTTTGCGAGTCACTTGCGATCCATTCAAAATTGACCCGCGACCCACCAGTTAGGATCCACTGTGTTAGATAATCATTTTTAAACAAGTCCATAGAAACTCCTCAAGTAAAAAACACCATTTTTTCCCCATTGAGATTTTCAAACCTTTGTGTCAGCAACAAGAATTTCTGAATTGCCTGACAACACTGTGAAATACTGATAAAATCAGAATAAATGCTAATCAGATTATCCATTTTACCTTCTTTTTTAGGCTTATCAAACAATCTTAGCAGTATCACACACATCAAAAATAAACTGCCATTTTAGTTTTGATCATTTATGCACCAGAAAATTTCAGGGTTTTGTCTAATATTGTAATTGTACAGTTTGTACAACACTTCTCCCAAATCACATGGTTCACTAAATGTGCCATAAAAACTATGATGGCAACAGTGAAATAACTATTGCCTCAGATTTTATTAGTTTTGATGCAACAAAGGCTAAAGCAGTAACATGTCAGTGTAGTGTATAGTGTATAATATATATGCATTCATGAAAATGGTCTTGTTGTTGCAAATCATTAGCAGTTTACTGAATTGAAGTCTCTGCTGGGTGTATGGTGAAACCTAGAGAGAGCAGGTATTGGAAAATCTCATGGCAGAAATTAAATTTAGGTAGAATGTGCATGTTCAGAGTTTCCAGGTAATGCTATTGCACCCTTTAGTATGCTCAGTGTGATCCTGATCTTCTCTGTCAAGTCGGCATTCACCCTGTGATCAACCAGAGTAATACCAGTCATAGCCTGTCTGGATGCAAAGTGAGTTGATAGACCCGGCAGCATAACATACTATCAGCAAGAGCTCAATTGGCAGGCAACTCCAATTGAGAGCAGATGAATAGCTAACAATTGCCTCCCCTGCAAGTAAAGAGAAATCCATGAGTCAAATTGCCTTTCTTTGAAGGAAAGCAGTGCAGGTGGCAGTGCAGGATAGGAATTTGGTATTAGGAGATATGGGTAAGTACTTAAAGTCTCCACAGAGCTCATCAGCACCGGTACAAGACCTGACCCGTGTAATCCCAGTGTGCTGCCTTTCAGCCGGGTCTGGCCTCAGTCAAGATGGGATATACTTGTTTGAATTCTTCAAGACACTCTCCCAGATTTTTTTCATAGTGCTGACGAACATAAAATTTCACCCTGGCCATTAAAGATAAACAGTGCGATTCTGTAAAAGCAGAACACAAGAGAAGACAGAGATATATTTGAAGCAGATCTTTTGGTTAAAGTGGTAAATCTTACACAATGTGCTCATCGGAAATTAATGAAATGCAGGGCATCATATAGCCATTATGGTAATTTGTATTCTGTAGATTACTTTCACAAACAATTAATAGTCAGTTTTGTCTTTAAAATTTCAGAAGACAGTGAAAAATGTGCCTCACGATTTCTTATTCTTAAAGGAAAGTTGTCCTCATAGAGTAGTGCTTGCTTTGTCTCAACATCCGTCCAAAACCCAAAAGCATATTTAGTATATAATAATAAAAGAAAAATAGATAAAAGCATTTGATCCTGACATTGCAAAAAGCTGGAACCAGCAAATGTTTGGCATTTCTGCTTGATGAATGATTCGAGCCATTAGTTGATTATCAAAAGCCGTCCATGCACTAATCAATTAATTTGATTCGGTGAAACTGAATCTTTTTTCGAGGGCTGGCTCTCCACTCCAGTACTTTTGAGATTAAACAATAACTGTGTGCTCAAAGTGCTGATGTATTGTGTGACCGGAGTAGATAAGAACAACCTCAAACACTCCTAAAACTGAGCGTCAGCACTTTAACCTCGTTCATTGTTTTATTTCAAATCATTGTTCAGAGCCAAGGAAAGAGAAAGTACGTCACTGTCCAAGTTTTTAAGTAGACTGCACTGTAAATGGGTTAGATCTGATGTAGATCTTCATGACTGTAGCTGCACTGATTCATAAACATGTGTCATGCTTCACTCTCCATCTAGCATCTGAAAAACACACCCTCCCAATCTGGCGATATATATTAAAGCTGCAGATATTTCCCAGCTCTCCCTCTGCCGTGTCAGTGCCACTGCTGCCCTGCATCAGTATTGCTGCCTGCTCTTTTAGCCCCACCTCCACCTCAGCATCCACCTGCATGCTCCGGCTAGGGGGAGGAGATATTTAATCATCACTCCCCAATATCTCATGTAAACATATCTGCAGGGAGTGATGACACACAGACTGTGTTTTGCAGTTAGGGCTGCCCCCGACTAAGAGTTTTCGTAGTCAACCAATAGTTGTCATTTAGAGCCATTAGTCGACTAGTCGCCCGCATGTTTACGATATTAATTGAATTACTAAATGATATATTTTGGGCGGGGCAACACAATGGTTTGAGTTGAAGGTGTGAGAAAGAATAGTATCAGTAACATTGTCAACACTGTGCTACATTACAGAGAAATACAAAACCGTACTAATGAACCTTCATTAATATAGGCCTATATTTTATCTACAAGTTCACGTCACACACTGAGCGAGCCGCCTGTTAATGACGCTGTGGGCTAATGGGCATGTAGCTACTTCCATGTTTCAGATGATACGTCATGTTTGTAGTCGACCAATGAAGATGAGTTTACATATCACCTTGGGTTCGTCCTTCACCTTCTTAAAATGATCCCACACTTTGCATTTCCTGCCCAACATGTTATTAACTAGCCTGTGGAATAACTGCAGGTACCAGCCCTGGAAATTAACCTGACTCCTGTCTGACTGCTGAGTGTGGCCACTTCCTGTGTCTGTCCTTTCAAATTAAATTCCCACATGGTCCAATCATATAGGCATTGATTTATTTTGGCAACTAAGCAACCAGTGAAATCTTGGCGACTAATAACCTCTCTGGTCATCTAACGTTTGGTCGACTATTAGGGGGCAGCCCTATCTGCAGTCGTGAACATTTAAAATGTGAGTTGTCTGACTGAACTGTAAATGGTCTTGTTGTAACACAATTTTTTTTAGCTCAGAGTTCTTTCCAGATGGAATACAGCACATTTCATTATGTTACTTCAAGGTTTTTGATAGGTGGGACTTCAGCTAGTGAATAGCGCCAACACCAACAGACTGTGCACCTGTTTTATTTTATACTTGATTTTTGTTTTTTGACAGTGCCTGGATTTAACAGCATCATGAGAAGCTAAACACCATTTGTAGCGGTTTGTGTTTTCATCAGTCAGTCCAGAACTGAAACAGTCAGTTGATTTATTGATGTCTCCTCACAGAAAATTAGCATTTTGATTATCAACTAATCATTTCAGTCATTTTTTTAAGCAAGAATGCCCAACATTGTTTGGATTCAGGTTCTTATTAAATATTTTGTGTTATTTTTGTCACATTTATTAGTAAACTGAATATATTTGATATCTTTTAGGTTTTGGTTTGTTAGTCAGATAAAACAAGCAATTTTAATTATTCACATGAGGCTCTGGGAAATTACAATGGGCATGTTTTCAGACATTTTAAGATGAAAAAATTACATTAAAAAAACAAGCAGCAGATTAATCAATAACAAAAACATGTCTGTTGCAGCCCTAATTATTTTCAGCATCTCAACGGAAAAATCACAGCATTATTTCTTTAGTGTTTATTTAACATTGCTCGTGGGTCTGACTACCTGCCACATGTTGCTGAACCATTTAGAAAAGAAATTGATTTTAGTTAATGACTTTCTTTATCATTAATTTATAAGCTTTAGATAGAGAGCCTTAATCACAGAGAAACATGAGATTCAGCAGCCTCCAGACAGTTTAAAACACATCAACCTGAATTAACAATGTACTCTGTAAACACTGAATATCATCTTTACAAATATGCTGACATCGTCTGCAGCTTTAAATTGGCTTATGTGCAGTATATCATTTTTATATCGGTCCATTTAATGAGTTTTATTTGTAAGTGTAAGTGATGTGTGTGATAAAGTCAGTTATCCCTGCCTGCATGACACTTTTACTAGTGTTTTAATAATCTAATTTTACTCAGCATATGAAACCTTCTTAAAATTCTAAACCATTGTTTACGTTTTATTATCCAACAACAATGAACAGAAGAAACACATATACTTATTATTATTATTGCGCAATGTTGATTTTATATTAAAACTGTTGCATGTTTATTGTTTTTGATTTTATCTTTATTTTGCAATTCATCACATTTTTGTTCATCACCCAACTATGAATGGGAATTTGGTTGTATTAAGCTGGAACACATTTGGAAAGATTAAAATCTAGCTTGAGAGTTTGACCAGAAAATTAATTTTCAACTACTGAAATAAACAAACATTATTACGGCTACAACTAACAATTACTTTCACTATTGATTAATCTGCTCATTATTATTTCAATGTTTACTTGATTGTTTTGTCTAAGCAGCAGTCCAAACCTCCCAAAATATTCAATTTGTTTTTTTGTTCATGACAAAAGAAGCAATGGCAATTCACATTTGAGAAGCTGGGCCCAGCAAATAAAAACCTAAAGGGTAACGTTGGTATTTTTCAAGCTGGACCCTTTTCTCCAATGTGTATGGGTCTAAGTAATGGAGACACCAGTTTTTAAAACTGGTCCAGTATTGGCTGTGAAACGGCTGCAATGTAACCACTTGGGGAAATATACACTTACTAGAAGTGCCTATTTTTGCCACTGACAGGCTCAGATTGTTATCATAGGTGTCTGACAACATTGTGGAAAGGATCCCCACAGAGATAGACCTTTTTATTAGAGTATGATCCTTTTTGTTTAGCCACAAACTCCGAAAAATTGCTATCTGCACACCCAGCAGACTGCTTTTGAACAGACAGTAATATGAGCATGTATACAGCCAGCAAATTTTCACATTTAACAGGATGAATGAAGGGTTTATTTCAGCCAACCAGAGTTGGTTATTGTTGGAGGAGTGGAAAGACAAACCAAGATGTTTTTTTTTTTTTTTTTTTTTGTCTCTGTGGACTTTGAATTAAGTGCGCTTTACAATCACTGCTCATTTAAATGCAGCCTGGTGGGTGTGGCAGTAGTGATTTCAGTCCTGTTTCTTGGTAAACCAGAAAGAATCGTACTCTAAAACGCAAGGACTATCTCTGTAGGGTCCTTTCCACACTGACAACAATCTGAGCCTGTCAGTGGCAAAACGAGTACTTTAATGGACGCACATTGACGGTGCACAAATGCTGTTTAACGTTAAATTGTAGCGTGTTTAATTGCTGTCGACTGCAGCCCTCTCACTGAATACTGGACCAATTTAATAAAACTTTTGTTCTCATTTGTAGTTTAGACACAAAAACAAGGACAAATAGGGCCAAGGTTGAACAATACGCTACCCTTTAAGAAATTATTAATTGAGTGATCAGTCAATCAGAATGGTTGCCAAGTAACTGTCTTTCAATTTGGTATTTGCGTCACTGTTTTTAGCTCTATACAGAATGTTGTCACCTGCAGATGAGCACAGTAAATGGGGCAGTCAAGGCCAGGACTATTTCTAAAGAAATACTGGAAAGCTTTTTTTCCAATAATATGAAAAGCCAAATATTTCTACATTCACCTGTACCGGTAGAGTGCCAAAAATTGTGCTTTAAAACTTTTGACAGACAACGCACCTGCAAAGCACACCTTATTAGAAAGATATTATTCTGTGCTGTGCCTCACAATACACCACCATCTGTAATAGACACTCATCTCCAAGAAAAGTCCTTAAGCCCCTGAGAATTAGTTTGCTCAGAGCATCCTCTAAGTCCTATAGAGTATGTGGAGTCATTTGGTGAAGTCTGATAGTTGACCTGCAGTCATTCCAGCAGGTCACATGACATCATTCAAAGGTCCAGCTGTATTCTGCAGTCATAATTGGCTGGTTAAACAGTTAAATTTGCTGGGGAAATTAGAAATCTCCCAGCCACCGTGAACTTTTAACAAAAAAGTTAAGCTTCCTGCCCCGCAAAGACTCTAAACCTCATTAAGAACCAAAGCCACAATGTGTCTTCTGTTGCAGTTTTGTCCTTTATAGCTTCCCTTGTCCTTTTTTAAACTTGCCACATTTCAAAGCAGATGGGTTACACCCAAGGATTGGCCCGCTGCTATTCATTCTCATTCTCTTTTTTAGCACTTCTTTCCACTCTGGTTGTTCCTACATTGGGGTAATTACCATTCAGCACTCTCCTGAAGGCTCTGGCTGTAAAATTCAATCAGCAACCAAGCAAGATTTAACTCCCAAACTCCCATATGTTGAAGCAGTAAAGCCCTGTCCATTGATTTAGCGGTAACATCCTCTTTCTCTTTTGGCTGTGTTCAAACTGCTCTGGCACTGGCTTTTATATGTGATTCCAAATAATATCGGCAATAGATGGACTTTGTTAAAGCAGGACTGTGGGGAGATCTAAACTATAAAGCTCTCTACACAGAGCATATTGCACATCGTATTTCAGTTGTTGCTGTTAAGCCGGGCTGCATTAAGCAAGAGAATTGAATCTGAATATAATTGAAATATTTGGACACTTAGTTATGTAGAAATAATGCAATAATACCCTTTATGCGATCTCCACTCAGTTGATTTTAAACTTGCCTAACATCAGGGACAAGGTTTGAATTTGTTAAGTGCTTACTAACAGCAACATTAGGCCAATTTAAAGAGCACATAATCTACCAGGAGCCCTCCAAATAGAGAGTGTGATTTCCAGAGCCCCTGCAAAGACTAATAGCTATTCTGTTGTCCCCACACACCATGTTTTGTTGCATGGATTAAAAACCCCCAGCTCTGAGTTGCTAATGTCACATCTCCTTTCAGTGTTTCTCCTGTCTCTGCTCACCCTGGACACAAAAGGCAATAAAAGACTCGCAGAGGGTGCTGCGTCCTCTAAAAGGTCTTTTATCAATCAGTGTTAACTACCTGCCACGAGCTTATTACTCTGGGCCATATGTGACACAGCAAACCTATTAGAAGTGAACAGTTAGTATGCTGAAAAGCCAACTAGCATACACAGTAAGCCTGTTCCTTAGCTGCCTCTGAACCTTTAGTTACAATTGATGAGCTTCAACAGCAGAAGCTGTTCATCCTCTTGTCTTCTTCTTTTCTCTAAACTCTCTCCTCCCCTCTAATTATCTCTGGTAAATTTAGATCGTAGACCTTTTGCATAAAGTCCAGCTCTCTCTTTTTTCACTGGAAAGGTTTTGCAGTCTCATCATGCCTCATGCCACGTAAGATGCCATGGAAATGAATAAACTGAGTGGTCTTATGTAAGAGCCCAAGAATTTTTGGAAGTTTTGAAATAGTTGTCTTTTACTTTTAGTATTTGCAAGGCTCTCTCCAAATTAGAGATTATTCAGTATATTTACCAGCTGCGACACTGTCGTGACGGCTGGTATTGTTTTCACCTTGCGAGTCTGTCTTTGTGTGTCATCGTGCCAAAATGTGGTCCTTGAGACACCTAATGTAGCTGGAACTACCACAGAGGCTGTTATGAGTATTTGGCCAGGTGTTTACTTGTCTATCTGTGAGCAGATTTTGTCAATGCGATAGTGTCACAACTGTGCAAAATGCAGTCATGAAACTTAAGAGGTATGTAGTTAAGATCAATTATTTATTCAATTAATTATTTGTCTGATGCGGTGCAGTGCATTCTGGTAGTTGTAGAATAGACCTCTTGAGCAAAAGAGAATACCACAGCTGTTTTTCTCTGGTATCAACAATTATTAACTCCTTTCTACTGCACATACAGCTTAGTTATATGAAAAGACCATCTTTCAAGCAGTGATATAGTTCTGTAATCTGTGCCCATGGCATTTATTGCATTTCTGTCTGTCAGGGAGGGGGATCCATCCTCATTTGCTCTTCGCGAGGTTTCTTTCATTTTTTCCTATTAAAGGGCTTTTGGTGAATAGTAAGAGTGTTTTCCTCATCCAAATTAAAGGGAAATTTCGGTTTATTTCAACCTGTCGTCCTAAATTTGTTTCAAGTGACTAGTGACGAAAAATAATAGTTAGCATGTTAGCCGTTAGCCTAGATACAGCCGGGGCGCATTAGTAGCGTCAGATCTGTTAAAACGTAAGTGAACGGGCAACCTTCTATGTGCAAAGTTAATCCACTAAACAAGCTTTTTTCAACAAAGACCGCCCTTATATCGTTAGGATAAATGTCAGAGAACATATAGAAAACGACATGTAAACGTGTTGTCTTACCTTACCGGTGTGCTGCCTTGTTTGTTTATTCCTCTCGCTCTGCTTTCCAAAGCGCGGCTGAAATATATCTCGCCAGCTCTAGATAAAGCCCAGCTGGATACTAACGTTACTCCAGGTGGAGGTGTCTTGTCCTCGGTCACATCCAGACCTTGAAAATAAGGCTGCAGCTGGTCCCATTCCTTGCAACAGAGGCATTCCTCTTCTGTGGGCACTGGGGCACAGCATTCACAGGTACACCACCAATCTCCAGAGCTAT
>NC_065509.1:36227765-36249477 GCF_006386435.1 Epinephelus moara
AAATTTCCCTTTAAGGGTTTTACGATGGGATGTTCTATGCTGTACAGATTCTGAAGCCAAATGAGGTAGATTTGTGATGAGCTATATAAATAACAGTGACTTGACTTCACTATATTTCAGTAGCTATTTGCTGCAATGATTGGCTGGTGACCGGGATCAGCTGATTTCCAGATTGATTGACCATGACTGGTGTCTGGCCGGTCAGTCTCAGATATAGCTGATCTTGTGCTGATCAAATTGACATAAATGGGCAGCAAAATGGTTCACATTGCAATTAGCAGCACAGACAGTAACTGACAGTTGTCAGAGCTGCTGCAATCCACTCTCAAAAGTTGGAATTCATACTAATGCATGCTGCACATGATTTGAAAGCTACTGTCTTAGGATAACTACTGTAGGAGACTGAGGTATACCACCCAAATCTGTATTAAGTTGATACAGTAAGTACTTAAAAAGTGTAGCATAGTAAAGCTAATGCTAACCCTTTCATGTAAGTGAATGGAAGATGCTAGAACACTTAGCTTCTTAGTCTGGGAAGTATAACTCAATAAAACACAAATATGGGAGGTCTACCTTAGTCTGATAATTAGCTAATCAGTCAGATAACTTGAGAAGAAGAACTCCACAGTAAGGTGACAAACCCACAGCGATGATATTATATTGCCTTGTTATAGCTAACAACCTACTTACACATTAATATTAACATAATTTGGTCACAATCACCTCCTGAGAAAAGTATTTGTCTTTTCATCTGCTAGATGTCACCTTTAGCTGTCTGCTGTGTGTTTGGGGATAGGTTGTGTGCAGTAGGTTTGTCAAAGGTTTTAGCTGATGGAATTTCACAAAACATGCTGGTATTTTAATCAGTGTTAATGTAAAACATATTATGTTTTAGTGGAGCTTCGAGAATTACTGCCTTATTTGTTTTAACACCAACTAACTGCTTGGGATTTAACGCCAAATGCCAAAAGTTTTCATGATGACAAGCAACATTATTTTTGCCAAAAATATCTGAAAAAAATAAAATGTTTTCCTTCCAATTTCTGGTGTCAAAATGAGTTTTTCTGATCTTATTTCAACCATGATATTCTCTCCCTTTTTTAATTAATTTTTTCGCCCTCGGGCAGGAGATCTAGTTTGGCTGCTGGCTTTAGTTATCACACAGATGTTTGACACCTCCAGCCAAATGCCTTTCTCGCAGCGGAGCTTTTGACTAACAGAGGTGTAACTGATAACATTAACAGTGGCTGCATCCCATTTACTGTAGGTGTGCTTGTGCCACGGCCTTGGTGTTATGCGTGCTGGCTGACTGGCATGTTTCCTAAATGGAGCAGAGCCATCCTTAATGTTATTACTTAACACCTGTGCTTTTCCTGCTGTGACAAGTCAAAATATCTGATGTGAAAAAAGGCCCGTTTGTCTGTGAGAGACAATCGACTTTGACAGTGATGCATAATTTCTATACATCTGAGGTTAGTGCTAACAAACTAATGGTTTCAAATTAAACCCACACACACAAACGCTGTATATTTCATATTTAAGACCCCACTAATGGCCATTTGTTGTTACTGTGTTTTCAGAATCATCTTTAGTACTTAAAATGACCACATGGGATCAGACTGGCAAGCTGTACTTCTAATCTGTAATAATGTTAAGCACCATAATTACACTCCTCAAAGGCACTGACTCCTGCTTTGAACTGTGTCCCACTCTGACAAACATTCACTTAACCCAGTGGAGAATTCCAGTTCAGCAGATATTAACAGCTCTATAGAGCACAAACCATAGATTTTAATTGAGTCATTTTTCTTTGTCAAAATATGCATACAAGGACGGGCGCTCCCAGGGTGCATTGCCTTGACGTCAGACACCACAATCACTTAAGCTGAAAGTTGAACCAGATACAGTGTTTGGATGAATGTAGGACGTTTTGGGGCAGCAGATTAGTGGGTGGATTTGTTTAACCGGAGATTCAACCACTATCTCATACAGAAGCTTCAGCACTTCAAACGCTTCTTTTTTTAAAAGAAGATCATATCCTCTTGTAAGGATGCGAGGAGAAAATACAATCATGTCTTCCCTAAAGTTCCCCCCCAAAAAACCCTCCTTTACTTTAAAGGCACTTTGGAAAGAATGTCAGATGATGCAAGTGAAGACCAAGGCAATGAAATTATCCATTACATTGCTCATTCCAGCAGCATCCAAAAACCTGAGAACAGTTCATGATGACATCTCTTTGATCTTTAATTAGCAGATCTGATCTGGACAGTGCTATGAATCTTAATTCACAATATCTAGAAACACCTCCCCCCTCCCCCAGCACATGCACAGGCACACCTTTACATACAGTATGGAAACTCTACGTATTTCTATTCCTTTTTATTCTATACTAAAGAATTAGTGACATCTCAGTTTAAATATTTTTTTTTTCTGGTATCAGTGTCATAAACAGCTGTTGCCACATGAGAAATGTGTGAAAATAACAAGATTACATGAATAAAACAATTATTTTGCATTAGCATAGTACATCTCCTGGCACGTACCGAGCAGCACTTCACTGTTCGATTTCTTTTAATGAAGAGAAGTCCCTGAAGTCATCTGTAGGTACAAGGTAAAATACGTCTATCACCTCTGCTAAATCCTGTCAAAATATGGGCCCTCATGCATAAAATATGTATATAGAGTGACTGCGTGCATGAAACATCGACATAATTAATTCAGATTTTAATGACGAGTAAACATATGAGTAAAAGGGTGAAATGCAGCAGCTCTTTCTGATTGATATTAAATTAAATAACGTATTCTCACAGCTTTGATCCAAATGACGTGATCGTAACTGTGTGAGGTAGGATTTGTTTTTCCAGTCATCTTATATACAAAAGCCAAAGCTTGGGAAATAGCAGGAAAGTTTACTGTGAAAACTTCTTACAGCTACGCTTTAATCAATTATTGAAAGGGTAACAAGTTTGATTTCTTTTAATGCTCTATAGCAGAAAACAACCACAACAATAAAACTGTGAGAACTGATAAGGGCTGTTGATCAATAGGATTGACTCAAAAGTTACTGTGCCAGTTGCTGACATTTCTGGCTTTCAAAACTCATTTTCTGACCCATTTATTCTGCTCACTACACTTTCAAACACTTGCTAAAGACTCACAACAGACCTGCGAAGGCACAAATGCATAAAGCATGAATGTGTTTGATAAGATATTCATTAGTTAGACCTATTTGTCTCGACGCTCTCCATCTCCTGTGTGACAGTATCAGATCGTATGTGTGTTTGTTGGCACAGACCATCAGGTTTTCAACAGGTGCTCCCCAGTGCAGTTTGCAGTACACAAAGCACTGTTCTGGCCTGAATACAAAACAACCACCCTGTTGTCCGACATCTGTTTTTGGGAAAAAGACTTTTTGAAGATACAAAACCCTTTCAGTCCAGCTGGGAAAGTTTCCCTAAGATACTGATAGTCATAGAAGAAGATAGGGCTCATCTTTGAAGGCTTTTCTCTTGTAGAAGTGAAACGTGACATGGAGCGTAAATTTCACATTTGTGCAGTTTGTCTATCAGTCACATACACACACTCTTGCGTCGGGTTCTTGAAGCAGTCAGAAGAATTCTGTTTGCCATCTAGCAGTTTGCAGATCCTGTTTTTGAGCTCCTGCTGACATTTTGTGTCATTGTGCGTTGTTGCATTTTAGTTCTGGTCAGGTTCATGTTCACAATGACTCTTAAGAAATGAACCAAGAGAAGTAAAAGTGAAGTTATACTGATTGGAAAATTTGGGCGCTCGTCATCCTGCATCATGAGCGCACCATCAAGACCCACATGAGGAAAACAAATTCTGGTCACCAATAGCAGCAATATGTTGCTTCTAATGTCTATATGTATGTTATCTGGGGTCACAAAGCACTAATAACTTATTCTAAGCATTATTAGTATTATTAGACTGCTAATAAACCACGTTATGAATAATGTTTGATGGAGACAGGAATAAGTAGAGGCATTTGGCAAAGCAATAACGCAGGAGGTTTATTGGATGAATGTAGGATGAATGCTGTTTAATAGACGTAATGAATTGACACAGATTCTTGCTATGGTTCTCAAATGTACATAAATACACACATGGCTTAAGTCTTGGACGGTATCACGGTGTTACAGTATACCAGGGTATTTACAAGTTCTGATGGTAAAATACAGACGGCCGTCTTTCTAATATCCTCATACTGGAGAGGCTGTAATGAGGATTTACTGTATATAGTAAACATCATGCACCACCAGAGGTCAGTGTGGTGCAACAGGCAGCTGAGCTGTTTGCAAGGGGTGGGGTGACGTTACAGGACTGTAAACAGCCCTGGCCTGCAACAGGGGCAAACAATATTTTCATATCTAACTCCGTGAATTAGGGGTTCATTTCAGTCAAACCGAAGTTGATTGTTAGAACAGTGGACTGACTAACTAAATGACTAAAAAGACTAAAGACGGTTTTGGTGAGTTTTATTTTGTTTCCGTGGAGCTGGTAGTGCCTCATACAAATACCGTCATGTACTGGATATCCTGGTGAAACTTTAGCAAAGTATGAGAAATAGATACAGCCCAAGCAAACAGAGCTATCACAGATGAATTGTTAAATTTGTAGGGTTGCCCGTTGAAAGTTGGAGATTCGAATCATCAGTTGGAGACCCCTCAGTCACCTGAGATTGCTTCAAGTTGAGCAGTCTGTTTGTTTTTGCTGGTCAGTGTGTTGTGCAATGTACTTCTGGGGACGTTTTGGTCCCCAGATTTTGCTGTGGAGGGAGCACTCTTGACTCTCACGCTACTCTTTGGTACAGACAGCTGCAGACATGGTGCAGCATCACAGAGGAGGATAAACTTAGCATCTTATTGTCACTCTTCTGCTTGTAAGTGATGACATTACAACTCAAAGAGGTTTCTACCATTTTTTTTCCCCCCGTTAAAGGTTTTTTTTGGGGAGTTTTTCCTTATCCGCTGTGAGGGTCCTAAGGACAGAAGGATGTCATATGCTGTAAAGCCCTGTGAGGCAAATTGTGATTTGTGATATTGGGCTTTATAAATAAATTTGATTGAATTGATTGATTGAAAGATTCTTAATATGACACAGTCTTTGGATTTTGTTTGGTATCTGTTGTTGGAAGATGGTGTTGCACATTCATGAGCCATCATTAGCGTAGTTTACTATGTTACATGAATGCTGCTGTCACACTGAACGTCCTGCTGAGCTCCACTCAAATTTTAAAACTTTATACGGGGAAATTGTTTTTTATTAGTATTAAGCGGCTGAACATTTTATTCTCAGCAGATGTATTTTAAGTTCCTCTTCGGGCACTGAATAAACCCCTAAAAGCTCTGTTAATCAAAATGATGTTTTTAGAAGTTTTGTCCATTGAAAAAAACGTTTTCATGTTGTGAAATGGCTTAGCTGTAACTCTACACCTCTCAATTTTTATACTGTACATGGATCTATGTATATGCAACTGAGCCCTGCCCCTCAAGTTGTGTTGTAGCATTTTGGGTTAGGTTCCTTAGTTTTGTAAGGTAGTAAACCCTGGAGGTCAGAATCCTTGTTTTTGAGACTGTCATTGGTACGCTGCAGTTTTAAGGTGAAAATGCTTAGCTATGGTGTTGAATGCTTTTTCCGTTTATGATACCTTGTAAACACCATATGGACATAGCAAGGTTAAAAACTTGATTTCACTGGAGGGAGTCCTTAATAGTGTTGGTTCATTTGCTTTTACACCACAAACACAACGCACCAGAGATCACTTGATCTCTTGGAGGTGGACCCTCCTTTTGAAGCACCAGAGTTCAGTTGTCAGCTTTCACAACAGATGTAAAGAAACTTGCTGGTCTAGCAGTATTAAGGTTACAAACAACCACCATTACACCGTTACTTTCACCATTTAAAAACAATATCTGATTAAGTGTGTATGTAATTTTCTAGTGCTATAATACACAGTGGCGGACCTCTACTCTTTCAAATGTATATTCCAGAAAAGAATAATGTCTTATATGTGGCCAATACAGTATTACAGCAGATGGTAACAAACGTGGTCCATGTAGTAAGAAAGGTAGACTCCATCGTCAAAACAAACATTTTATATCCATAAATAATCAAGGGTAATGACAGGCCGTATTATTCTTCTTGTCAGCCGAGACTCTTGTGATGAGGTTTGACACTATGTGTTGTAAGTTAAGAGTAATTACACTGCCTTATCTGTCTCACATCTTAATCTGTTATGGTGCATTACAGGAATCTGTGTCGCTTTTCACATTGATAATCGCTTTATCAAGGGCCACTGTGAGGGTGAAAACAACACAAATCTTAAGGCTTTTGAAGCTGTAAACAAGCATTCATCCTCTCTGTAGTATGTGAGCAGAATGTTTTTCAATTTCAACTCCATACCTTCAGTAAGCTTAATGAAAATGCCTGACATTTCCACCTTTTGTTATATTGCTGTGTGCTACAGTAAAAGCACCCAGTGACGCAGGGAGGACTCAACATCTGGTGAGCAAATAGCACCAAATGTGAGCATATTAAATAACTGTTCTGCTTTTAAAGATTTACATCCCATCAGATGGTAAATATTCAAAAAAATATTATCTTCATTTCATAGTAGAATTTAAAATATTCACACACACGCACAGTATACATATGCAAACTGCATCTGTTCCTGCAGCTGTAATAAAGGGCTATGACCCAAAATGATATCATATATGCTGCCAGTGTAGTAAAACGCCATTAGCAACCCATACTGTACTATCATTTTGCGCACATAGCGTGGTTTTAGATTCAAGCTGATTGCTGCATAATTCCCCTCTCCCCAGATCCAAATTAGCCAATGTGCATTAGCAGGTAATTGTCGGTTCAGCGGGATGTTGCCTTCACAGGCTGAAGACCTCATAAAAATCTGGAAGCAGCAGTGCCAGGAACGAGATATTAGTCCCCCGCTAGCCGCAACAGGGCACAAATGGTCCTCAACAAAAAAAAAGCTCACTGTGGCCAAGTCTGTCTTAGAGGTGAAGAGCTCCCAGGGTAAACTTGACACTCGGGGAGATCTGCTAATGATCTCCAGTTTCGACCCTATTGTGTCTGTTAGATTTATGTCTCGCTCAAGGAAGGGAGTGAAAGCTCATATTTGTTGTGGGAAGTCAACAAATAAACTGTAACTCTGCCCTCTCCACAAGGCCAATACTGTTTATTGATACCGCTCCAAAAAAAAGTGGCATTCAACCAGGATTGAGGAAATATATTGGTGGAGCAACGCCACTGAATAGGCCTGGACGAGGATCCTCTGTACGAGCTGTAAGAATATTTATTAGCTTTCCCCGTGTTTGCAGATTACAGTTAGAATGCAAATCCTGAACACTGCGCCGAAGGTCGTAAGATAGGATTCCTTGGGCTGGGAGCATTGTATATATAAAGTTAATGGAGCATGGAGAGGGGGAAAAACACAGGATGTGAATTTGTGTTTTTAATGGCTTAAAAGAAAACGGATGCCCTCTAGTTTTGCAATTGAATGTTCATCTTAAATAAAGTTGAAGCCAATAGCAGCAGTCGTCTTCTTCCCCAGTGGTCCCAGAGGGGTTGTACACTGAGTGAGAAGACTTTGTGGAGACTCTTTTACACTCAGAGGACAACTATAGTAACTAACTTCATATAAAAGGTAGTGGAGGATGACAAAAGTGTAACATCACATCTGAGCAGGGAGGGAACGAACCTCAGCTTCTGTTCATATTCACACTCTGATTGTTTGGCTCATCTACTCCACCTGCCGCTTTGGCTGGTGTTCAGTCGCAGTTTGGAGGTTACGCTGCGACTTTAAGTCACTTCTGCTTGTAATATAAATTAATATCCTGATATTAATAAGAGCTAGTTGATAATGATTAATCAAGTAGTCAGAAACAGAACACTAATTGTCAGCTGTTTTAATAATAATATTTTTTCATGATTGATATTGAATGTAAACAATAACCAGCTGTTTGTAGGCCATTAAGGCTGTGTTGTATTCCTTTCTGGACTGTGACTGAATAAATGGTGATGCTGATAGGAGTTTAATAATGCATGTTGTGGAACTGTGTGGCTCTATATATAGGCTATACAGTATTTATCCTTTCCTCATCATGTAACTTGCCCTTTGGATAATCACTGTCAGTGTGTCAGTTTGAAAATCTCGAGTTAATGGTGTTGTGATCAGGGTGTGTTAACCCTTGAAATACATGATTTCATGATGTCAAATGTTGTACACACAGAGTGCAGTAGTTGGTTTAAATATACACAACTGATAACCACAACCTGACTGATGCTGGATTTGTGAGGCCTGTACCAATATTGATCCAAGTATAACACTGTATATCAGCCAGTATGTTTTTGAGAGGAATCCTTTAGGGTGCTTTCAGATCTAGAGTTGTCTTGCTTTGGTCTGAATCAGGGACTCATTTTGTTCCAAAGTTGTATAATTGCCTAGAGTTGGTTCGTGTTCTCACGGCAGCATTTACAAGCGGACCAGATCAAATGCCTTGTGTGAGAAAGCTGCTCTTGATTGGTCAGAATTTCCATGTGGGAAAAATCCAGGAAGTAAAGCAAACGTTGAAGAAGAGTACACTTGCAAGATAAATGTGACACTTTCTAATGTCACAGTGGAGGGACAACTACGCAGGTTGATTTTAGCGCTGCTCATCGTGGACTATATTGCTGTCATTGTTCATTTTAGTCAAACCATACAGTTTGAAAACGAGGCGCGGCTCCAACTAGAAAACAATGTTTTGATGCATTGGATGTGCTGAATGTGCATATTAAGGCAGTACAGGAGGAGGTGCACATTAATAATCCTCCAGGACTGTAACATGCTCATGTTTAACCCAAACAATGTGTCATGTGACTGCAGTTGGTTCAGATCCAGGTCAGAGTTCATTTGTAACCGGACAGAGACCACCTCTTCAAGAGGGTCTCGATCTGGTTGTGTTGGTGCGCACCTGAGTGAGATTGCTTTTTCACACCTACCCAAACAAACCGCACTTAGGAGGCATACCACCTCGAGTTTGATTGAACCGAACCAAACAGGGCAGGTGTGAAAGCACCCTTAAATTTGGTTATTGAGATAAATTGTGACCAAGATCTCGAGAACTGCTCATCCAACCAACCATGACATAGTTGCTTCCTCTAGCAGTGCTAGAGTATATCCCTCAAGGTCAATTTTCCCTTTTGGTATAGAAAATGGTATTCAATATTTATTACTTTTTTTTCAAGGTATTGTATTAGAGTCAAAAATTCCAGTATGGTGACAACACTATACCCAGCATGCTGTTCGGTTAGGGTAAAGACAGGTTCTGTGTGTACTTCTGGTGGTAGTAACGGACTACTAACAAATATGTCCAGTAGATCTCAAGAGCTCACACTCCACACTGCACTTTCTTAGGTCCTAAGCAACACTATCCCAACCTGCCAGATGGTTCATTACACAAAGCCATCTGAGAAGCCGTCATTTGAAGCTATTCGGAAAAGGACGAGCACTTTCAAATAATACTTGGCAGGTGATTGGATGAACCATCTGTCTGTCACAGTCTATCACAGGCAGGCGAGAGAAAAGCAAAAACAGCTTTTCCATCAAGAAAAACCTTCAGTGCCGTTCTTTGCTCTGCTTTTGGTGAAGAAATACTCTCCAGTTCTGATGTAACAAATGCTATTGCATCAACTATGCTAACATCTTCAAGAGCTGCCATTGTTTTTTTGGACGAACAGTCGCCTCTTATGTGTCGTCATTCATAACCTAAACCACGGCCACAGCTGCTGGTATAGCTCCTCACAGGACACTGATTGGACACAGATGCATCTCTTGAAGCCTGACAAGATGGATTTTTGTGTGATCTTGTGATATCATGCCAAGTGTGATGTTGATGAGATGAACAGTTGTCGAGAAAGGACAGTGATATTCCATTTAGGTTGACTTGATTGTATTCAGTTGAATTCAATACAACTTTATTAATGCCAAAAGGGCAATTTTATGAAGCAGCTCCCCTCCCCAGTCACAAGGCAAAAAAAAAGTGTGGAATTGGTAATACATCATGGTCATATCATCATGATACAATTCAACATTAAATTCCAGTCCAACATCCAGTCCTTCCTTACAAGCTACTGTCCACAGTTTGTTGTTTTTATTTTCTGTTTTGAAAAAATCATAAGAAAAGAGGGGGTGGGGGACTACTCATGCAAGTTTTATATTTTCTCCATGCAGTCACCACCTTGCCATAATGATCAAGTTATTTGTACGGACCCCTGGTTTCACCCCATACCACAGCCATCTATAACTGTAAGCTATTGTAATCTTCCTGCTATTCATTAATATATGAGGGCAGGAAACCGTGCACGGAAATGGGCATTTGACAGATTTAATGAGACTGGCTGCGAACAATGAGCCTTTGGGGTCTATGGCAGGGCAATTCACACTTACTCAATTTAATGGGGGATTAAATTCAACTGACAGACAAAGGTAGTAGTGAGTTTGTCACTCCCACCTCCCTCCACACAACGATAAAATTCTGTAAATGAATTTAGGAGAGATTGAAAGATGAACAAAGGAAAATGCTTCCTGTTAAAATTGTGTGGACCATTTTCAATGTGTAGAACAATATGAACTCTGTGAACATCATCCTGATGTAATTATGATACAGTCATAAGGTACAGCTGGATTTTGTGGTGAGGCAGGAGCAGGAGGTTAGGGCATTGTAATTGCATTTCATAATAAAGAAAGGCTCTACAGATTATCCTTTTCATTAAATGTTAATTAGTTGTCATACATCTGTTGCAGCTCCTTATGGGAAAATATATTTAATTTAACCAAAGTGATTGATTGAAAATGGAGCCATGTATAAGATGAACTTAATTTTTTTTTTAGCTAATCTTCAGTTCTTGCATATTTTTAATAACTGAGCAAATTATGGTTTCATTAAAATATCAGTCTGACAGTCTGCAGCAGTGACGTTTGGTAGCTCTTTTGCCTCTTGTGTTTTAACTATACAGGTGTATGTCGATGCCATCATTTAGGGGAACATTTAGATTCAGATTCAGAGCAGTTTACTTGAACTCTTGAGTGTTTACTCCTTTAGTTCAGTTTAATCAGGTTCCACCTGGATGCCTGAAAAAGCAGGTCTCCATTTAATACGAGCTTCTATTCATTTTCAAGCACTGTGGTGCAGTCCAGAGCTATTACAGGAAATAATTTGAGTTTATCAGAGCTTTCTCACGGCCTGCTGCAGCTGTAAATGACATTGATAAGAGCAGTGAGACTGAACCAAAGGTTTGAGGACGTTAAACCAAAGCAATGAGCTTAAAATGTTGAAATGCTCCGTAGAACTACGAGGTACCACAGAAAGTGTTACCATTACAGTAGTCATTTAATCCACTGGTAATATGAAAATATAGATTCCTCATAAAGTGGAGCTCGGAGCTTCAACAGACAAGCATTTAATTAAGCAAAATGATTTCAAATGTTATGTCAGTATTTTTTAAATGTCATCAGAATCATGCAAAATTATTTCTGCACACCTGAATTTGTAACAGGTGCATCGGAAAGCAGTGAGATGTAATTTTAGGTAGTAACTTTACCATGTTGGTTTACTCTGTACACATGACATGTACTGCATGTCTGTCCGTCCTTGGAGAGGGAAACTACTTCTATTGCTCTTAAGGTTTCATCCATTTCTTTTTCTGTTAAAGTTTTTTTTAGGGAAACATTTTTCTTCTACAAATCGAGGGTCATCATTATGACATTATTAGGAATTAACAGTGGGTGGGGAGGCCAGAACCTCAAACAGCATTTTCCTGCTTGTACCATGGGCACTTGCCAAAGAAAAAAAATAGAACCAGTCATTTATATTTTCATCCATTCATTCATTCATTCATTCATTCATTCATTCATTCATTCATTCATTCATTTTGCAACCAAAATTTAAAGTTTTTCCACAGGCCATTACTTAGTTTTCCTGGTGAAGGAACTTGTGGGTTTGACTAATACCTGGAACAATCATTACCACCCCCATAAGGTTCTTATGCACTCTTCACAACACCAGTTTATAGGATGAACCTTGGTAACAACTTTGCAGTGGAAGATATTTCTAGTCTGCTCAGCTCATAGAACTCTTTGGCTCAGCTATAAGCCAGAAAGCTAACGCTATGCTAGCAAGATTTAAAGTCAATAACATTGCGTACCGGGGGCAATCAGTAAATATAATTTGACAGTATTGTCCCTAAATCAATATAAAAATTTATACCAACAAATGAAAGGCCATTGGTACTGTTCGTGCTGCCTGAAGAAGTGAGTTGAATAGCGAATGGTATGTGAGATGATTGCTGATGTGGTACAAAGTATCAGTAAGTTCAGATGGTCAGTGTATTTCTCTCAGCTTGTGTGTTAGTGTCCACCCTGTTGTATTCAGAGGATAAAACACTGTGGAACTACACTCAGGCTCTATCTGTACATATATAGATATTTTTGTAACCGGATAGTTTCCTCTACATTTGGACCTCTCGTCTGCACGCAAACCGGGTTTCTAAAATGGAGATGTTTTTTTATAAAGCCTTCCAAACGAACGATTTATCGAAATTGTGCATCTTTGTGCACATGTAAAACAGAGCATTTGGAAAACAATGACATCGTCTCTTCAATACTTGCATGCCCATTCTTGATTTGTGTAATAAGCATACGGTAAAAACGACAATAGCAGACTACTGGTTCGCTAACGTTATGTTAGCAATGCTTGGTCTTTGACTACTTTACACTGAAACTTTGTATTGCTGCACCACCTCACAGATGAACGAAAGCATCTGCTGCACCCAATGTTTTTGCTCCACCTTAGTGTCCTCAATTGAAAGTCCACTGGAATAGTTTTGGATCGGGACTGATCAAACCCACAGATAGTGGAATACTTCCAGAGACAGATTGTTGTCGATGAGGAATGAAAGGAAAAGCTTAGCATGTCCAGAGCATCACGCACATTATTTGGGTGAGATCCTTCATCCTTATATCGAAGGAGAACCAACGGTGATGAGATCTCAAGTTAGTGTTTTGAAAAGGGTAACATTAGCTTGTGTGCTTTACTACCTTTGTTTCGAGGTGAGACCAATGAAGGCAGCGATAGTACCGGTCACCGGTGAGTGTTTGGAGTCGATTTTATGTTCTTAAGTGGACAGAGATATTTTGTAAAATGAAGGTCTTGTGGACAGAACTGTTTTTTAAGATGAAAAATATCTGTACACATGAAGACTTTGACTGTGTCCCTGCTGCTGTAGCTACTCATCTTAGATACAGGCTGATAGCCTGCACATTTACTTAGAACAGTAAACAGACAGTGTCACTGGACTTAGTGTAGTTAGATGTCCTTTCTTAGAAATTAATGAATGTACTGCAGCCAGTCGGAATTGAGTATTCACCCTGACCCTGGTATGAATGAAACTGACTTAACCTGACTTCTACAAAAGTAAAAGATTCCCTGTTTATTTCACATTTAGTATGGAATAAACCAGCAGTAGGCAGGACAGTGTGCAGGAGATTTCATTAATATTTGTATATCAGAGAGTACGTATCTGCTATGGAGCCAAACTGATTTAAACACAAAAATGAAAAGACGCTGAAGTCAGACACAGCAAAGACATTTTTTAAAAGAAAGTCATGTTTGTACCCTAAAAAACCCAAACAGGCGTTCAGAATGTTTAAAGCTTAGAAAAGCAGCACAGTGACTGACTGAGGTTGCGCTACATGATTTGAAAGCCCTTTACAGTCGCAGGACAGCTTAATCGACAGTACTTACTCCCAATAGTCAAGGACAGGAGTGTAGCTGACAAACACAGGGAGTCCATACAGGTGGCAGGTTTGGGAGACGGAGGGGGGCTAGAGATGGATTTCAGAGGTAATTAGAGATGACATTCTCCAAAGACTGTAGTCGGCATCAAAGACCTTCTCTCCAAAGGAGCTGCTAGTTTCCTGGGAAAAGGTTAGGTGAAACCCCTGAAGACTGCAGGCACTCGCTCTCTTTTCCCTCTTCTTTAGTGAAGTAGACGGCTGACAACTTGCTGACACTGTACATTATCACACTGTAACTGTCACTGAAGGGAATATTTAAAGTGTCTGTTTGACAGAGGCATGGATGGCAAGAAACTGGTGGGTAGAAGAACAAGGGAGAAAAGTCTGGAAGTTGTTGCCTTGTTTCAGTTTCTCTTCATTCCATGTAGAGGATATAAGAGAGCATGTGGTGCTTAAAGATAGGAAAAGTCACTGATTTGAAACCCCAAACCAATATGTAATTATTAATTTGTTTTGTTTTTGGAAAGTAGTACCCACTGCCACACACAGCAGTTGGTATTAAAAACCTTGAAATCATTATGTCTCTTACATCATTATTTCATTTTTGCGATACGAGGAAGTCAGCTGGGTAATTACAGCAGAACAGTGAAATGTTACAGCGTGAAAGCGGCAGCAGGTTATACTGTCTGAAATGTCTTCTAACACTTGCTGTTTGCTCATAACTCAGTCTTACATAATTAAGAAGATGAAAATGTCGCTGAATGCCACGGAGAGTGTTAAAAACTCCCAGTGGATGTGGAGTACAGAGTGCAGTATGAGGATTAAAGCCAGAAATCTCCAAAAAAGTAACTGCCCAACAACCATATCACCAACCTGTAGATATATTTATAATATATCCCTTTTTTATTTTAGATATTCTTACTTCCATTCAGCCGTTTCTTACAAAGCTCGAGCTCTCACAGCCCACAACAACACACATACAGAGGGAATATATGAAAAAAAGCCCCTTAGTAAGGTTTAGTAAGGCATCGCCAATTATCTTTTCCCTTTCTGCAGGGCCATATCAAAGGTTTGTGCTCACTGAGGAGAAAAGGCAAGAAAATGTGTTTGAATGTCTTGTCCATATTAATAACAGATAAGACAAGGCTGTGGAGGGATCATGCCCTGAAGGATGTACCATGAAACACACAGCACGTCTTTCCTTGGCTCATTCGAATAGTCACAGGACAGTGGTTTATTTCAGTGCCAAGATAGTGCTGAACGGAGCACCCATGGGGCAATTTAAGGGTTTTGCTAAATCCACACCAAAGACACCACCAAAGACAAAAAACATAAAGTCAAATTCTGTGCAGGTAATCGTTTATCTCGCCCGTGGCTCTGCACCCAACAGTCATTTTCAGTATCAATTAATCTGCTAATTATTTTCTCTGTTAATCCGTTAATCGTTTGGTCTGTAAAATGTCAGAAAACAGAGGAAATGTCAGGTACCACCTCCTAAAGGTCATAAATCGAAATCATTAATCAATCATGAAATTGTTCGTTTTGTCAGAGCAACAGCCTGAAAACCCAAAGATATTTAGTTTGTTGTCACATAAAGACAAAGAAAAGCAGCAAATCATCTCACAGCGATTCTGCTTGACAACTAAATGACTATCAGTTGGTTTTCAAAATAGTTGCTGATTAATTTGACTAAATGATTAATCAAGTGGGCATTCCAGTGCTAAATCATTCTGCTCAACTTTTTCAGCACACATTGTAGACCATATGGGCTGATATACAGGGATGTACTGATTCTGGGCCGAACGCATCATAATGTAACTCAGTGTAACCTCCGTCAGCTGTTGGTTCTGTCCACCAACTGCTAACAGCTAACGTTAACCAGCTCTCTGCCTGCTGATGTCAACACTGTCAAACAGTGGGGTGCGTCCCAGTAGTAAATTTACTGCATCCTCCCATCTGGATGGCATCTCTGGGAAGATCTCTGTTCGTCCCAAACACGTTTTCTATTGTCCCTGGGACGCTGATAGTTTCAAGCCCTGTCTTCCCTGTGCAACATTGATGTGACAAAATGGAAGAACATTGAGCACTGAATGTCATCGTATATGTCAGTCGGCTGATGGCGGTCAATAAGACGAATATGGGCTGATACCAGTGTGTGATCAATAAATTGATGCATCCCTACAGAAGTACGCCATTCTCGTTATATCTTCATTATGTTTAAACAAGTGTTCCCACAGAATTAGAGTCTATGTTTGGTGATACCTGACAGACTGTGTGTGTGTGGGGTGCACCAGATCAGTACACTTTCTGTTGCTGCCATTACACAGGTTAGACCTAGCACTGGACTGTGGAGTGCAAGGTTTCCATGGGAATGCAGCAGTTTGATCTAAAGTAGGTTGGAAAAACAGTATAATGGTTTTCAATGGGTGTGTTCGTGCATCCAGTTTGATTCTAAACACTAAAATGACAGCACTGTTTGAAGAAATGGAGCATTCTGTTTTTATATGGATGAACAAGAGGTTATGTTTCACTTTCACTGCGCTTGCTGAGAACTCTCTGAGAGCTCTACGAGAGTGTGGTGCTCTGAATAACCAAATAGTTGTACATTTCAACAGTGCTCTGAATTAACAATTGGTCCAGTTTGTGCTAGAGTCACTTGGAGTGATTGATGAGCACACCTTTTTGTGTTTGCGTGTGAGAGTGTTGTGGTCGCGACTGGTGATATTGTGGCACGCAGAATATACATTATAATGTATGTTTAACAGTAATAGAGTGAACCTTTAGCGTATTTTTGATATGAATGTACGCCGCACTGACATGAAGCTGAACTTCTACATTGTCAGCACACCTCTATACACATGGAAATTTGAAGTCCAAGATCTTTGGTGAAGCTATCTTTGCTTCTTTTTCATGCATTTCAAGGACAAGGCAGGCGATATTCTACATTTCTGTTGTCGTCAACAAATCCCACGAAAAGGCCAAAACCAACAATGTATTAGTTCATCTCTCAGTACCTTCCCCATCCTGTCTGTGGCTCTCATCTCCAAGTCCATTCATTCTGGCTGAAGATGTGAATCACAAATAATCACAAAAACCACACACACCTTCTGCCTTTATTCATCAGTCGGTGTGGAGAGAGGGACAGTAAACATGGGGAGAAAGAGTGGTATGACATGTATGACATGCAACAGGGAGTCCAACTGCAGAGGTAAATTCTAAGCTTTGAAAAAAAACAACAACAATTTTTTTAGCTGGACACTAATTTTTAGTAAACGTGACTTAAACAGAGGAATCATGTGTTTGTTAGGGAGTATTTTCAGTGCCAGTGTTCATTTTGATGAAGGAACATGTCACCTCTTGAATGTATATATCTATTCAACATACAGTGCATATAACTGTACATACTTCTTATCTTTATTCTTATTCTTGACTTTTTTTCTGTTGATTTATGTATTGTAGTAACCGTCATAGCATAATGCATATTATATATTTCTTTTTAAAGATATTTTATGGGCATTTTTTGCCTTTAATTGATAGGATAGTGAGGTGTGAAAGGGGGAGAAAGAGAGGGAGAGACATGCAGCAAAGGGCCACAGGCTGGAGTCGAACCTGGGCCGCTGCGGCAACATTCTTGTACATGTACGCCTGCTCTACCACTAAGCCACCGATGCCCTGCATATTATATATTTCTGAACATAATACTAGTTTATAGTGTAATGTGGCACAGTGCATATATTTGTATATTTTTACATACTTGCAGACTCAGCACAGTGAAGATATATATTTTATTCCTTATTTCTTACGTACTCTATCCTTACACTGGAGCGACTGTAATGAATCCCAATTTCCCCTCGGGGATCAATAAGGTATTTCTGATTCTGACCTTGTGCAACAGTGTACCTTGCTGACGTGTTTCCAGCCATGCTAGGAGGATGTTGGTCGGTGTTTTGGTGAGTCGGTCCACCACTTTGGTCCAGGCTGAAATATCTCAACAACTATTGACTGGATTGCCTTGAAATCTGGTTTATATATCTATAGTGACCAGAAAATGAATTACACTGACTCTGGTGATCCGTTTACATTTCCGCTAGTGCCATGAGTAGGTCAAAGCTTTCACTTTGCCTGTGAAACCATGTGTCCAACATCTACAGGGTGGACTGGCACAGACTTTGGTACAGACATTTAGAGGCAGACTTTGGTGGTTTTCTGACTTTTCCCCCAGCTCATCCATAAGGTTCACATTTCTGTTTTTTATTGAAATGTCTCAGTAGCTACTGGATGAATTACCATGAAATTTGATGCAGTCATTCATGCTCCCCTTAGGATGGTTTTTAATCACTTTGGAGTTGGCGTAATGTAGTTGAGTCTGTGCATGTGTCTACCCCTACCTACATATATGTTTGGTCTGGAGATCCTGTTTATTTACCATGGCTATATTACAGTACCCTCTTCCAATTAACACGTTACAAATGGAGGCATTTCCATATAATATGCATTTTACAGTATGTACTAATGTTATATAAATGCATGATATAATTTGGAGTCTGAAATTTGGGATGATTAGCATACGTTTGGATATTGCCTGTGTGTATTTCTGAAGGAAGAGAACTCAAGACTTTTTAATTAAGGTTCATGTTTGCAGGCTGTTATTTACATTACCAGTGAACCGCCTGAGGCGTCTTGCGGGCGCTTCTTAGACATGTCTGGCACTGAGCTTTCTGCGTGTGTGTGTGAGAGAATACATTATGTGCATGTAAGTGAGGACAAGGAGATGATGATTATGGAGCTATGAGGTAATGCCATTTTGCAGAAACAAATGTGTGTGCTCATATTATCACATCTTCCATGTGCAGTGGGTGCAGAATTTCACACCATCTGTCCCTTTTAATTATATTATGTTTGTCATCTTAACTTGGGTGAATAATCAAACTCACATTGGTGCGTTTGGTGAGCTGAAAGCAGATTTCCACCCTGGTGGATGATTGAGATATATTCTGTCCTATTTTATCCTCATCTTCCTCTTTTAAATAACAGTTAACAGACTTATAACCAAATGTATTTTAGGTGGGATTTGGCTCCAAATAGTATGCCATATTGCCCTCAGATGTTTGGGAACATATATGATTAAAAAGGTTAGTTTATGAGAATATACGAGCATTCATAACAATTGCATGGCACCTACACTTGGTTGCCTCCCTAATCTCATTTTAACGATATTTTCAATGCAAATCATTAAATAATGAAATTAGTGTATTGTATGCCAGTAAATGATTAATGTCTTATCTCTAAACGATGCACATCTTGGAACAACTGCTTCAGAATTACACGCTCCATTAAAACAGTGAAGGAAAAGTAGGAAAAAAAAACAAGAAGTACACTACTCTGTGTATCAGAGTATTCCCAGTGCAGCTCAGCAAATATCCACCGTGGCACTGAGCGGTCTGAATAATGATGATTCAATACTATTAGGAGACCACCGCATCCCCCAATTAAATGATACAAAAGCAATAAATACATTTAGTTCCCTGAGTCCTTTCTATCAATTCTCTGCATTTATTAGATTTATTCATCTCTGCTCTCCGGTGGGAAAATACAGCCTCGTTTCAGGAGTTATTTTGTCTCCTTTTTTGCTGAATATATTGACTCATCAATATATAATGTCATCGATTTTTAGGAAGTGCTGGCAGAAAACAACACACAAAACTGTTGTGCGAGTCTCCTTGGTTTCAACCCACTAACTCGATTTGTGACATAGCAGAGCAACGTGGATATAAATTGTGCTTGAGCGTATCCCCACTCTTTTGTTTTGTTGTGATGGGTTTTTCTCGGGCGGCTTGATGCTCATATTGAAGTCGCACTTTTGGGCACATTGCTACCACACACACTCACACTCTTACACACACACACACACACACACACACACACACACACACACACACACACACACACACACACACACACACACACACATACCTCTCCCAGTAACAGGCCTTTGAAAGCTCAGCTCCAAACACTCCTCTGCCAGTCAGGACACTCAAATGCACCATCGGACTTCCAGACAAGACCGGTGAGGCTTTCATTTCGCCAACGCTTCAGTCCTCCATTTTCATTTTCCATACTGGCCTTTCACATTTTCTTGTTCCTTACATCACTCCCTAAGAGCTTTATGGTCTGCTGCTCTGCTCCTTCTCCGTACTGTGCTTGAATTAAGTGGGGACTTCGACTCAGCCATGGAGTTTTGGAGTGGATCTGAAGGTTTCTGAGAATTACTGCTTAAAGTGACTTCAGCAGGGGCAGCAGGACTTGGAAACTATATAATGTTAAAATCAACATCATGATGATGTTAGAGTATTTTTCCACTGATAGTAAAACATAATCAAATTGTTGTTTAGTGCAGTTAACTATGTGCTGGTGTGCATTTCTCTTCACCCAAGTACAAGCAATTGCTCACGTGTGTGATGACAAAATGCGGGAATACAGGAATCCGTATGCAAATTGTCTGCATGGCAGCTATGTAACACCAGGGTTGGTGCAAATGATCCACATTGCCATGTTACATTTATGTAAAAGAAAAAGTGTTTCCTCCTAAATATTGCCCGTGTGAAGGTTGGGAAGGTCAACACTTCATCCAACTCAGCGAAAAATAGGGATGTTATAGAGCGTAGTGTGCTGTCTCCAAAACAACCTCCACGTGCTGCATTGATGAAATACTCTTTGACGGGGATGCCTCGGGACAAATACGCATTTGCGCTACATATGATATGTGGTCAAATGCGTCTCAGACCACCTCTGTGAGTGGTTTGAGTGATTGGATTACAATGTGTTTTGGTGTTTTGGTTGTTTGTATATAACTCTGTCCACTCATGATCTGATCACCCAACATGCAACAGTATGAGAGTGTTACGGTACGATAACCGCCTCAGAAAATAATGTAGTTTCACGTTATTACGTTATTACGTTATTACAGAATTTATGTTATCAGTCAGAGTGACCCTTAAAGGAATGAAAACGGAAGCGTTATATTTGGTTGTACATACGTTTTATGCTATAATTGAAACCATTTTGTTAATGAAAGTGTGTGTAGAAAGTCTGTCCCTGGAAAATAACTAAAATAAAGGGGAGATTTTATTTTATTTTTTACAATATCGTAGATAAGCAAATGTATACGGTATGATACCTGTCAACTTCTATATCACGGTGTGCTGATACATTGCTGCAACCCTACCCAAGATACCTGTTAATACCAGGTGTGAACAGGCTCTATGGGGCTAACGTTTTTCAACACAATACATGAACTAATCAGACTCCGAAGTTGATGCTTATGCTAACATTAGCTGTTGTGGCTAGCCCCATTTCCTTAATTTGTAATGTTAGCAAGAGCATATCTGTCTTGTCTTTGTTCATAGTTAGCATCATTGAAAATGAGTCTCCCTCAATTGATTTCCTGAGTCTTAAATTAAGGTTTGAATGAATGAATGAATGAATGAATGAATGAATGAATGAATGTCAGTTGCATTACCATCTTCATTTTATCTCGGCTAAAGCAGAAACCAAATTCATAAGACATTTTGGCTATGACCTGTGGTTATGACATCTGTTGGAACAAAGGATTTTATTGGCCAAACAAATATTACCACAAGCAGAAATCCACTGAAATCAAGGTCTGTCCAGGGTTCCTGCGGATCCTTAAAAAGTCTTAAAAGGCATTGAATTCATTGATCTAACAATAAGGCCTTAATTGGCATTAAAATGTCTTAAATCAGTTTTTCAAAAGTCTTAAAAATGTTAACACGTGGTAAGTAGGATTTCAGATTCTAATTAGTCTAAACTATTATACTAAAAATAATAGGTAACATTTATTTTTTAAAAATAATTTGCCGAATAGCAGTAACGTCA
>NC_065509.1:36250335-36274581 GCF_006386435.1 Epinephelus moara
AGGCGGTGCAGTCGGTGGAGAGCAACTGCAGCGCCTGGCTCTAAAAACTGCGGCCGCCTTGCTCTCGCGTTTTTTTCGCCGTCCACTTTTGTAATACGTCAGAGCAAGTCGGGATGAAGTTGGACACAAAACTAACCGGCATGCATTGTGCGCCGATCGCCGGTGATCGAATCTGCGCAGGCCTGGCTCATCTCGAACGAACCTAGTGTTTGGGTGCACACCTACACTAAAAGCAAAGGTACTGTGGTGTCTGAACACCAATCATACAAATCAAATGAGGGAGTTGCAGATTTATTCATTTATTTCATTTGTGTTGATTGTGTCGTTGGTCTTAAATTTTATTTCAAGTGGCATTAAAAAAGTCTTAAAAAGTCTTAAATTTAACTTGCCTTAAGCTGTAGGAACCCTGTCTGTCAGAATATTTCCCCCTCTGCACAAATGTTCTGAGGGGATGTGCGAGCAAGACCATTTTTTATAAATTACAACTTTTCAGACAAACATCCCTGCTTGGTGTGAAATGGCTTAGAAACAAAGAGTGCACCTGTGTGACCTTCACACTATCACCCTTATCTTTACAAAATGATTATCACACTGCTTCCTGCGTTGATACCTTATGTTTTGTAGGAAGATAAATCATGAAATATATTTTGTTAGAGATATGGTTTTGGCTCCGTAGTTAAAAAAGTTGTCTGTGATGACTTTTTGAACCCCTTTCTTTAAATTTTGTTTGCCTACCAGACTTTAAAGACAGAATCCAGTATTTTTGTGTAGCACCATGAAAATGGGAATGAAAAGGGAATTGAAAACATCACCTCACCAGTGAGTGAGAGCTACACGACTTCTTGTCCTTTGATTCTTCATTCAGCACTTTCAGTCCTTGCACCCTCTTGCACTCAAACATTAATGCTGAGCATGCAGTAATTAAGGTCTGTGAAGGTCACAGACATTGAGATCGAGCCTCTGACCGTTTCCTCCTCCCATGTCACTGTTAGCCTGTGATTTGCACTCACACATCTGGCAGGGAGTGTGAGGGAACATGCCAGATGTGTCACGGTGAGGATACAGACATGCTGACACACTGTGTTCAACAGAGGGTTGACAGCAGTTTGATTTCACGCAGGTTCAAGTTCATTTCTGGTATACTGCTGCCTTCATACTGAGCTGTGCTGTCGGTCTTATCTGGAGTGTCTCTGTTGCTTTCCCCTCCTGATTTTCTCTCATCTTCTAAAAGGACTCTGTCTGACTATCCTGTTTTTCGTTCAGTGCAGATTGTGTGAGTGATCATAAGTAAGTAAATGACTTTTTGAATATTAGATGAGAGTCACATTCAATGGTAATAAAACTATCCCAAAGTAAAGCCTCATATTAATCTGCGTTGGTTTGTTGGATTCAGAGCCATTTATTTAGACTTGCAAATTATGTCACCTGTTATCATCCTGTATGAGACAGCTTATAACAAAGACCTATGACCTATTAACTACTCCACTAACTAGCTAACTACGTAGCTGATGAGTTAGTTATGCAACAAACCAGCTAATGACTAAAACTTTTTGACGGACACAAGGGACAACGGACATTTACACTTTGCAAAAGTTCATATTTATTTTATTGACTAGCAAAGGACAACATCTTCCATTGTGAAACATGTTATTTTTCTAGCTAAAACTCGCAGGCATCTTTGGAAGTCAAGTGTTAAAAATCACTGTCTGATAAAGCAGCTGTCTGGCTTAGGTTGGCAGCTTGATAGCTGGCTGGCTGATTTTTGGAGTCTTGCAAAGTCGAAAAGTAGTTTAACTTAGCTTTAGACATATCTACAATGGCCGTCTTTTTTCTGTCCTGCATTAATGTTTTCTGACCTTGCCTTTCCTCAAATTACTGATAGACGATAGGGCTGCAACTTAATGTGATTAATCGATTATCTAGTATGTTGGTTAATTGATGACAACAGTGGTTGCAGCTCCATAGACGACAGTGCTTGGCAAAACATAGGACGTACAAAGCACTGAATAAACAGGTGATTTGTGTTCTGACATGAACCTTCATGCAATGATCTGACCACAAAGTCCAACGTACCTCTCTGTGCTGCTCTGAGAGGCAACACAAATAATACAATCCCTCATTCTTGACCTTGGACAAACATTTCTGTCGAAAGCTATAGAAAAAAAGCTAGACAGTGGACCTTGAGTTAAGAATTATTTTCAAGGTACAAAACCTGATTCATATATATCGTGATTATATATTAAAAAAACATTTTGGTTTAGGTACAAAACAACCTAAGTTCCCAAAGAAAGTCCCTGACGGCACCACAGATGCTTTATACTTCTGTTAGCCTGTGGAAGTCCAAGGGAATAACAACATATTTGTCAGTTTTAAAGGAGATCTACCGGCACACAAGTTAAAACTTTGTTAAAGAAAAACAAACTTTGAACCTGAACAACACACCGGAATCCATACCTTGCATGCAAACAATAAACTTAATGCTCAGTGTGTTTTACTTTAAAAGAAGAAATGCAAGAAAGGCTTAACTTAAAGGGACTTTGAATCAAAACAAAAAGGTATGGCCATGATTTAGGAAAATTAATGTTATTTTTTGGCAGAAATACAAAGAACTCAAGTTTAAACTGAGGATGTGGTTAAGCAGGATTTTCTAGAAAATGGAATTTTTCATGCTGTGGGTCTTTTCCTTTTTAATCAACATGTTGACCAAGACCCCCAAGTAAATAAAACTAGACTCAACTTTAATGTCTGGGGCTTTATTTAATCCTGCTTCGTCCATCTGGTGAAACATGCTGGGCAATGTACACAGGGGACTCAACACTTGTCTTTGAATGCAGTTTTAGTGGATCACACGCCAAGAGAAGAAGAATCATTATAATTTCCCTGCCTGTGTAGGCCTCAAAGGAGTTCTGTACTTTAGATAGTGGCAATTACAAAGTAATATTGCCTGTGAAAACAGATGGCTATGAACTGCCGTTTGAAAAACAGAGACCAGGATCAAATTTACTACACTGAAAGATAACTTTATTCCTCGCTCAATGAACTGCGCCGAATAAGGTCAAATCTCTGTTTACATGAGGTTAAGTTTCTCTTTTTAGAATAAGATGGCTGCATGAAATTGATGTTTACTGCACATCTATGGGTCACAAAGCAATCATCTGTCTCTTCCTGCCACAGTTATGGAGGCAATGACTGTGGTTTGATAACTGCGACACCCATTCCTTTGTTAAATACAAACAATGAGATATGGCGCAGGTTGTCAGAAGGAGTCTTTCATGTGTTTATTTCTTCGCTGGCTGTTCATCAACACAGAGGTGAGGGTTGTCATCAGGCAAAATAACAAACATCAACTGAACAAGAGCATGTTGTTTGGAGTTAGATGAATGTTTTGATTAGAAATCAGCAGAATTCGAACTCATTTCTTCTCTGTTTTATCAACTGTAATGATATCATAAAACATTGTTTCCTCTGAGAGCAGGGAGAAGGAAACAGCTTTTTTTTTTGCCTCCGTGCTGCTGACAGCTCTTTCCAGATGCATCATGTGTTCGGGTTGGCGTTCGTCCGTCCGTCCAACTGTCCATCCCTCCCATTCTCATGACCCTGATATCTTGATTGCGTTGAGGGGATTTTTTTCAAATTTGGCACAAACATCCACTTGGACTCAAGGATGAACTGATTCGATTTTGGCGGTCAAAGGTCACTGCAAACTCACATCTGTCCCCTTTTCATGAACGTGGTATCTCATAAACGCCTGGAGGCAATTTCATCACATCTGGCACAAACGTCCACTTAGACTCAAGGATGAACTGGTTAGAATTTCTTGGTCAAAGGTCACTGTGACCTCATAATGCTCCGTAGAAACCCTTTCCTGGCCATCATTGGATGCCATATCTCAGAAACAGAAGGGAAGACATTTGGTCTAATCCTGAATTGGTGACACTAATATTTGGTGTCCACCTTGAAACTGTGGTGATTGTGAAGATCTTCTGTGCTGCCAGGTTGAAGATGTGTGTGAAGCATCCAAGTTTTGGAATATGTAGCTTCTTTGCAACAACATCCAAATTTGAAGCCTTGCCTACTGTCATGGCTGCATATGAGTCTGGATAGACATGGATGCAAACTGCAACTTGACCGGCTTGCGGAGGCATACAACCTCCAGACGGTAAGTCTAGATTTCCCCACAAGCCACTGATGCTCAAACATCATGAGCATTATTGGAGACCAGTTTTTGACTTCATATCATTAAGTAAAGGAATGTGAACACCATCAGCCAGAACATTAAAACCACAGCCCTTGATCATCTCGCTACAATACAGTGTTCTGCCGGGAGACCTTTGGTTGCCGTGCCAACTGACAAAAACTGCTCAGGAATGGCTTGAGGAAGGTGACAAAGAGCTCAAAGCAGCAACCAGGCCATCAAATTCCCCAGATCCCAATCTCGTCAAGCATCTGTGGGATGTGCGGTATCCCAGAGGTCCTGTGTCCATGTCTCCACAGGTCAAAGCCAAGTCCGATTAATGGCAGGGCCTCTGACCTGTTGATGGATGCCCACAGGACCTCTGGGGGTGTCTTGTGGTGTCTGGTACCAAGGTGTTCGCAGCGGATCTTTTGAATCCAGTGGATTGTGAAAACAATGCATTGTAACCAGATTCATTCATTCATTTTCTGTAACTGCTTATCCTGTTGAGGGTCATGGAGGACTGGAGCCTATCCCAGCTGACACTGGGCGAGAGGCGGGGTACACCCTGGACAGGTCGCCAGACTATCATGGGGCTGACACATAGAGACAACCATTCACACGGTCAATTAAGAGTCACCAATTAACCTACTCTGCATGTCTTTAGACTGTGGGAGGAAGCCGGAGTACCCGCAATAAAACCAATGCTGACACGGGGAGGACATGCAAACTCTGCACAGAAGGGCCCCCCCCACCCGGGGGTGAATATCTTTTATCCCCCCACCCAGGGTTCAAACCAGGAACCCTCTTGCTGGGAGGTGACAATGCTAACCACTGCACCACCGTGCCAACTTGTAGCCAGGTGATCAAAGTTATCCACTTCACCTGTCAGTAGTTTTAATGTTGAGGCTGATGGGTGTATGTGCCTTACTCTTTTTGTGAACTAAACCAAACCTCTGCGGGTAAATGTTAACCTACGGGCAGAAAAACTCTTGTCTGTCTCATCAAAAAGATAATGACATGATCAGTGACTACTATTAACTGTACACTTTTCTCAGAAGTGTCTTCAGACTTTTGTACTCCCCCTCTGCCCCATAAGCAGGTTAGTAACCTTGAGCATTACAGCATCATTAGGACCAAACCGCACTCTCATCTCGTCAAGATGCAAAAAAATCTCATTTACATAGCACATCTCTGGGAGCAGAATTCCACACTGCAAAATTGCATCGCAGGACTAATTGGATTTCCAAGTGCCTTCACACATATTACCACATCTTTATGTGTTTTATGTAGACAGCAATATCACTGCGGAGGAAAGGGTTGTGTAACGTCGAGTTATCTATAGACACTTCAATCAGTTTACTGGTAATGAAGTCGCTAGCGGTTGAGTAATTTATTGGTGTGTTTTGTGCCATGCTAATGGTGTTTTGCCTCATTAAGCCACATAGTGTAGGCAGATATTTTGTCTTAGGGGTTAGTGGTACAGGTTTCACTGTGGCTTCAGGTAATAATTTGCTCCTTCTTCCCGTAGATTTGACATATCAGCTTCCGTTACATACGGTTATGGAGCTCATAATTTGTATTATAATTCATGTTTATTTTATCTGCACATCAGCAATAACTTACCACAACAATATGCAGGCCCATTTTAGCCTCGTATCATTATCACTGCGGCAGCATTCATATATCAGTATTACATAGTGCTCCAAACACAAAAAGTAAGGGGAGTTGATAGTGTAAAAATTCATTACCCTGACAGTCTTTTTCTTCATCTGTAAACAATACCTTTAACCAAGTTCTCTGTGAGGAGTGCTGGCCATTAAATCATGAAGCGGCTCTGCAGAGGTCATTACTTTTAATGGCTACATTGATGAATGATGGTGTTGGGGCAGGTTGATGAGGTCAGGCAGGGATCTGAGTGTGAAAGTACCACCGTGGTCCACACAGGGAACAAGTTGCATTAAACCTTCAACAGTGTATTCTTAGCTGTTAAGTTATCAAAAGTAAAGTTAGTGTCATCATGCTCACTAATGACCGCAGTATAATTTGTGCAGAGACGAGTGTTGGCAGGCTCCTATGAAGTAAAGGTTATAGTTTGTTGGAAAAACAAAGAGCTGCACTGGCTTTAAGCTCTGCAGTGTGCACATTGCTTGCTGGCCAAATTAATTTAATACTTTGAAAAGTACAACCCCCAGTGTGCGACCATCTGCAATTAGTCTAAAATATTACACAGTTCGTTTTGTTGCCTTGGAGATCTTCAGTTTTATAACCGATCAAATGGCTGCTAAATCTGCGCGTTCCCTCAGCCTCCATTGTCGCTCTTTCCCTACAGCCATTGTTGTTATTGCTGTTCTCAATTTTTATTACCACTACTGGTGTTTTCCCAAGGTTACCATTAACACTTTAATCTACACAAGCCCCACTGAGTTAAATAATAAAATAAAGAGCATTTAGCACACAGGCTCAGTATGTATAAATAAATTCCTATACTGCACAATGATACAGTATATTCAGCTTGTGTTACCAAACTCTCTTGGTACCTTAGCGGATCAGTGTGAAGCATGAGCTGCACTCAGGAACTCAAAATTACTTTTGTTATTTGTCAATCTACACAATTTCTCAGGCAGTTGGCAGTTGAAATACATATTTTCACAAGTCCTTCCTTCACACAGCACACACATGCACAGGCACCTCTCCGGGTGCCAGTCCACACTCCATACTTGGTCCCTTCGGGGATTTGAATCTGCGACCCTCCGGTTCCCAAGCCAAGTCCGCACAGACTGAGCTGCTGCTGTCCCTAACAGTGAGATTGATATGTGAAGATGTTTTCTCTGTAGTATTTCCTGTAGTTTAATCAACCCAATTGCTAGAATAAATGTCGGCATTGTAAACGGATATGTAACATTTGTACATTATTATGCAGCAGATTTGTTTAAATTTTACATTTCAACATCACCGTGGTAAACGTGGTTTTGTTGAGGCACAAAAACCACTTGGTTATGGTTAGGAGAGATCATGTTTAGGCTTAAAACACCTGCTTTTGATGCAACAGTCGCCGCCTGAAATACCACAGATGTCTCGCTAAAAAACAGTTTTGTTGTTTGTTGGTCACAGACAGTGGTTTGCAGTCGTCTGCAGCTTGGCAGCAATAAGAGAAAATGATCCTTTATTAGTCCCACAGTGGAGAAATTTGCATTGTTACAGCAGCACAGGGGATAGTGCAAAATAAGGAGCATCAGTAAAAAACAAACAACAAAACACAAAGCAATATAATAAATAAACAGTAGAGAAAAGCAAAGTAAGATAAATAGAATGGCTGAGTAGCTGAATTTACGTTATTGCACATAGAAGTACAGATATCGCACAGTTTAGTATACTGATATTGCACATGAGTGATTATACATAATCGTCAGTTTTGGTGTGTGTGGACTTGTGGGAGCAGATGCCACGTCATCCACCATCCCACCACCTCCTATGACAAAGCCATGTCATATCAGAAATACATTTATTCACAAACTTGATGAGATACATATAAAACATATAAATGTAACGTGTCCATGTTTTGCAGAAATATACAATACCAACATTTTCCTCTGACGACTGTGGTGAGTTTAATTCAGCAGAGAGTGATTTAGTGCATTTCCCCCAAGGAGAAGAAACACATGATCAATTAATGTAATTATTTCTTAACGATTCATACTTGATATGGACTGTGGCCAGTGTGGAACAATGAAATTAAACCATGAAAAGAAATATGAGAATGAAAGCCATCAATCTGAGCTTTGCAGATGGGTCATTGTTTTGCCATGATATTGTTAACTATTGTCATCTCATCATCATCACTGATGGCTGAATAGTCTGTAGTCAGATATGTCTGGGTAGCTGTCACTTGGTATCCCTAGAGAAATACTTCACCCCCCAAATGACCATTTGTATATCAATTACTCACCCCAAGTTACGTTGTAAGCACTCTCAGTTGTTTTTCTCATATGCCTCTATGTTGAACAAAGAATCCAATAGCAGAGCAAAGTCTTGATGAAGAGAAGTATACGGGTCCACATTTATCAACAGCACAACTATATCAAAACATCTATTTACAGACTCACACACAGTTTGTGCAGTATACTCCAAGTCTAATTTACCTGGTTTTATGCTTTGTACCTCCCAAACACACAGCCCTTTCTGACGTGAAACTGAACTCAACATTTTGCTCTTCCAAACTACAGACTACAGATCAAGGCAGAGGCTCCTTTAACAAAGAACATAATTGTACAATATGGAAACAGCTAAATCTTTTTGTGTTGTTAAAGCTACCCTATGGGTTTTCTTGTTTGTGATCGTAAAACATTTGCAGAGAGGATTTTGAAATATTTTAAATCTACATTGGCTACATCTGTGTTCTGGAGCTTCTTCTACCTTCCGTTTGTTAGTGCATTGTTTTAACACTAATGACTCATCCAGTGCAATAGCAAAGGACCGTCTGTAAAATGGGAATTGTGTTGTCCATGTGGATCCTCATGCCACTTGCAAAAATACTGTTTCATAGAGCTGCTACTGTAGTGATCAAAAACTCAAACACAAAATCAAAATTAGGGCTGTAAGTTTCTGGTTGGTTGGTTGATTTGTTGGTGGTTATGCTCTTGTCCGCCCAAATTCTCAATGGTTGACGGTTGCTTGTGTTACTGTAGACTCACAAGTCAGTCTTTAGATGCTTTGCTTAACTAAAGACTGATGACTTTCTCCCTGATTTTGTGTTTAGATGGGCGGATACAATTTCAGAGTTTAAAAAAACTCCCTACGTTGCAGAACCAATAGTAAATATGCAGGGTGGTCCGTCGGTGGCTCGCTGAACTCTTGTGCTTGTAAACATAGTTCCACTAGAAACACGTGTAGCGGTACAAAATGGCTCAGCCGCGCTCGCAGAAAACGCCGTCAAAGTTAGTGGATGTTTGTCGCGTTTGCGGCGACACATTCTCACCAACTAAAAGAAACAAACATAATCTTTTACAAGGCCATGACTCATCCGTCCGGCCGGACTATAGAGGGAATCACCTTGTTGTTTACAAATACTTGCGGATAGAAAACCAGCAGAGCTTTTAGCTATATATTTATATATATCACATTTTTCACATCACTGTATCACCGTTTAGACTAATCCGATGTTTGTAAAGTCTATAAACACAATGATTGAACAAACATTACTATTTCTTAGCCGTTAGCGGTGTCTGTAATAGGTAAAACGGTCCGTGAAAAAAATATTTTTTCCAGCGGATATCTTAGTTACAACATGATTGAGCTAGCAAAGCAGTTTTGTGTTGCTATGTGTGGTATTTATTCAGTTTTGGGAAATCACGATGTCTAGAAAGTGGCTGCAGCTGACAGGGACAGCTAACAGCAGCAGCAAAGCTAACATCAGGACGTCATCTGTTAAAAGCCTCCTGTTGTCAGATACGACATTAAACTACTCCAGTTAGCTCAATCATGTTGTACCTAAGACACCCGCTGGAAAAAATATTTTCTTCACGGATGAGCACACGTTTGATAAAACGGAGTTTAATCTCTCGGCATCCATTTTCAAGCTCTCTGTGTGTTTGTTTCCTTGCGGATGAGAAAAGGGGGAGCGCACATTTCTGAGAAGCCGTGTCCTTTTCAAAAATGCAAGAGGCGTTGCTTTGTTGCCGACTGTTTGTGTTAAACACACTTTAGAAAGGAGTGTCCCCAGACGATCAGAAGGCGGAGATCTCTGATTGTCTGGTGGCAAGATTAGTGTTACTGTAATAAGGCCATGTGTCCACCAAAGCCGTTTTTCACAGCAGAAAATGGTAGTTACTGTTGTTAAGCACTTGTAGATGTCTGATGTGACCGTTGGTCTTTGTGGTATTTGTCCTTCTGCTTCTCTACTGTGATTGAAAGGCTGGTGACAATGTCACGATGATGTCCAGTGTGTCTGATTTTTCTCATCTTTCCAGTTCAATGTTTGGAGGTGAGACAGATTCACTCAGGTGGAAAAGCCCGACAGTGCGCAGTTTATTTTCGGATAATATCACAGTGGAGATCACATTTATTTTGTGCTCAACAATCTATTTGTTCCAGAGTTTACAAGTCTTCATGTCGAGCACTGTGACAAAAAAAAAAAAGCTTTGTCAATCACACAGTGTTACCTGACAGAGAGCACTCAGTGCACTGTGGCGATTTAATCTAGAGATAACATGCAGTTATTTTTCCCCCATCGATCGATCGATTGGTTGGTTGAAGAATAGGTAGTATTTCAGTTGACCAAGATTTTCTTTGGTTGAATACTGCCCTACTCACAATACAAATGATCTAAGTCATTTGGCCAAACTGCTGCAGTTAATAAATGAATATTCTTCTTGACTTTTTCAAATGTGTACCTAGCTGACTTCAGCTAACTCTAACAGGAGTTCTAGCTATAAATTCTTGAGGACATAGTCTTCCTGAGGCTTCATTTGTGACCCTGTGGGCAGATGAAGGTTACTTGGTTGCATAACTATCTGCAAAGGTTTTTTTTCTATTCTTAAGTCACAGTGATGTTGAAATGTTGTTTGTGCACAAATGGTTAACGAGATGTCCAGGCTGAATGTTGTTATACATTTTAATCACCTTTGTACAACAAATGCATGCAAAACAGGATAAACAAACTGAAGAGGTTAAAAATAAATAAATAAAAAAGCAACAGAAAACCCTCTTGCTGAGGTTATGGCCTGACAGGCTACACTTGTGTTCTGGTGTGAGGAATAAGAAAGACAGAATGAGTGTAGAGGCAGCATGTCATAGCCCTGACAGCTCAGACAGCCAGCCATTACATAAATGTATAGGTAGCGGTCAGATATCAAAGTGAACACTTTGAAAAACATTGCTATGCTTTGGCAAAGGAAATGTGTCACATTTGGGGCAGGAAACACTGATGACTCTCATCAGGGTTTCACAGAGAGCAGGAGATATACTTTACTGTGCTGAAAATGATTAGTCAATCAGTCAAACAATGTCAGTCAACAGAAGGAATATATTAATACTGAAGCATTTTTAACAGTAATACTGAGGCAGAAATGCCCAAAATTTACTGTTTCCAGTTTCTCAGATTTGTTTTATAGCTGTAAGAATAAAGTGGAACTATCCTTCACTAAAAGAGCGTGGAACATTAAAGTGAATTGTGGAAACAGAAATCAGGTAAACTTTTCCTCCCTGCTCTCCAAGTCTGACGTCAACAGTTAACAGTAATGATAAGTTGATGTGCTAATGTTAGCTTGCAGTGCATTAGTCTTGAGTCTGTCGGTCTTGGTAACTTAGCTCAGCAGTGCATCTGCTGGTCTGTTTGTATCTTTCTTGTTTGCCAGCCACTTCCAGGGCTGTTCTGTGAGGGTGAAATACAACTCTTTTTTAAGTTTGATAAACACCAACAGGCAATAGGGCTGCACAATTATAGCCAAACTTTTCCACTTTTTATGCGTATGGTCTGTCATAAATAACGACAGCCATAGAATTCAAAGGCCTGAGACACATTTGAAATGAGGTGAATAATCATCCATGATATTGAAAATCTTTCAGACAACACTAAAATATTTTCTTTTAAACTTCTCCAGTTTTTATTCTCTCTCCAAATCTCACACACACATCTGGTGACATCTCGTGATATTTCAGAAAGAGACTTCTTCTTAACGAGGCAATAACAAACAGACCAGATAAGTGAAAGGTAAAGAGACACTTCAGACACTTGTAATAACAGTCGCAGCCTCTCTGTGTCAAAAATAACCACTTTTAATGGACACGGGGGAGAAACCAAACACCAAACACTGTTCATCTGCACACACTACAATGACACGTAGCTGGTTGAATGTCGGCAAGTTTCCCTTCAATTTCACTGTCTTCTGTATCAATCGCCAGGTGATGTGATTGTTCACTTTTACAGTGTGACCTGTAGAATAGGCTTTAGCTTCTGTCTTTATCTTTTTAACATGTTTTTGCTGTAGTCAGTTTGACATCCTGGATATATCATATATTCAAATGCATAATGTAGACAGTTCTGTCTACTTTTCTCTGAAATCACTTTTTAATTTTTCCAAAAATTTGGTAATATTTCTTCAGGGAGTACAGTATGTGACAGTGTGGGCTCCATGTCCTGCTCCGACAGCTTGACGGACCATCACAAAGGGGCGAGGCTTAGCAAGGGGTCAATTAAATATTGACTTTAAAATGTTTAAAACTGTTTTAAAGGAGGAAGAATTGTAGTGGGAGCACTGTGGTGTCAGTGGTGACCGTGTTTACCATTTGAAATGCCATCCACCAAAATACGAAGAATGCCTGAAACGCTACATGTGCACATCTCCACCCACACCGAATACAATGTGGCCAAACATTGGATGCAATACTGTCCCAATGTTCGAGAGACAACTATTGTGGGGAGACACTGACTGAAAACAGGTCTGTAATGACATGAACGCCACTGTTCCCCGGGACAAAGTCACATTCCTTATCGGCAGAAAAATGCGTGGATAATTGCTTTGTGAGAAAATTAAATCTGGTGTAGGGTGAAAAATGAGATTGAAAGTTTGTCTGTGTCTGGCCCTCCTGGTCTCAAAGTAATTATGAGTTAATAGTCGTTTAGATCTGAAATTAATTTCCCACACAGTGCTAGGCAGATCTAAAACACACATTACCTTCACTTTGCGTGTGGGGTACTCCAGGCAAATGGCGTATGGCTGTACCCACGTGACCAGTGGAAGTTACAACTAGGGATGCACGCGATAAGTCGTCTAAACGATTAAACGTCCGCCCCCTCGTTTGTCGGCACCAGAAATATTAGTCGGTTAAACCAATTAGTGTTTTAATCATGTACAAGGCGCCTGCCACTAGTGGGTGCTACAGAGCGGTCAGACAGCAGTCCCCCTCCCCGCGGGAATGCTCGAATAGACTGAAGTTTTAAAACAGCACGGTGGGAAATTGGAGAGATGTCCTCTTGCCAAACCAGCACAGTTTGGCAAAACTTTGATCTCGAAAATGAAAACAAGGTAGCATGTAGGCTGCGTCAGAAAATAAACTGGCATATGATCACTCTACTGGAGCAACGCACATCATTCACCCGATCTGAGAAGATAACGCAGCTCATCATGACAATGACCTCGCAAGATATGCTTCCACTTAACTTTGATGAAGATAAAGGCTTCAGGAACTTAATGCAATACATTGAGCCTGAATATTCATGTTCACATTCATACCGCACGGCGCAAAGTGTCTTGGACAGTGGCATTAAAATCTGACATGGTTGTTGAGAATTGTGATTAAAGGCACACAACATTTTTTGGGACAAAGTTTCAAATACTTAACAATAAATTGTGCTAAATTTTGACTGTCTTCTGAGTGTTTTCCTCTTTTTAGACAAGTCGACTAGTCTTAATTAAAATTTTTGTGTAGTCGACAGGAAAATTAGTTGCCAGGAACATCCCTAGTTACAACCATCGGCTACTATCTGAGCCCAGTTCCGCAATTAGTTTGTATAAAGCCCTTTTGGCGCCGATGAATTCGCCAAACCGATGAATTGGTCGACCTCTACCTGCTATATTATTTATAGGACATATTGCCGAGCCCTGGTATGAGTCTTATTCACCAAAAACAAATATTACAATATTTTTGTCCATATAGCTTCACATAGATGCATTCATTTTTCACTTTACTTACAGGTAGACGTCAGAAGTTTGAAAACATTATCACTCTACTTTTATGTAGCCTTTAAAGTCCAAGACAGCTCAACATTTTAGTTACATGGTAATAAGCCAAAACACCAAACACCAGCCTGTGAGTAGACAGAATGACTTAAGTAGGCTCATACTCGCACAGCAAAGCTTACCTTATATGACTAACTTAAATCGATGTATTAACAGTAGGGATGTCCCGATCACATTTTTTTTGCATCCGATTCGATACCGAGTCCTTTATTTTGAAACCGAGTCCGATCCGATACTTTGCAAAGCATTAAGAAAGAAAAAAAATAATGCATCCAAGTTGTCCCATAAGGTTTGTTTTCTATTTTATTTATTTTTTTCCGGCTTTGTTTTGGACGTGGAGGCTCCGTAGGATCCCTTGATATCTGTGGCGGGGAATCTGAGGTGAGGCCGGTGGCTGGATGGATGATATTCCACAGGGAAGAGCACCTATTTCGCAGACTTTGAGCAGTGTAAAATGCCGTGGTAGGCTGAATACGCAGAGGACTTCTGGCTCATTTCTCACTCGTTGGCATCTCTCGCCATACTGCCAGGAGCGGCATAATGTAGGGGCCGGTCTACCTGTGCTCAGCTGATCGAGCCATCCCACTGGCTGATAGCACCCGTGGGTGTGTCTGGAGGTGAGCAAGCCATCAGCTGATAACCATAATATTTCTTATAAAATAAATATATTTATAAAATATACAGGATTGCCACACGTTATACATTGGAAAGCGGAGGCAACAACATAGATAAAAAACCTGGCCATTTTTGTTGTTTTGATTCCTCCGATCTTTTATTACCGATTCCGATTTTGTAAAAATAACGAGATCGGCGCTGATACCCAACCAGAGGATCGGATCGGGACATCCCTGCCAGTGCTTTCTTAACTTGTTACTCCTTAGACTAACCATTTTCAATCTGTATCAAATTTAAAACATTCAGTGTTATTGATGTCAGCATAGGAAATAAAACTGCCTTTTACCATGTCCAAAAATTAACTTTCTGGCTCAGCTGCTGGAAGCCTGGTGAACTTAGAAATAACTGCCAAGAGAAAAAAATGATCAGCCAAAACAATTAACATACACTTTTCATAAAAAATATGTCAAAGATTAGACAGTGTGGCTGAGTGCAGAGCGGGAGAGTAACAGACAGCCAATTTATGAGCCTGTTAGACACATTTGTCGTAGTGCTTTGATTTAATTGGCCAGAAATGGTCCACCATATTCAGCAGGAACAAAAGGCTAAGTCCAGTGACTGTGTATCACCGTGGCATTAAAATGTTATTGTCTCTCAGAGCTGCCGAGCACATTGGGTGACCCTTATTGATTTATCCACCAAAGGCAAATGTCCCAGCATTAGGTAGAGTGCTTATTTCAGAATCTGCATTAACACGCCTATTTGTCAGGTTATTTAGAGAAGATTGAACAAATTACTTTTGGGATAATTATTTCTTTTGGTATTGAAAGCCATCTACTTAGTCAAATATAGAGGGTAGAGGTGACAGGCTTATGCAATATTATGTTAAGCTATTCTGGGATACTCAATCAGGGTGAGATAGGTTCTTTTTAAATAACTTAATCCACATTAGACCTTAACCAGAGCATGGTCGATAGCCAGGCTGCTCTGTGCATGCAAAATGTAACAAACGATAGAGTAGTAAAGACTTTTTAACAGGACAAACGGCTGTCGATGGATGTGTTAGCTGCTGATGGGATTTAACCCGTGACTTTCTAATTACAGCACAGTGTCTTTAAACCACAAGGGCACCTCGTTTCTGCTCCACCAGGGAAATCAAACTGTGAGAGAGATTTTCCCTCTGGTGTTTGGGATGCTTTGCGTTATATTTAATTTATTTTTTTGTCCTTGGACTTCACTTTGCCTCCTTACTTTCTGCCACATCTCATCCTGCTTACTGAGATGTTTCAGTGCTTCTAGTTTCGGGTATCCCATGTCCTCAGAAGCTCAGTGGGCAGAGCGATACACTAACACAGCCAGGATTAAGGGTTTTATTACACGTGTTGCTCAATAGATAGAGCATCGACCTGAAACTGCCAAGGTTAGGGGTCTGCTGCTGTTGTGTGACAACCCATCATAACTGTGATGCTGTATAGATGTTTGGATTAAAGCTGCAACACAAGAAAACCACATTTTCCAAATCTATATATAATGCAGGTATGCATATAGCTGGCAGGTTGCTATGGTGACAGGTTTAACATAATGTACAGAAAATAAAGTGGCAAAAATATGCCATAGCATAGCTGTATATGTGTACCTGAGGAGCTTTAAGAACCTGAACTGTGTGAAGGAAATGGAGGAATAGCAGCCTCATGATGCTCATCACTCCTTTTTTATTTTTCTAAAAACAAGCATACCATCCTTTTTTCCACTCACCCAAACTCACCCCAATCCCTGGGTGAGCAGTACTCAAACAATTACCACAACTAGGGCCGCAGCTAACAATTATTTTCATTATTGGTAAATAATTTTGTCTAAAAGATGTCAGGAAAAGTTTTAAGAAATGTCCATTACCGACGTCCCCAAGAGATCTCTTAAAAAACGCTCTCTCGTACCTGAACGACAGAATCGGTTCATTGGTAAATACTAATGAGAACATTTTTAATAAACCTTAAGAAGACGACATAAGGGTGTTAAGTGCAACCCATTAATTTTAAGGAAACCTTAACTGGGGCTTAAAGGAAAATCTCAACTGCACCGGTCAGGGATTCCTTAATTATAAGATCAAGACAAAGAGAAAACTGTAAATACTTAAGTGAACATTTTAAAGACACTTAAAGGAGAAGACTTAAGGGTGTTTTGTGCAACAGATTTTATTTTGAAGAAACCTTAACTAGGACTTGAAGGAAAATCTTAACTGCAGCGGTCTAGAGATTCCTTAAGTATAAGACCAAGACAAAGAGTAAACCACAAATACGTCATTGAATATGTTAGAGAAACCTCAAGAAGAAGACTTAAGGGTATTTTGTGCAACCGATTTTACTTTGAGGAAACCTTAACTAGCACTTAAAGGAAAATCTTAACTGCAGCGGCCTAGGGATTTCCTTATGTCTGAGATCAAGACAAAGACAAAACTGTGAATACTTAGGTGAAGATTTTAAAGAAACCCCAAGAAGACGACTTAAGGGTGTTTTGTACAACCAATTTTACTTTGAGGAAACCTTAACTAGCACTTAAAGGAAAATATTAACTGAAGCGGTCTAGGGGTTTCCTTAAGTCTAAGATCAAGACAAAGACAAAACTGTGAATACTTAGGTGAAGATTTTAAAGAAACCCCAAGAAGAAGACTTTAGGATGTTTTGTGCAACCGGTTTTATTTTGAGGAAACCTTACAGTAACTAGGACTTTAAGGAAAACCTTAACTGCAGCGGTCTAGGGGTTTCCTTAAGTATAAGATCAAGACAAAAAGAAAGCCATTAATACTTAAGTGAACATTTAAAGAAACCTTAAGAGGAAGACTAGCCCTAACCCTGACCAATTTTGAGAAAACCATAACTAGGACTTTAAGGAAAATCTTAATTTAAGGTGTTTTGTGCAACCCATCCCAGAAACTTTTGTCAGAGATTATTTTCTGCAATTATCCAAAATCCAACAGAAAAATCCAACTGAGTTTCTGACGAGGGAACCAGGGTGACGCTAACTCCCACTTCAGCCTACAAAGTCATTATCCATGTACCACTCTATTGGTGAGCAGGTTGGATCACCAAAGTCTTAACGCTCAACGACACTAACTAGCTCAGCTGTTTGACACTGCTTTTTTATTTAATTTCTCAATGCCTCATCTGTACGTGTGTGATTCTGATGTTTTCTTTTGATTCTTTGTATGGACACTGTGGCAGAGGCAAAGAGACATCCAGCTTGTCAACAAATGTATTTACAGCTGTCCATGAGCCTCCAGCCGATGATGCAGTCTTTCATAAATAACGTTGTAGCTCTGATCACAACAAAATAAAGTAACATTCAACACAAAGGAAAGAACATTTGTGCAGTCACACATAAAATTATACACACCAACATACTTTATTTATAGCATTGCACAATGCACAATTCACATCAGCTGGCCATAGATCTCATCTGTGGGAGCCAACCTTTATTTTTACATTGGATGTTATGATACATGTTGTCAAGAGGATATAACTTGAGATTTAATGTAGCCAGTGATGTATTGTGTAGGTGGATATTGACAGTTCTTATTTATTGTTCTACTTTATTTTGCGGCTAAAAGGGTAAAGTCAATATATTTCTTTTTTTAAGTCATCCCAAGTGTCTGACCTGCTTATGTCAAGTAGATGCAGGCGAGGTGATATCTGAGTATCATACTGAAGACACAAAGATATGATATTGATTACAGAGCTCCAAAAAGGCTTTCAGCAACAAAGATGATTTCCTTAAGCGTGGGTTAATGTTAATGAAGCATGTGCATACAAAATGCAGCAACAGCCCCAGTTAAGTGACTAACACGGCCTGTCTCCTGCTTCTTACAGTAGGTGTCCTTTGTGAGGAAGGAAGTTGGAGATGGACACGTTAATTTAGCGGTGCTTAACTCTACAACTTTACCTGAAGCCAAAGCTTGAGCAGTGAAATGCCTGTAGTGCTTCAGTTGTCCAGATAATTTAAAAGAAACAAATACAGTATCGCTGCCAATTCATGATTCATTTCCAAGAACTCTGCAGCATCCCGTACCATATTGTATATTTTTTGGCTTGTTTACCAACCTCTGGATTGAGTCCTGGATAAAACGTGGGCAGAATCCAAATATCCTGTTTCACTGACACTTTGAATAAGTTGCTTGAAATGTTTGTGGTGAAAAAGGCTGGTTTTGAGACAGATTTCTTGTGTTCCCTGCTCTGTGGAGCACTGCAGAGAGGTTGGCAAGGGGCCGTTCTCTCGAGGCTAACTAGGTATTTAATGATCAGTCAATCACACATCAAAGGTGACAGCCAGGTAGGAGCACTTTTCCATACCTTGAAAAGTAACAGTTTAGAACAGAGAGGGAACCAGGAAATAAAGGAAAACAACACAGACGTGCAAAGTTAGGGGGGCATTTCTAAGAGCTGATGGTCAGGAAGTTTTCAGTTCCAGAACAGCTGATCAGAATTAACTCAATCAACTCTGAGTATGATCAGCCTGAGGGAAGCGCGTTCATGGTGAGCACCAAAAGACATCATCAATGGAGTGCAGATGACATGATTTTTAATGGCAGAAAGTTAAAAGTAGAGACACTTATTGGAGATTGAACTGGAGATTTTAATGACCCCATATGTGGACTTCCAAAAAAAGAAGACTTCCAATTCACATAATCTCCTTTATGCCCAGATGGAGCTATGATGGGGATGTGAGTCCCATAAATGAAGCCAATTACACTGCGACTCTTTGAATATATGGAAAGTATTCATGTATTCATGTCATGTATACAACCTGCAATTCTGTGGAATTCCTCTGTGATGATCCTTTTTGATTTATGCCCAGGGAAAAACCACAAAAACAGGCAAAAGTCTTTTCAGAGCCAGAGTCACTTTTCTTTCGGCCCGACAAACTGTTGCCTCACTGATGTGTTCAGTGTCTCTGATGTTATAAAGAAAATTGCTGAAGAATCAAAGGGCAATGCATAAAATTTGCTCTGATGATAATGTAAATCCACGATGTGTAATATTTGACATATTTGGGTGGAACAGATTGTTAAGGTAAATGATAGAGTGTGAGGTGAAACGCTATCTTTCATATAGACATATACAAAGATAAGACGTCCAAACAGGGTCTAATCACCATCTCCTTATGCAACAGCCTCTGAATAAATTGTGCCTCAACGTCCACGACTTTGTTCACAAAAGGACATGTTACATCTCTCCTTCCTGCTAGACGCTCAGCGGGCGATCAGCCTCAGCCTCAGGTAAAGCAAAGCTGCGAACCAGCAGGTTTGCTTCAAGGAGTATGTTGCCATAGTAACTGACCCAGGGTTAGACTACACTGGCTTCTTGAAACGGAAAACTTAGAGTTTCCCTCATCTCAGGCTCAACATACTCAGAGTTTTCACTCATCCCACTTTCTGAAATACACTGTTGTCGTTGCCGTTGTTGTTTTTTAATGTACTGATTATTAATGTGCAGCTAGTTTAGTCCCCATAAAATCAGTTTACTTCTTTTTGAGTTACAACTGAAACAATTTAATTAATGAAACCAAATTAATAAATTTAACTTAACTGGCTGAAATTTTCATACCTGACCAATCGTTTCAGTCCTTTCTTAAATGAATATATTTGGACTTTGGATTGCTGGTTGATCAAAACAAGGAATATGGCGATGCGGTTTTTCAATTTTTCTGACTCCTTATAGAATAATAAAAAAAAAAAAGTATTTGAGATAAGATTAGCAGGCACTGAAAATAGTTGTTAGCCCTGGTTTGAGTAATGTTTGCTAAAAGGGTACAGCCATTTTGGGAAGCAACTAGGCCTTTAAAAATAAACTAAATACATCTATGTGGACAATTCTTAAGTATTGAGGGACAGACTATTACATTGCTGAGTTGGGTATTTCCAATGAAATGTTGCCAAAAAGAAAAATACATAATGACAGCAACACAATCGTTTAAATCATCTACCAAATACTGCATCTCTCCAGGTTTATGGATGCATTAATAAGCTTTAAAATTATACGTGTACTTACTTTTTTAGGGAAGATAAATTTAAGATAAGGTAAGATAAGAAGATAAGGTGGGGTAAAGTAAGGTAATGTAAGGTAAGGCAAAATAAGATATTTATCCTTTATTAGTCCCATGAAATTTGCATCATTACAGCAGCAGAGGGGATAGTGATAAGAAGCATCAGTAAACAAAAACAAACAATCAGCAGTGTTTACCTGCACTTATAAAAACAGTTTTTAAACTGTTGATTCTGTCTTGCTCTCTGGGTCTGTGTTTCCCTCCCTCTCCCCGGCACATTGTTCACACAGGAAAGCTATTGATTGAGATTACTTGATCCTCAGCGCTTTGATGTTTCAGCGCACACACACGGTGTCCTGCAGGACATCTTTGTCTCCTCCACAAAGACGTCCTCATCAGCTCCACCGTGTTGAGAGATTATCTTCCAGCAGGTTTCACTTTTCATCCTATCACACAGACACATTGCTTCCTGTGTGAAGCGACGTGTTGGTTCAAAAATAAAACGTAAGACTTTCAGAGGCTGCTAATCCTTAATGGTGCCTCACGTTTTAGTAGATGTATCATCAGTTGTTGCATAATTTAAATTTTAAATCCGAAGGGAGTATCCCGAAGAGATTGTCTAAGGCAAAAGTCATTAAGTTAGAATACATCTTAATTAGAATCACTGACATACTGCAAATTAAAAAGCAACCAAAGAAAAGTCTGAAATGAAGATGGTTGGATAAATTTATCAGCACGAAGCAGTGACCAAAAAATTGCTGTCTTAAGTTTTTGTATAATTGCCGAAATTCATATGAGAGAAGCTTTGTCGCAATTTCTGTTCAGTTGGAAAAGTTTAAAAGACAGTTTTGTGAATTCTAAAAAGTGCTTTTGGACTCAGTAAAATCTCACAGTAACCACTGAGTGAACCACTCTATAATGTCAATTCAGATTCTGCTGGGACTGAACATTAGGCCTGGATTTATCGTTTTTCTCTTTCAGTGAATCAAACCTAAGTATGATCATGGTTGGGAATCTTCTCAGCGGCCTTGGCTGTGATGGTGCCGTTGTCAGCCCCGGTTGTTTTATGACGGGGGTCTAGATTGGGTTTTGTTGGTGAGCCTTGATTACAACTGCAGCGCTGCTCATTTCACAAATGAACAGCTCAGCAGACACCACACCCCGTTGTATCATCGCTGAAACTGCTCCCACTGCCAAAAGGTCCCACTGCTGTGGAACAGCACCAGCTGCTCTTTAAATCTTCTGTTCATTAGTGTGATGCTGAATTGAAGACGTACTCTATCTGAGAAGAAATGTGCAGATAGGAAGAGGGAAATAAATGTCTTTTCTTTGTGTTTTACCTGATGTATCTGTCGTGTGATTTGGCAACTACTCATTGAGAGAGTTCAGCATGTTGCCTCAGGAGTCGGTGGTGCAGTGGCTGTTGGACATGTCACTTGCTGCCTGTGTTTATTTGCTTCAGTCTAAATGGTATGAACAGGGTGTTATGAGCTCCCTCATCTAATCCACTGCTGGAGTTATTTATACTGCTGTGTTGTCACTGTGGATCCAATCTCACCAGGAGCCTGAGCTCCAAAAGAGTAGTCATTGTCGTGTGTCATTGTCAGTCCGGCTCTACATGCTGCGCCTCAGTACATTTCTCACCAGCAGAAATGCCTTATCTCTCTCTCTTTAAAATATGGTCAAGGGGAGACAGAATAATGCTGCGTAAAAAAACAAAAAAAACATGATAAAGACAAATCTGATGTGGATTTGACCTTTCAACCCAGCCCCAAGGTGGCAAGCGATGCAGAGCAAAAGATAGAAAGAACCAGTTGGAGCCGGGGCAGTGCTGCAGTTCATAAGCAGGCGAGTTTAGACTCAGATAGGGTGTCTGGGGAATACAACTCTCCGTTTGTTCCATTAGTCTCCTCCCCTGGCACATCCTATTCCTTCGGGGAATTAGCCTGTCGATAAGACAGCATCAAACTTGCAGCAAAGGATGGAATCCATTTAACCAGCCTTTTGTTTCCGACATTTTTCAGCCGCCATCTGGAAAATGTCATGGCAACCTTATCACAAAAGTCACACGCTGTGGTGTCGACAGTCAGCATCTGACAGATAGAAGAGTGTTGGAAATAATGTTACATGTCAGTTCATATATGGTCCAATCAAGCTCGTGCCATTTTGCTGAGTTGGCCCAAACAAGGGATGAGTGCTAATGCAGTCAGCAACACTGGGAGGTTTGTTGTGTGTGGTCCATGTGGTCTGTGCATCCTCCATTTTCCTTGCACAATAACTGTGTGTTTCACAAATCAAGTCAACATTGACACAGTAGCAGTACTGGTGGTGTTAAGGTGGAGAAATAATGATGGCAGTAAAAGTAATAATTGTGGTAAAGGTGGTAGCTGTAGTATTTACAGGTATAGTAAAAACACTAGTAGCAGCAGTAGTGGTAGTAATGACACTGATGTTAAAGCAGCTGTGCGGAACTTTTCGTTTTCGTTGATTATAGCGCCCCTTTGGTCGAAGCGGTATGACACCCACAGCCTGGTGTCGTAAAATTCCGACTGCAGCCGGCAATTACCGCATGCATTTGTTTTGGAGAGCGAGAGGATTAACTAACGTCAGGTCAGTCCAAGTAATTAGTGGAAACAGCAAAATTACTCAGTAAATTCTCCTGTCGTGTTTCTGTTCTGATCTAATGTAAGCTGTTGTGTATTTTGAGCTACTAAGGCTACTGTAGTAGTGTGAGCCACAAGTTATTCTGGGTAATGTAGTAACCGTTGTTGTGCTACTGGAAACAATGAGAAGCAGCCGTGTACGTTCGGTGTAAGGAGGAATAAACAGTTAAGTCATCTGCTGAGTCCGCATTATTATGTGAAAAGAATACTCCGACGATTTGGGAGTTATGCCCTTTCTCTATCATTTTCATATTGAGCGGTTAGCATGGCACTTGTAGGGGGTCAGTGCATATTGCGCGGAGGGATACACCGGTGAGCAACAGCTGCTCTCGGACAGGTACGCTAGGTCACTCGGTAAAAGCAAACAAAGAGACGACACGGACGATATTACTCACCCGACTGAAAGCTGTCCATCAGCTCCTGCAGGCCTGGGTGTTTTTTCCAGTTCATCTTAGGAACATGAAAAAAAGTTTCAATCACGCCAGGATTAGTGAAGTTTTCATTCCTTGTGATGCACTCTCTGCGGCGGTTTTCCTCCTGATGATATATCTCCCCAACGATGGTAGCACCGAGGGAGCGGAGGATTCAGCCTTTCTTCTCGCCCGCTCAGCATCAAACACATGGAGTTCCTCATCTGTGTACTCCGGCTCTAACAGGTATGGCTCTGGATCTGTGTCCGCTACAAGAAACTCTTCAAAATCGCTTTCAAAGTCGTCCATTGCAGCTACTATAGTCCGGAGATATCGCTAGGCTAAATAAACAGCTGAGTTTTGTTTACAAGCTACGTCTGTGCCTGCTCACCGGTGTATCCCTCCGCGGATCACAGCGCAGGACGTACTGACCCCCTATAAGCGCAATGCTAAACGCTGAGACCCAGCCACTGGACGTACAGACACAAAAAAGATATCGATCATGTTGTCTCAGTATGAAAATGATAGAGAAAGGGCATAACTCCCAAATCGTCAGAGTATTCTTTTATGTGAAGATACACAGTGAAGACATAACATAATCCTAACAC
>NC_065509.1:36274747-36315788 GCF_006386435.1 Epinephelus moara
GAGGCTACGCTAAATAGCCATATAGAGAAAGGCTTTTTTGTCGCTGTTGGGTTCAAATAAATATGCGGATCTTCAGGGGGGGGGGGGGGTGATACGAACTAGGGGCAGTTTTATTAATGGTAAAAAGTTCCGCACAGCTGCTTTAAGTGTGAAAGGTCATTTTTGACTCTGTAAACAGTAGTTTGACAAAAAAGTCTAAACTTTTAACATTATGTGGTCCTTGAATTAGGATATCTTTGTCCAGATGTACTGTCAATGGTAGTAGTAGCAGTACTAGCACTAGTAGTAGTAGCAGTGGTGGTCTAGTGGTGGTGATGGTAAAGGTGATGGTCAGATAGTAGTAGTAGTAGTAGTAGTAGTAGTAGTAGTAGTATTGAACGTATAATAATAGCATTAGTTCCAATAGTTGCAGGAATGGTAGTGATTATATTGATTTACTTAGTAGTAGTTGTACAAAATTGTAGTCACTGAAGTACTGCTTAAAGGGATAGTGCACACGGGTGCAAAATTCAGCCATTACCTACTTACCCATATGCCGATGGAGGCTCAGGTGAAGTTTCAGAGTCCTCACATCCCTTGCGGAGATGGGGCTAGCAACAAAACTCCCCCTAATGGAGGCTGGGCGCCCCAGATAAAACGTCCAAAAACACATAATTGAAACCACTAAATATCTCCATACTGCTCGTCCGTAGTGATCCAAGTGTGCTGAAGCCCCGACATTAAAAGTTGTTTGGAAAAACGTCATTTGAACTCTGTTTTTAGCCTCATTGTAGCCTGTAGTTCTAACTCCTTCTCTGTGGACCGCGCACACGTGTGTGTATATATATATATATATATATATATATATATATATATATATATATATATATATTTGTGTGTGTGTATATATATANTATATATATATATATATATATACACATGCTTTGGCTTGAAATACCTGGTTTGTAAAAGAAATGTCCACCGTTGTTGCTATTGGAAATGTCCCAAATTGCCATTAAAAATTCTTCTGTCACCACAAACACTGCTGAAAATAACTTGAACTTTTGTTAAAATATGTCCACTTTGGTGGCTGAAAATGACCTGAACTTTTGTAAAAAAAAAAACCAGATGTTGCTACAAACACTGCTAGATATGTCCCAGGTTGTCTTTAAAAATAACCTGCTTTTGTTGCTTCAAACAAGGCTAGAATTAACCTGAATTCTTCTTTAAAACATACCTGCTATTGTCACTACAAAACTCAGCTGGAAATGTCCCAAACTCTTGTTAGAAAACATTGCTTTTTGTTGGTCTTGACTAGTGGTCTGCTGCCTAGTGGCCATCTTGTCTTGGTCCCAAGTAGTAGGTTTTATTGTTGGTGCTGTTTAAGATAGCTGTAGTGCTACTGATAGCAGTGTTGTTGTAGTAGTAATGGTATTTGTAGTTGTGGAATTTGATCCTGTTCTGCTTGCGTTTCTGTGTTTTCTGTTGCGAAACACACATTTAGGTGATGTAGTACTGTATGTTCTTTGGTGTTTCTCAGGTATGCTGAGGAAACGGAAACACCACACAGCCCATGATGTCTCCATTTCAAACAAGCAGCTCCTGAAGACAGCACCCCCTTTTCTTTTTTAGAGTGAGTCCTCCTTTCAGCAATTGCAGGATGCCACGGTGCAGCAGACAAGCAATTAGTCCACAAAGGCCAGACAATTACAGAGACTGCAGCTACACTTCAAAGAGACCAGGGCATAAATCCTTAAGGGCACAGTTTGCATCCCCTCGCACATCTTTGGTGGTTGGCAGTTTGTTATTTTGTCTGCAGCTAGTGCAGAGAAGCAGCTGGAATGTGTCAGTCTGAGTCTCCTCTGAGCCCTAGGCGAGATAAAGCGGCAGAATCGTCCTGGAAACAGAGAGAGAAAGACCTGTCAGTAATTTTGGAGGAAGGCTGCCTCCTCTGTACAGTTAGCATTTGCTTTTCCTGCTGCGGCACTGCGTTGAATACTCAGCCTGTGCCAGGTCTGACCTCCACTCTGAATAGACATTTGCATTTGAATCAATTGACTCCACCTCACACAACATTTTGTCTGATGGAAATGAAGTCAGTGTTGAATTCAACTCTATTATCTGTAAAGTTGGCTGCATGGGCTGTCTTACCGACTCAATCACACAACAGCTAACATGCTCACTGCCAGGCAGTTGTCCTGTTGTTGTGCAAATGTGCTGCAGAGAAAAGGAAAATACAGTTTGGAAGTCAACAAGAAACAAAAGCATGATTTTAGTTTTCTGGTGATTATTGTAAAAAAACATATAGTGACATTTTCCATCAAAACAAAGGAGCACAGTGTTGTTTGTTGTTTACTTTTTGAGCAGGAAACTGTGAGAACCAGAAGAACTGCCAAGCTGCTGCGCTCAGCGTCTTGCCAATTGCTTGATTACACTGTTGTTGTTGATTGGAGGAAAAACACTGTCATTAGATCAAATTACAATGATTTGTTAAAATTGCAGTCTCTGATACATTTTCAAGTATGTGAGGTGAATTATGTGGCATAAATATGGCAACTGGCAAAATTTAGAGCTCGATATTTAAACTGACAAAAAATGTGTTTTTCAAAGCGTCTGATACTTTGTTGTTGTTCCTTTAGAATGATGTCAATAAATAAACACAACAGATAACAACAGTATTTAGAGCCAACAAAGAAAGTGGAAATTTAGCGGTATATCGTGACTTATTTAGTTTTGCGTAATCAGACCATTCAGACCATCTCCATAGTCTCCATAGTGCTTTGTCAGTGGCAGAAAAAGGTCTAGAAGCACATATTATCATTCTTTTGCAGGTTGGGAGGCGAGCACTGTCATTAAAATGCCTTTTCAGACATGCCTCAACTGTGTGATTCAACTTTTACTGATTAAGATACAGAAATATAATTTGACCATCAGTGCCCTACAAGTGAAGCCTGACTATACTCTAGCTCGGTAGGAGCTCATTGGACCCGTTGATATCAGAGGATTTGCTAGCTGTATGTGGCCCTTGCAGAACATTATTACGAAGCTCGTTACAGAAGCTCGTCTGAAGTGAAACCGATCTATATACTGGTAGAGTCAATATCTGCCTGGCTGTGTCAGAAAACGGATCAACATCAGGCACGAGAGTCCTAGATGGAGTCTAGGCTTTTCTGAGGTGCATTCAGTAGGTTTTATTCTTTGTAGATTTTTACAACAGTTCACTGAAAGAACAAAGCAGGAATGCCTTATTGCACGATTCAAATTGTTCACAAAACTTGCCATTTTCAGCGTGTAGGTTGTTAGCTTGGTTTTTGTTTGGCGGAGCAAAGGGGAGATTGAATAAAGTAACACACAGATAGCGGAAGGGAGGGAGAACGCTGGTCTAAATAGCGGGCCTTTCCAAAACCAGAACCTACCTACTTCCACTCGTTTCGGAGTTTCATTCCATTTGTAGTTACCTTCACATCTGAATGGAGCTCACTGCATTAAGGTATAGAGTGTAAACACAACGGGAGGCTTTGGGACAAACTTCCCGCTCTGCAGTGGAAAAAGGAGCTGTTGTTATGTTTGGTAACCATGTAGAAAAATAAAATTACTCCCATTTTATGTTGCTTAGATGTATTTGTATCACATTGGTTTGATTACTGCTGCTGTTTACCAGAATTTTTGTAGCGTATATTATCTTTTTGCCATAAAAATAAATAAACGAATTGTAAGTAAATTAACAGGTAATGAACAAGTAATACATCAAAGGGTATAAAAAAGTACCCCTAAGATTCACTGGTGACGTTTCTTTTCTTTTACTTTTGTAAAAGCACTTCATGTTACACTTTATTATGAAATAAACATGACTACCATTTTGTAGAGACGAGAGAGGTGTATATTTGATCCTAAGTACAACATAGCATTTAAGATGTTAACATCTATATGACAGTGTTAAATGTCTGTCTTAAGGCCAAAACAATCCGGCACTGTACGACGCGCGTTAAAAACAGACGACCCCATTATTCTCTATTTACAAACCCACACTGGCAGCGTGTCAATGCGCGTCGACGTGACGCGCCGCAGCACTTCTCGCTATTGTCCTATTTTTCAGCGTCGCCACCCTTGAAAAAGCGTTTCTTTTTCAGAGAAAAGCCTATTTTGTACTTCCCTGTTCCTGTAGTAGCAGCTCTGTTGAAGAGCAGAGAAGAAGAACTTTGGCACCATCTATCGTAAGCAACTCACATTGGTACCGTCGTTGTCTGGTTGTCGTGGTGCGTTGTATGTTTTATTTCTCTTCCTGCGTCTTCTTCCTTTGTTTTTATTGGTGGTTGGCAACCAGCTAGTCACATTACTGCCACCTAGCAGAGTGGAGCGTGCAATAGAATTCCGGTTGACACCCCGCGCGGCGCTTTCTGTGTGTGTTGGGGGCAGCACTTGACTAACGTCAATGACACCGCTGTCATGTGATGCCGCCGGTGTGTTTTGGACTTTACAGTCCTCAGGGTAGTTGTGCAGAACTTTATTTGTACGGAGTTTCTTCCATGATGACCACAGTTCTGCGTTGCACATGGCTGGTAAGTCGACATCGGTGCAGGCTCACTGTTGGAGGGTTTTATAAGTTACTTCCATTCCTCACTATTTGGTTTGGGATAACTCTTAATGTGGCGGACAATGCGGAAACAGAGTTGAAGTGAGTAGGGAAAGGGCGTAGGGGTTGGTTTGGGAGAGGCCCAGCAGGCCAATGGCAGGTTTGAAGCCACAATCCACATCTGGTGAGTCAGACTAGGACATCCATACCAGAGGCCTCCTTTTGAATAAGCTCGATTCATTTGATTAATTTTAACAGAGAGTTCTTTCTACATAATCGTGATCCCAGCCAATAGCCAGTTCTATAAAATGTATCTCATATCTATTTTTATGCTTTACTTCTGCTCAGTGTTTGAATATTTGTATCACAGAGCCACAGATTTTCCTGAACATTTTGTGCCGTTTCCCCGCCTCGATGCACATAAACTCGAAAAAGCAGCAATTTTTATCACATTTTCTGCACAGATCGGTGCCTTTAAAACTTAGTAGTTTCCTGTGCATCTAATCTTGCAGGCAGAACCTTTTTTAAATGGGATTAGCTGGAAATATTTAAAAGTGCTTAACCATGGCTTTATTGTTGTTATATTGTCTCTTACATGGCTCTTACATTTGCTCAGGTTTCCAGCTACATTGAGATAACTGTCTGTCATATTACTGTTTTTCAGCTGTAATGTCTTGCTGTATATGGTCCATGCCAGGTTCACCACAGAGCAATGATAGTTTGAGGAGAGAAAGAAGCATTTCAGTGAGCTGAGATGGCTGTAGTTCAGTGCTGTTATATTGCAAAGAGAAAAAAAAGACCAGTTTCAAACACATTAAGATGTTGAAAATGAACATGCTATTTTTTTTCTGTGCACATTGAGAGTGCACACGAGGCAGGGTGCAGACCAGTGTGAGCTTCAGTGCAAGCCCATTAAAATTACAACTCTTCTCCAGTACACCGTGCTTTAATTATTCACCAAACTTTTTCAGCTATCTCGCCTTCATCAGGGTGGTGCCTGAGGCTTTCTGGTTTCCGTACATATATGAAACACATCTGCCATGTATATCTATACAGTATATCCTTTATACATACCACATATACAAGCATTTATTATTTTAATATTTAAAAAAGTCTCACACATACAGAGCATTACATCACAATCAAATTTTCACAGCTTCCTTAAAAAAATACACTTTTTAATCCTGATATCACCACCAAATCACAAATGTGAATTAGTCTGGAACCTCTCAGTTCAGTTTTAGATTTCCAATGGGCATTATCAATATGTGATGTAGCGCTTAAAATGTAAACATTGTGGTGTGCACAGTTGAGCTGGTATTTTTTAACTTGCTCTATTAAACTTTTGCCAAATCCAGTTGGAAGTAGCCTACGGCAAACACATCTTTCTTCTCCACCAAAGCTCTAAGTACAGACTGTTTTTCCTTAAGCTAAAATATACTGTCCATTTCGTTCAATACCGACATGATAGAGGTTTGTTTGATTTTGAAAATGCCCCATTGGTGCTCCTCTTTATGGTCTGTGTCTCAAACCTGCCCCATATTAGGTCAAGCTTAGAGTCCTGTGAGTATTCCAGTTTCTGAGTTTTGTGTCCCTGATGTTTCTAGATGCCACAGGGCTTCAAGAAAAAATACAGTTTAGGCGAAAATTGTGGAAAATGTGTGTCATTGACTGTTTGAAGGGCTACAGTTACCTCAATATTTGTCAGAAAGATTCACAATTGGGCTTGAATGAAAGCCAAGAAGGTCCCCTTTCAAATGACACCAAACACAACATTATAAAACACTGAAAAATGTCCTGACCATGAGCCTAAACCAGGATATACACCAGTGTCTAAAATGCAATTTACTTAAGGGGGTGGTTTACTTCAAGAGCCGGTTACTGTAAGACAGCTGCCACTGAGGAATGTCTATCATACTAAGTATCATCTACAGACATGGACATTTTCAAGTTTTGCCACCTTCATTCGTACCGAAATCTGATCTGGCCCATGGACTATAATGGCTGTGATTGGCTCGACACAACTCAGGATGCTGGAAATCTGTCTAAAGCAGAGGAGAGCCAGACGCATCATAGCAAACAAACGCTGCCTTCAAGTGGAACTCATGAGTTCGCTGTTAGGACATGGGAAGTCATGTACACAATATGCTTGGCGTCCAAGTGGTTAACAAGTGAGAACACAACTGGTATGCAATGGTGACTGTCAACATCTAGGAGCCACTGACGCTAACAATTTAGCAAGCTAGTGAGCGGGTAACGTAATGCAAGAAATATAAAGGCATAGTGACAGAAGAAAAAGATGGGGCTGTTGGGAATATAAACATTTTCCTTCAGACACATAAAATTATGAAGAAAAACTCTATTCAGCTAAAATTGCAATATATTAATCCACCATCCATTGAAAAATCAACCTCCATGGCGTCTGCAATTTCTGGAAACATCAGTGTACACATCCCAACCAGGTTTGGAAATTAGCTGTTTTGTAAATCTGCCCCTGTGGCTGCTGGATCATAAACTCTACCAGCCACTCAATAGATTACCATTGTGTTTTTTGTTGGTTGGTGAGTGAAGCAAATCTAGCAGCCACTTGCATATTTAACCAGCATTTGGCTGGTGGCTATGCTAATTTACAACCCTGGTCACAACTCGTTAACTCAGAGCTTTCAGAAAATTTCCACTTCCAAGGTTATGAACACCACAACAGGGGTGTTTGTACTGACTCTTTCTGTGTACATGGCGAACACGAACCAATTTGAAGGCAGCAAAAACATGAGCTCACAGATTTGTCTGATTCCCAGGCAACACTTACATTTTAACCCATTCATGGGAAAAAGGCTGAATATCGATTTTACAATAGAAGTAAATAGATTCTGTATTCTTAATTTATTTAGATTACATTTTTAAAAAAAAAGTGCATTTAAGTGATGAATAACTGTCATAACAGTTACATATAACCCTAACATCAAAGCCCACCTGTTCAAACTTAAAGGAGAACACAACCTAAATTAGGAATCCAACATGTTATGTCCATGGTCTAGGAAGGTTCAATCATTATTTGTAAACATGAGCTACTCTGTCTCAAAGTCAGAAACAAAAAAAAAGTAAGTCTCAAATCTGTGATGTCAAAGTCTGGAGCTGCTCCATAGACAATGAAAAAGAGCCTGATTTTGTGGACACAACAAATGTTTGTTTTATTTTTTTAATACCCAAATGGGCTTTATTCTGTTGTAGAGTTCTCAGTCTTGAAACAGAAAATGTACCATATACTCAGAACATTCCCCTGGGTGCTCTCAGTGTCATCTATAACATCTTTCCCAATTCATTGTCTATGGAGCAGACATCACAAATATAAGTTTTAGCACTGTAGTTTTTGGATTTGGAAGAGAGTTGTTAATATTTAGTAGTAATTTTGGACTTTCATAGACCATTGGAATAACATGTATGATTTTTTTTATAATGGACATACTTCTAAGTCTAAACCCTCTTGGGTTAAAAGTGACCAATTAGAAAAACAGAAATTTTAGATCAAAATGAACATGTAAACATGTTTTTAACATTTTAAAATGCCAGATTTGAACATGTTTAGACAAATAGTATTGCATCATGTGAGTGGTACCTCAAATGACAGAATTAAACATTTCCAGGTGAGCTTTATTTACTGAAATATTTCCACTTGTGACTATTCCAATAAAACCATCCACTAAAATGTAATCAGCAAATTGAGACCTGTTTCCTCTCTTTTTTATTGTTCTCCTCCAACTGCTTGATTATCACAGCGGAGAAGTCATCTTGTGAAGGAGCTGCATCCCAGAACGAGAGAGTATTCAGCACAAAGTGTTGTATAAGAAATTACTACAATTAATCCAGCTCCCCGAGGGCAGATAACTTGCCAGGAAATGAAGCTACTCTAGAATAGAAATCCCATCCGTCACTCTGGGGAGACTTAATGTTGACATTTGGGTGGTCCCATCATTTTGACCTTACCTTGTATGTCATTTATCATAAAAGGCACCTGCTGATCAGATAAGCTGTCTGTTTCAGCTTTGAAACATATATATCAAAGGGCTTTTCTGAAATCACTGGAGTGCAAAATTACAGCTCCAGTTACCTGACAGAGTCCTATCAAGTTCGTGATTAGGTGTCCAACCTGAATGTGAAGCAATATCCAGCCGTGATTGTTCTCTCGGCCACCGGGGCAGTGCTTGGTTGATGATATGCCTCCTTGAAATACAGATGAGTCATGTGTGTCACTAATCATCTGCAGCATTCCCATCGGACTCGGGAGTTGATTCAAGGTAAACAAACCAGTGACACTCTCTGAATATTTAAATATTTCATCCTCTGCTACTACGGGAATAATTTATCTATCACCGCTTGAATTTTGTTGACTTCCCAAGATTTCTGATTTGTTTTTTTTCTGGGTGTCGATTTATGTGCTTTTAAAGCTAGCACAAATCATTTTCCCCTCAGGTTAACATCTATATCCATTACCCTGATGCTGCTATTACATTGACACCCAATGTAAAATTGACCAGAGAAGCAGAAAAGGAGAGACTACTTCCCCCAACTTGCTCCTGCTAAAACGAATAGTCTTACATCTGAGCATGGTGTTCTGCTTGACTGGATTTGTCTGCCAGCTTGCCTTTGTCAGAGCCCGACAGAAACGGAGAGAGAAAGAGAAAGAGAGAAATATGGAAGAGGAGCCCGGGAAAGCTTAGCTCTGCCAGATGCTCCACTTGCCACCGAAGAAGAGACAAAAGGAAGAGCCAGAGGGTTCAGGGCAGCGGGATCATCCCTCCTTTCTCTTCACCTCATCTTTCTTCACTGTCCTGTTCACCTGCATGGCAGATATATCGTCACGAGCTTTAGAGCTGAGAGAAAGTGAACTTACTGTGCCTCCAAGATCCTCAGGCTCCCTGGAGAACAGCTAAATGAGCAAAATCCTAAAAAATCCCATTTGCTGAGGAGAACCAAGACCAAGAAAAATACCCAGACAACCTGTCTCTTACTAAAAGGAGGTGTCACACTTTGTGGGTGATGGTTTTATTTTGTAATTAAGCGCTGATTACCACATGGGCAAGCTTCTAACAAAGCAGGCTTTCATTTATTTAGGTAGAGCACCATATTTATTAGATTAACTGAAACCCGAACCATCAGCAGCGCGTTGTGCGAAGTGGTAAAGACAGACTGCATTTATAATTAGTTTTTCCTTTTGCTTTCTAATGACCTTCAGTGAAAACAAATGGAAACAAAATAAATTAAACTAGCAGCTCCAATGAGTTAATTTAAAAACAGCAGCAGTAGGGGGCCGTCTCCAATTGCAGGACAGGCGACCATTCATCATCATCCGGCCAACAAAGCTGGATGTTGCCAGCTGAAATCTGAATTTAGGGTTTTCTGTGGGCTGGTACTTACATGCAGCACAGCCGTTAAGTAGGATGAGTTTGGAGTACAGGAAAGTAATTAGAGCAGAGAAGAGGGGGCAAAAGGAAATGGGATAATGAGACAAAAGTACTGAAGAAAGTGGGAATACACTAGAAGTTGAGATGACTGGATTTAAGATGAAGAGTTTGAAATATAGGAAAGTAGGGATGCACTGATCTGATCCGCTGAATCAATATCAGCTTAGAGTTTCTATTTCCATGAATTGTTTTTAGGACTGTGTATCAGTACCCAATACCTTTAAGGTATCAACCAAAATAACCCAGTATCAAGTTGTATCAGAACACCTCCAGTCAAACAATACTTGTATTTAATCCTTTGTGTACCCAGATCTAAGAAACAAATACTATTTGTGTGGTTTGCTCACTGACAATCATTGCAAGCATTCTTTGATTTAATGCAGCGTGTGATTGGCTCACTACTACAGCTGCCACAACCCATAAAATCTGTTGTGTGGTGAACTGGAGCAGGGTGTGTTCGATGTTCAACGTGCCAAGATGCAACCAAAACATTTGAAAATATGGCTGTACTACACACTTTTACACAACTGAACGCTTCTATTCACATGATAGGTATCACATGAAGTGAAAAAAAATGTATCGGATGAAGTACTCTATTGGTATCTGTATCCCAGTAAGGGTACTGGTATTGGTACTGGTTTTATAATTATTCAAAGTAATACCCAGCCTTGATTGTTTAGTCAGAACAGTGGAAAATACTCCTCAAGTGACACCGTCAAAGGTCTTGTTTTCTCTGACCACAGGACCCAAAGATACTCAGCGTACAATGATATGAAGCAGAGAAAAGTAACAAATACTCACAATTTGGAAACTGAAAACTAAGGCTGCCCCCAATAGTCGACTACATTTTAGTAGACTAGGAAAGTCATTAGTTGGCAAGATTTCATTGGTCGCTTAGTTGCGGAAAACAACAATTAGGAGCTGCGCCTTGTCAAAAATATATCAAAACCTATATGACAGGACCATGTGAGGATTTAATTTGAAAGGACAGACACAGGAAGTGTCCACGCTCAGCAGTCAGACAGGAGTCAGGTTAATTTCCAGGGCTGGTACCTGCGGTTATTCCACAGGCTAGTTAATAACATGTCGGGCAGGAAATCCAAAGTGTGGGATCATTTTGAGAAGGTGAAGGACGAACCCAAGGTGATATGTAAACTCATCTTCATTGGTCGACTACAAACATGACGTATCATCTGAAACATGGAAGTAGCTACATGCCCATTAGCCCACAGCGTCATTAACAGGCGGCTCGCTCAGTGTGTGACGTGCACTTGTAGATAAAATATAGGCCTATATTAATGAAGGTTCATTAGTACGGTTTTGTATTTCTCTGTAATGTAGCACAGTGTTAACAATGTTACTGATACTATTCTTTCTCACACCTTCAACTCAAACCACCAAAATATATCATTTAATATGATAAACATGCAGGCGACTAGTCGACTAATGGCCCTGAGTGACGACTACTGGTCAACTAGGAAAATTCTTACTCGGGGGCAGCCCTACTGAAAATTTCTTTATCAAGCATAGACTGTATGAAAACAATGGACGTACCCACCCTGATGTCACCCATTGGTTTGTGGAATCATGTTTTAAAGCCTCATGTTGAGCATTTTGGCTGGCGCTATCTTTACTTTTTGTAGCCAGAAGTTACCATATTGCTGCAGAGGAACAGGGGGTGGATTTGACTCAAAGACTGTGGCGATGCTGAGCAGACAGGCCTGTCACTCAGAGCAGCCATGCCCTTCATTATGTGTAACTTTGAGCCTTTATCAAATTTAAATGGATGTGTTAAGTAAATTTCACTCCCCGTACAGTTGTAATGAATGTTGAATTAGCTAAAGAGACCAAAGTCTTTTTTGTATCAGGCTGTAAACACTATATTTCTGCTGTAAAGTTTTAACATGAGGTCTATGGGGATAAACTTGCTCTTGGAACCAGCCTAAAGTGGCCATTATAGGAACTGCAGTTTTTGGCACTTAAGCATTGGCTTCATTTTTCAGTCCCTTAGGTCGCCACTTGTTTTTATAATTCAGTGTTTCTGCAGTCAGCTACATTCATTCAGTCATGTTGGGCTGCCAACAAGTTTTTAGAACTACAACAATCTCTGGCATCCTTACATAAAAAGGTATTTAAATTAGTTGGACAAACTGAGGAATACAGACTTTAAATTTGAAATTAAAGATCTGCTGGATCTGTATCAGCAGATACTGAGTTGAGATATAGGTATGTGGAAGAAAAAAAGTTTAGGTCGGTGGATCCCTGAAGGAAAGACAAAGACTGGAGACGGAAGGAAGTGTAATGCAGGGGGAGTGAGGAGGAGGTGGGAGGAAAGGACAGTAGAAGTGAAAGGAGGAGAGGAGGAGCTACAGGAGGCTCAGAGAATTTTGGATGTTTGCCCTGCTATTGTGAAGCTGCCAAATCCCCTCTTGGACCCATGAGCTGCTTGAGCAGCTGAGACAACTGTGGGAGGTTCTGAGATGCTGAGATCCATCTCAACAAAGGGCAAGGGAACATCTACAGCAGTGATGAAGAGGCAGGTTATCATTTTCATCTTGGTATTAGATTATTCTACAAGTGATGCATTTCACACAAGACTTTGTAGTCAGATTTCATTGCACTGGTATGAAATTAAAATAATCAGTCAGAGAAGCTCCAGTCGAATCGTCAGTCTCTCTGTGGGATTGTCAAATCGACGTTTCAGTATGACTACTGCATCATTGTCAACAGAGCGTGTGGTAAAATGCATGATAGAAGCTTAAACTGACAACTTCTGATGAATGGCTGGACTGCTGTGTGCAGAGTTTCCCTGTGAGGAAAGTAGTTTCACCTCACCAAGTGTTGAGCACAGTGTGCACTGCTCTCCCCCAAAATTAATTGTTTTTTAGGCATTTCTGTGATCTTATTTTTTTTTCTCAATTTTTATTAGAATACTGTGTCATTTCTTTCAACCAGGCCTCTAAAACCCTACTTCCACCAAAAGTTGTGTACAGTTCAGTTCAGTGCGTTTGTTTTCCGTTTCCACAACCACATACACCCTCCAAGCCCCCAGAACCAAGCTCCGCACCATGGGTGACCGGGCCTTTTCCTCTGCTGCTCCGAGGCTGTGGAACGCCCTCCCTGACCACCTCAGGGCCCCACAGACTACTGATGTTTTTAAACGAGACCTAAAAACCTATCTTTTCACAAAAGCATTCTACTAAATGTCTTTTATAGTTTCTCCTTTTAACTATTTATCGTTTCTGATCATTTTTAATAATTCTTTTTAAATTGTATTAATTCTAACTGTTTCAATTGCTTTTTTGTTTTTTGGTTTGTTTGTTTTTTTTATCTGCTCTGTAGCACTTTGAGGTTGCTAAAATGTAAAGTGCAATACAAATAAAATTTATTATTATTATTATTATTATTCCACTGTGAAAAGTTGTGGATGGTGCCAATAGAACCGTTCTGTACCGTCCCCATTTGTGGTCCCCCCTCTGTTGGGGTACCTAGCAAACAGATCTGGTACTAAAAGGTGGAGCTGTGAACACTGCAGTCTGTACATGTACACGAACAGCCAATTATGTTGTCTGAGAAAAAAATAACTTAATTCACTGGGCCAACTTAAGGTAGATCATTAAATTGTAATGTTACTCAATGCATGAGTTGAGAACGTGAATCCATCAGCACACCTCAAATTTTAACATGACAACTTTGACCATTACTTAAGTTTTTGTTGTCTTTCTTGAATGACACACACTTTTAATAATTGGTGTCCTCAAGCATTGAAAAATATATTCTAATTTCTGCCCCATAATGTGAACTGCATATATTCTAATCATCACTTCGAGGAAATAAAAAAGCGCAGTGGAGCATAATTCCTGTGGGCTACAGCAACACTAAACCCCTGAGCTTGCCTGAGAAGGAATGCACAAACCCACTATTTTAAAATATCCCATGGAGAGAGACTCTCCCTGCAGCCTGTTTTATTTTGTTCTGAAAATGTCAGTGTGCAGCCTCGTTCTGTGGATGATAAACGAGGTGCAGACTTCCATCTTTGTAACTGGTGATGAGGGAATACAGTGAGTGACAACAGCCTTGCCCTCATGTATGAGTACAGTTTGCAGTGGAAACAATAGGGTCTAGGTACCATGTCTGAAGGGTTACTTTTGGTTCCAAAGGTACCATACCGAAAGTGTTTGGTGGAAACGGGCTTAAAATGTAGCCTAATGAAACAGTTCAAGAGGGTGACGATCACTCTTCAACTGTTCAACAAAGTGCATTTACTTATACAAATTTAAAATACTTGTACTTAGCTGAAATATTGTCATTTTGTGCAACTTTATATTTCTACTCCATTACATCTCCCATCTTGTACTTTCTACTCCACTACGTTTATCTGACAGTTCTGGTAAATTGAAGAATTAATTATCTTTTTTCAGCAGTGGTAGATAAAATTAGCACAACCTTCAACATCTGCAGCAGTAAAAGCAGTAAAACATACTTTTACTTTTGATGCTTTAAGTACATTTTGATGATAATATTTACATACTTAGTAAGTATGTAAGTAAGTAAGGTTTTGAATGCAGGACTTTTATAGTGTGTTGTTAATACTTTCACTTAAAGGTATGCTATGCAGGAATTGTTGCTTACTGTTTGTGAACACATTCAAACTTGCCCCCCATTCCCTCCCTACACTGCTTGTACGTACACTGCAAGCTACTGTACTATAAAATAAGATAAAAAAATAAGAAAATGCAGCCAGAGCACAGAATCTTTGCAGATAAATACACTGCCACACACTTCCAGTGGCTCATACGTCTGAGAGGGATTACTTTTGTGTGAGTCTATACATTGTTTTTCAGGAAAATCCTGCACACTGTACCCAAAAAGTAAAGGATCTGAATTTTAAAGTATAGTCATCTTTGCCAATATGATGTTTCATTAAAAATTGTGGTATAAAAAATGGCAGCTGGTAGACTCGCAGCAGACTTTTTGACTATTACACCCAAATAATTAATATCCCACTCTGATTATCATCCCCAACACGTCAGGAACTCTGCACATTTCTGAGCAGTATGTGCCTGTCAGCAGTGACATAATGACATCCTTCTCCAGACTCCCTTCGAAGCAGCCTCAGATATGATTGGGTCTCTCGCTGACTCTTTACTAAACCAAACATGGCACCTACACAAGCAGCAGAAACACAAGAAATGATTCATTTATACAGGAGAAGGATCCTGTGACAGTTTCTATTTATAAAGGACAAGGTCATAGACACTGATGTTTCATGAATATCACAGTATCATTACACATTAATGTAAAGTCCCCCAGACAAATGAATTTTTTAATTGAATATGCTTGCAGAATAGATGGACTCAGCGTAGGTTTATCAGTCACCGTCTCCTCCACTGTGTGTAATGAGTTTCAGTGATAGAGTGGATTCCAGATTGGCCAGTTGAAAAACAGATGTAAAGCCATCAAATTTACTCTCTCCAGCTTCTCCATCTGTCCAGAAAAAGGTGATCAGATGTTTAACATGCATGTAAAATAACTTAAAAAGCAAGGTAACCATCATGAATGACTCCAGAAGACATTACTATAAACTGCGGACACAAAAAAAGTTAGTGGAACTCAAAAGAAGACAGAAACTATCTTGAGAAAAGGAAATGAAGTTCACTTTGTGTTGTTTTTATGAGGATTTATGTACTTTGCAGGGAAATGACTTCCATTTCTGCTGATTTATTTTGGTTAGACGATAATGATAAAACAAAGACGCCACCTATCCTCCAGAGTTATTTCGATGAAATGTCCCTGCTTGTTACTGAATTTCCACAAATTTGACTGAGTCATAATAAATGCTGGGAGATATGTAAATCAGAATTGTTGTAGCTCATTTATGTTTGCCATGCACCATCATTAAATGCATTCTTTTGGGCTTACTTCACTCAAAATGGGCTCTAAATGATAATAAAAAAAGTAGAGCTATAATTTAGGAAGAAGTTCATATTAATGCAGTGTTGACTTGAAACAGTGACACACAGCTCTTTCACACCTAACTATGCTGAAGGAGAAGGCGTTGTGCAAATTATAATTTGTAGCAATTTGTAGTCCTGGGCAACTGAAGCAACATGACACTGAAAAATCAATCACATCACTTTCCAACACTTACATTTCAAACAAAACAGCAAGTGGAAATTATAATGAAAACTCATTTTCAGGTTTACTCTGTAATTTACTCAACGAAGACGCTGCACAACACCCATTGCTCTGCAGTCTGCCTCAGAAGCGGAGATCGTGACAGTTGATTAGGACTATGAACAATATGTGCAATTGTCCCCTAACCCTAACCCTTGACAACACAGACTGCACATACACCTACAGGAACTTGTTGTTTCTAGTCTAAACAAGACTATAATGAACTGAAACTTCACTGATCTGAAATAATGTTATGTTTGTGATGGAGATTCAATAAATTGGTAGCATGTACGGCTCGTACACGAACAGCCAATTATGTGTAATTACCCAATCTCTTTGCATAAACCTTACTTATTCCACTGCTTGTGTGTCAACAACTGTGTGTGCTGCCGATCATGATGAGTTATATTCTAGCCACACTGAAGTCCCTGTCCCACTGGATAAAAAACCCCTCAAACATCTGCTAACATCTGGTTTTTCTCTTCAGTTGGTAAGGTTAAAATTGGCATTCATTCGTGTGACAAATTACTCTGCAGCAGTCACAGGTATTTATCAGCTCTGCTAAGGTTGGATTGTAAAACATTTTCCTACTGGTTTGATATTAAGCCAAACACCAGACTGGACCAGTATTCTGAATTTTGCCACTAGATCTCGTTGCACTCAGCAGGTGCTCCGTCAGCACAGGTTGCTAATGTAGGCTACTTTTTTTATTTTTAAAGTTATTTTTTGGGGCATTTTTAAGCCTTTAATTGACAGGACAGACAAGCGTGAAAGGGAGAGAGAGAGGGAGTGACATGCAGCAAAGGGCCAGAGGCTGGAGTCGAACCCGGGCCGCTGCGGCAACAGCCTTGTACATGGGGCGCCTGCTCTACCACTAAGCCGACGCCCCAATGTAGGCTACTTTTTAATGTGCCAGAAAGTGTCATAACGACAAATGCCAGTTCAAATGGTTTTCTAGCTCCAGATACGATCAGCTCAGATCAACAGTTGGGTGGACGTGCTAATTGCTTGATGCACCGATGCACATTCTCAAAATACTGCCCCCCTCCGTCCAAGCAACCTTCAAACATTGTTCAAAATTATTGGGCACCGGGTTTAAGGAAAGACTGAATAGCATGTAACTCATGGAAAAGGAGTAACCACCATAACATTTACCCTGGTGTCCATGCTGCTTTCTACTGTTTACTAACCAGCACTTTGGTGATGCCGAACAGGACATACCAGTTATAAAAACAGAAAGGCATGCTTGAGTGAGTTATGTGCATGAATTATTTCTGGCAATGGGGAAGTAGTCGCCTAATTTTAGATGGTTTTCTTGTATTTAAAAAGACGCATGTGCATATTAGTTTTGGTGGAAAAGGATCTAAGCTAACCTCTAAATCCTGGGAGCACACAAGGTTCCAATAACTAATTGCGCCAACTTATTGACAAACCCTGACTGACAAAACAGTCTACATGTCAGTGTGTTCCCAAATGGCTGAAAACAATTCAGCCCAGGTTGTCTTTAATCTACCATCTCCATGGTTAATGTCTGGTTAAGTTTAGGCAACCAAATCAATGCAGTTAAGGTTGAGAGTCACAGGTATCAGTTTTGACAAGTGATAGGAGACGGCCGACTCCCTAAAGTTTTGCAGTAGTTCAACAGTGGTCGAGTTTCCATTCAAATTTAGCACAAATTTTAGCTTAATTTACGAAAGATCTGCAAAAGAAAGTGCAAATGACTCACTACTGTAATGTGAGTATTGGATGTTTGACAAATTGAGAGAAATAGGAGGTAGGGCGAGTCGTCCACTAATCGGAAGATTGCTTATCCTATCCCCAGCTCCTCTAGTCTGCATGTCAGAGTGTTTCTGGACAAGATACTGAACCTCAAATTGTGAGTGGGTGTGAATGTTTAGCTAAGTTGCAGGTGGCACCTTGAATGGTAGCTATAGGTGTATGTAGTGAGCTATACAAGTGCAAGTCTATCTATTTCCCAAACACTTGGTGGAGCTAATTATCTAGTCGGGTGCCACTACATTTTTGTCGGAGAAGAAGATCCAATGAGATGATGTAAGCAAAATAGTGCCAGTTAAAGCTTTAAGGAATGATTCAGGAAACATAATGGAAATAAAAATATATGAATAAATAATATTTTTGTTCGTTCCAAGTATTTATTTAAGGATATTTGTAAAATAAATACTCAAAACAGAGGATGGGACATTTGAAGGTTTACTTGCGAGAAAGCTAAAGGATTAGTTCATCATGACAATTTATAGTGTCTGACAAACAAGCAGTATCAGTTGACACACCTACAGCTTTCGAGTACACATTAAAAGGTGTTTCCTGTCACTTAAGCGACTGTTTTCCTGTTACTCAGACAACCAACTCTGAGAACAATTGCTTCTCCTCACATAACCAAATATGGCCTGAATCATGCCAGATCATGTAGCTGAAGTCACGTCAGGATGATACGTTTATGTGAGGTCACCTAAACTCTATGTTACAGTTGCCTCATCGCTCCACACTGATCTGATGTTTTCGTCTCTGTAGTGGAAGTGTGAGTGATGTTTGGGTCACACGATTCATGTACGCCATGATTTAAAGTCAGTTTCATTACACATTTTCAAGTTGTTATCAATACACCAACTTTTATACCTCAGCCAAGCATTAAAACTTTACAAAATTATTTTTTTGTGAAATTTCCAACATTTCCACGAGTTGTAAGTGTTTTAACAAATGATTACGCCAACGTTTTCCTGTTTTAAGGAGTCTCGAGTTAGTGGGCTACGGGGAAAAGTTTCAGTAATGGGGCAACTCAGCCTCTCAAAATTCCTCATGAACACCTTTTCAATTTTCTGCATTGCGCATATAAAATAAAGCATGCATGAGTCTGTAATTACATGGCCTATTTCTTGCCTCATTTAGGAGATTTTTTACAGCCTCCAGAGCAGCCAGCATGGCTTTCCAGTTAAAAATATTGGATACAAAGACCAGTGACAGGGAAGTCCATTCATCCAGGCAGGTGTAGGAGGGACTCATGTTGATGTCTCAGGAAAGCACCAAGCTAATACCACGATTGAGAAGAGTGAGTGAGAGCTTGCTATTTTCATAAGAATGATGGATCGTCAGTGTCTAATTAATACTAAATCTTAATGTTTGTGCACATGTTTTCTGGAGGGTTTGGATATTTTGAACACAGTCCAGCAGCTTGTGTTCGTCTGAGTTTGTGCAGTCATCTGTTAATGAATGAATGTCGACTAGCGTCGTCTGTCTTTTGGCTCCATTTTATCTGCAGTCAGATCCAGTTGCACTAATGCTCAGAGACATGATCAGGCGCTGCACTCAGAAATGAGAGAGTTAAAGGAAAAAGATGAAAATGGATTTCACGCCCGAGTTGTCAAGTGAATTGAGGATTACAATTTACATGGCTCCTCTTTAATTCATAAACCTCAAATTCAATTAATTCAGCAAATACCATTCAGTAAATGCAATGTAATATTCTCCCTGGCTCATTAATACGACTGCAACTGTTCCTGTGAGGCTGCGGAGTGCACTAGTTTTTTATGGTGATATATGCATGATTACCAATCCACCTTTGTTCCTTGACAGAATCCTTAAAAAAAGGCCCGAGCAGCCGGAGGCCAACAGATCTGTCATGGTTGCAACCTCTTAGTGACTCATTTTGTATTCTTAAATCGTGCATAGTTCTCCTTTGCCTTATTCATCTCTCTGGCATTCTTAGTAGCCAATCTCACATATGAATAGGTACTGTATAAAGCAGAGCTATTAATGTCCTGCTGAGTAAAGGATTCACTTTTCTCTTTACTTTTTAGTCGTGCAGAGTGAATTGTGAGGAAGGTGTGATAAAGGTTCTTTGTAAGCGACGTCACAATAATTTCAGGTGTTTTCAAAGGCTAAACACAAAAGGAAAGAATCCCTGAGATTGTTGGCATTATTTATCTTTCTCAAGCACGGTTTTGAGTGCCAAGAACAAATAATGTTTGGAAGAATGTGCGCTGACCTTCCTGTTTCATGGTCCTGTGTTAATTTTTCATCGTCTGAAATGTCTCTCAAAGACAAAACAGCATTTTTGTGTTTACTACGCATGAATAATGAGGCATTTTCTCGACAGCTCAGTGTGTGACTCACTATCAGTCTGTATGGCTGGAACATCTTACAGCACAATGAAGAACAAAGAGGATAACCACAATGTCTTTTTTTGTGCTTCGGCAAAAATGATGTGTCATTTTCAGCACGCCCTCATTTGTAGTCTGAAAACACACACGCTAACAACACACCGTTATTTTCTTTTTTGAAAACGAAACATTTGAATTCATGTTTTTTTTTTTCTTTTCCTTTCTTTCGCAAGAATGAAAACCTTTGTAATGTCATGGTCATTCTCACTGTCGTAAACTTCAAAAACACGTGGTAACATGATTGTAATATGATGGCATATACTTTACAGAATTCATGAGCTCATAAGCTCCTATGAGCAGCCATTGTCCAATTGTAGCTTAGCAACTGTAACTAAGCATGACTGGTCTGACCAGCTTTGAATTTCTCCACATACTGAAACAAAAACACGACAGAAATATCATAACAGGGCTCCTGTGGCTCCTTGTGAGTTTTTAAAAGGTATTGAATTCATTCAATTAAATGTCTTAAATCAATCTTTCAAAAGTCTTAAGAATGTTTGAGACATGGGAAATGGGATTTTATGAAAAGGTTTCTTCTGATGTTGCATTGTGAAATTCTAAAATGGTAACTTAATTTACAGAATGCTGAAGATTAAGAAACACTAAAATGACAAGAAAGCATGCCAACAAATGCCAGATATTTCCCAGTTCTCTTCTTTCTCTCTCTTTTTTTCTAACTTTAAAGAAGATCATATATATTTTTCACTGAAACAAAAAACTCATGTTTTATGTTAAAAAATAAAAATAATAAAATTGTCACCAGCCCAAAGTCAGTGATGCCAGTTCATGTTTTCCCCCCCCTTAATTTTTTAAGTTTTGGATATAATAAAATTGGTCTTACCTTTTATTCGTGGCATTCAAAAAAAAATCTTAAAAAGTCATAAATCTGGGGCATCAGTGGCTTAGTGGTTAGAGCACGCGCCCCATGTACAAGGCTGTTGCCGCAGCGGCCCGGGTTCGACTCCAGCCTGTGGCCCTTTGCTGCATGTCACTCCCTTGCTGTCTTCCCCTTTCACGCTTGTCTGTCCTATCGATTAAAGGCTAAAATGCCCAAAAAATATCTTTAAAAAAAAAAAAAAGTCATAAATCTAACTTGCCTTCAGTGGTGGACAAAGTGCACGTCTCTATTACTTGAGTCAAAGTATAGATACTCCTGGTCAAATGTTACTCCAATACAAATTCAAATTATGACTCAAGTTAAAGCACTGGAGGACTTGATTTAAAAGAAACCCAAGTATTCAAAGGACTTTTCTCAATGCATTGTTGCAAACATATACACACACACACACACACACACAAACACACGGCTAAAATGAAAACGCAACGTAAAAATATTTAACAGTGAACAACAATTTCTCAGCCAAATCCATAGAGTTAGTTTGACCAGAGATGGCACAAAAACTGCAACAACTTTGTTTAAAATATTCATCTGGAATTAAGGTAATGCTTACATACCTCAACATATGCTCTCAGGTTGGGTGATGAATTCTTGTTGGCCATCATAAAGTTTCTGCACTGTTAACAGAGCAAACATCCTCTCTACCTGTCTCTACCAATGAGCTGCCCAGTCTGAGTAGCACATGTCTAAGATCAAGGTACGGAAACACCACCACGAAACAAACCACACTGAGAACTGCATGATCACAGTTTATGAACCTTTTCATTTTAGAGAAGGGGAAAAAAAATCAGCCGCTGACTTCAAAGCAAATGTAACGATTAACAAGAGCCTTCAGAGAAATGTTGTGGAGTCAGAGTTTCAAAAATAAATAAAAAATACTCAAGTAAAGTAGAGCTACTCAAAACCTGTACTTAAGTCCTGTACTTAAGTAAATGTACTTTGTTATGGTCAACCACTGCTAGCCTTAAGCTGTAGGAAGTTCTGAATGGACCTGAAGTGACTCATTAACATGTTGAGTTTGTAAAAAACACATTTTATTTTTAAGCATGGTGAATTTCTGGCACAGAGTTTATATTCTGATGTGCTGTTTCCTCCCGTAGAGTGAGTGAATAACAGGCAGCTACTTGACAGAGACAGCAAACTAGCTTGACAACAAGGCCAAACGCAAGTATGATGCTGAATAAATTAAGCTATGTGGACCTTGAAGTAATGACTAAGGAGAACCTGGACCCTGTGGCTGGAACAGTTGGGAACCACTGCCTTAAGGAATCCATTGAATGTTGTGTTTACCTGCTCTAATGTCAGCTGCAATTGTAAGCAAGGTCAGCTACCTGTCTCACTATCTATAGTAGTAACCAAGCACGATTTCCGGGGCTAAGGTGCACTATCTACACTTTATTGTGGAGTTAAGCCCTGTTAACGACCCCCACATCCACTGTATAGTATTTACCCACTTTATTTAAGCCAATGATTCTACCAGAGTTTAGGTTGACGATAGCAGCTCTGTTTAAATTTAAACTCTGGCAACTCCAGCCAACATTATCCAAGCATTATTCAAGTGTTATCTGTTCAATAATAGAATTATGGATGTGTGGTTATTTCGCAAAGACTATTTTCTGTAAAGTCAAAAGTAAAAAAAAAAATACAAAAATAAAAAGAGAAAAAACAAACAAACAAGCTAAGCAACCAATCAGAGTTATGTTAGATTAAAATAACAGTCTGAGCTTACATTTTTCTTATCATACTAACAAGTGCTATACTGCAATACAAGAACAATGCTGCTCCTTTATTTCCATGTCTTCTACATGAGTCATCAACTGGTGAGGATGCTGGCTTTTTAAAGTGTATATGCAGCTTTAGCGTTAATCTTTGGCATTGTATCATGTATCATAGTTCTCATTTGTGAGTCAGCTTGAAACATTAAAATGTCATCCAGAGACTGCGTTTTCAACCAGCTCATGGAGCTAATGTTAGCTCAATTAGCCCTGTAGCTGCAGAAATTGACAGCCGACAGCTGACAACGAGAGGCAAAAAATAAAAGGAATTTCAAGTACTTATTCTGCCGCCGTTATAGCTGTAAACTGCACATGTGCTGTGCATTTTTCATTACTTTTCCACAAGCAGCAGTCCATTAAAGGATTCTGCAAATATGCTGTAAAGTCTTCCTCTCTTATTTTCTGTTGCTTTATCAGTCCAGAGGTTTAAGTCTCAAACAAATGCTGTCATACAATGCATGTCTGTTATACTCTGTGAGAGGTATAGCTGTGCATTATTTGCATGCAAATTTTCCCGACACAGTGAATGAAATTGGATGAGGAAAGAGAGGGAGCCAACATCGCAGCAGAATCTCACGCCTCAGTACACTGTAAGGTGTCAAGTGAGCAAGTTGGCAAAGCCCTGCTTTACATTCAAGGCTGAGTGGGGCCATTTCAACCAAAGGTTATACACTTCATATTAGTTCAATGAAGTGAACAAGTCGAGATAAATGCCAAAAAAAAAAAAGAAAGAAAGAAAAACTGCCAAGACAAGTTTTTTTAAAGTCACTTCATGCTGCCAGGAGTTTTGCAGCACTCTGGCATCGATTCAGCTGGTGTCTCCTGCACTGAAGGGATCACACTTCACTGAGATTATCAGGATGAATATGATGGGTTGTCAATACAAAGACACTCCTCAAGGATCTTGTATAAATGTTCCTCGGTGAAGTGACTCCCATACCCATTTTGTATTTTTATTTTTTCCACAGCATTTAATGTGGCTGCCATTCTCCTGACTGGAAGAAGCTGTTGTAATTGTTGTACAAATATCACAACTAGAGCGTTCCTGTGGGTCATGGCTAGCAGGTAACGTGTCTGCGGAACTCTTGTGTACGACTTGAAAACATTCGTGTCTCACTGTTTTGTAGTGTGACAACGCTGTGGATACTGTCTGGTTATGTTCAGGCACAAACATAGCACCTGGTTAGGGTTCCTCAGAGATAATGGTTTGGGTTAAAATGCTGCATCCTTTCGTCTGGAAGCTGTCCCAGGAAAGATCTCTGTTCGTCCCAGACATGTTTTCTGTCGTCCCCGGGAGGACTGGATGCCTGCTGCTACTCGCCATATCGACACACAACAGTGAGATCACAGAGCCCATTTGCCAAACAGTCATTGTATTGTTTTTGTACCTGCTCTTTAATTCAAGTTTGACACTGGTAGTCTCAAGCCTGGCTCTTTAGCCTGAGCAAGATTGATGTGACAGCAGAAAAACATGGACCACTGCCATCGGTAGACATGACAATAGTTGTGCTCTGAAGGGAAAACACTAAACAAAATGTAATCCTTTCCCTAACCTTCCCCACATCTCACCTTTTCAGACTGGTATGAAAATACCATTCACAGTCACTGACAGTGTCTTTTTACTGCAGTTCTAGTTGTTACTTTAGTTTGTGGTCTTAAGATGGGAGGTAGGATGATTGTAGGTGGGGAGAAAAGAGCTGTGGAGGTAACAATAACATACTGTACCCCAACAACCTTTTTTTTTTAGTCTCTTTCTAAGGTTTTTTTTAAGGACTGATACTGTGTACATTGCAACAGCAGCAACCTGTATTCCACACAGAGATAAGGAAATGTCCAGTTGAGACAAGTATAGAGAACAAGAAAGTAACAAACAATTAAAAAAAAGAATAAAGTGGAAAAAGTACCCGTTGAAACAGCACGTTCTAATTAGTATATAAGGGGGAAAATGAGGGAAAAAAACACCATGGCAACACAGATATCACAAAAATGAGGACATGCTGCACCATGGATAGGACCTAGTCACCTAACGTCAAGCACTTAAGCTATGAGTCAATTCACTTCTGCTGGGTTGTCGACCATTTGTCGAGAAATGGTCTCCATATTTTCAGGAAGATGTTTTCCTTATTGGCAAGTTTATATCGACCGTCCATATGAATCACGTTGCCAAGCTCCCTCAGCCGTTGGTGGAATGTGGGGCTGGACTCTGACTTCCAATGTTGTAAAATGAGGCGTCATGCTAGCAGAGTGCAGAGAGAGAGCCTGAGCAGTGTGATTATCAATGACAGGGGCCACAGGTAACCCAAATATGGAGAGAAAAGAGTGTGGCGTTGTAGTTTCACTATAAGCCTTTGATATATAATCAAATATAAGCGTTCAGAAGGAGTAGAGGTTGGGGCACGGCCATAGTTGATGGGCAAGGGTGCCTGTGTCCAGCTTTCAATTATCACACAAGGGGGAGATGTTAGGATGCATACTGTGGAGCCTTGCTTTCGTGTTGTTGAGTCTATATGTACCCCAAAAACTTTGACAACAAAAGGCACTTTCAATGAGTAACTCTAATTGCAAAATTACAGATCCGATAAAATAAAGCAAAAACATACAAGACTGATTTTTAAAAATACAAAGCAGTGAAGTGATGCACTGGAAAATGCTCTATATCCACTCTATATTAAATAGGGGTGTGCTGTATCATGTTGTTCACGATATTCCTGGTATCATTTTTAATATGATAGGAAAAATTCATATTGTGATATTCGCAATTTTATGACTTCATACTGTTACACATGGCAACAACAACATGCATGACTGACTGCGACTCTGCGGTGGTTCCAAAAAGAGGAGCAGCTTCAGTAGTGTGGAATAAACTGTGGAGTCTTGAATGTTTTATGAACAGACCCAGACTTCTCAGACACTTTTAGTGACTTACCGCTCAGAGGGAACTCATTCAGCGGCTCCTCTGGCAGCAGCACAGCATTTCTACCTCTCCTCTCTTGCAGTGACCATACCTCACCTCACCTCAGTGTGGTCAAGTCATTATCATAAACCTTTGGTAATGTAAACCTACGTGCCACTCACAGCTCGACAAAAAAACTCCATATATGTGAATGTGCGATAGTTGTGGTATCAAAACAGCCTGTCACAGGTTACAGCGTGATGATTAGAGGAGAAATACTGTTGTTGTTCACAAACTAAAGAAATTAGAGATCATTTTTGTTTTTACTGAATATTTGAAGCAAACTCTAAAACTATATCACTTATTTTGTTGCATATCTATGTTCTGAAATTGATAATAAAATATTTTTTTTTATTAATTTTTCACATCATCAAGAATCTATTTAGCATAAAAATACCCCAAAATATCATGATATTATTTTAGGGCCATATCGCCCAGCCTTAATATTAAAAACGAATTAAACAGGCTAATACTCCCGTGAACATTCACAAAAAGAAACACCAGCAAAAATGTAAAATGATGTACAACGTTCTCTGAGATAAAGGAAACCACAGCTCTTAAAAACCTTAAATTATTTTTTGGTAAACAAAAAGCTGATGAAACTCCTCTTGGATAATTAAAGAGGATGAAGAAAATTGGGCAAATTAATAAACCAGTGGTTTGAATGGACTTTAATCTAAGTTTTATCAGCGAAAATTACAAAAGTTGTTTTCATTCTTCTTCTTGTTCCCCACTCTCGTGTTCTTTGAGAATGATAAATGAAACAAAAACAAAACAATATTGATTCAAACACTCATGTTTCCCCTTTCTATTTATCCTTCCTGTCAAACACTAATAAAACAGTTCACAGCATTGAAAACACACGCACAAGTAAAATCATATGATTTAGCCAGTGTTTAAACTCACACATTTTATTACACACTCACTATATTTTATCTCGGCTGCCTCAAATGATTGTCTGCATGAGTCACATTTTGTTGTCTGTTGTGATTGGTAACTACGTGATTGGGTAAGTTTTGTGTGAACGTCTGTATCTGATGTGAGTGACGCAGGAAAAGATGCCTGAAGAGGGTTTTTACAATACACACCCAATTGGCCGTGTCACGTACTTGAAGCGGGGAGAGATGAAAAGAGGAAATGTTTAGGCTTGCAGTGATGCTGTCATGTTGAAGGTATTTATTAGATTACTCCAAAACCCACACAGCATACAGCTACACAATTCGTTCCGGCTTACAGACTGTAATTTCTGCCATGTTACTGTCATGGATAGTTGAGTATTGTGCAACCAGCCTTTTGTGGAATGATATCTGGGGCTGTAGATGTACTTTAAGGATGATCTCTAATTTTTTTTTCTTCAAACAAGATGTTTCAAGGAGGAGAGTTTGAAATATAAGTTTAATTTGGACAGATCTCTTTATAGGCCCTCATTAATCTGCAGCCCTGCCCTTCAGTGACCAATTAAGGCTCCTCGTGCTGAAGTAAAGAGCAATATGTGACTGTTGAATTTTTATCTCTCTTTAAGGAGAACATACAGAGGGAAAACGAATGGGTGTATAGCGGGGTTTGCTTTTCTTCTATATAGTGTTTAACTGCGTAATGGGGAGTTTTGCTTGCTTTTGGTTTCTCTCTCATTATCTCTGTAAATGGGCTCTCTGTGTGATAATTAAATGCAGTTCTGCAGCGGAAAAATGCAAATGAATGGGACAAACAGAGCAACAAGTCTTGATAGTTCCCCACGGACATGCCAAGCCAGGAAGTGATTCAGAGGCAACAAAGGAAACAGCCCCATTGTGATAGAAAGAGAAGCATTTCATTTTTATCCCCCATCCTCTGTTGTTGCACAACATAATGAACTACTTCACTTTGTTTTGTACGGCGCAGGCCTTCGACAACCCTGCACTCGTTTGGAACAAAATTAAACAATGTTGTTCTGCTGACAGTCTGCATCTGACTGTCACAATAACAATATGTGATTTCAAAATGCTATATGTTTTACACAGTCTCTTTTATATTCAAATCTGACTCACTGTCTGCAGCTGGGACTCCCTAAAAACCTGGTATTTTACCCAGGGACGGAGCCTTTTGTCCTTCATCCCAAAGTGTGCCTGATGCACGCTCTCGTCAGCTCGCATCGGATCATCTAGGCACTTATAGCATGACCTTGCAAAACTGTAACCTAAAAAGTTGTCAGTAAACCCAATTGACCTCACATCTAACTGTAATTGAGAGAGATGATTTTTTTTCTTTTATTTTTGTGATGGTTGATTTATGAAGAAGTTTAGCTCCTTGTAGTGGTACTGCTGGCATGGCTGCAACCAGCAGATTTTAAATTACTTTTACCTGACTGCTTATTCATGTCTTAAAATGACCATCATAACTTTCAGAGTGTCTGCAGGTCCTTAAAAATTCTTAAAATGTCTTTATTTTGCCCTTCCTGGACGTCGGTGTTTAGTTTGGCAGATAGGTAACAGTTCTTTAAATGAGTGACAAAGATTTCTAGGTCTGGCCTCCCAAATAAAGGCACTGTAAAACTATATGAGACACAAAAAAGAGAACATTAAGTCATGTTTTAAATCACAAGCACATTCAACACATTATTCGGCATAGTTTACAACCTCGGTTACTCAAATATAGCTGGCATAACTGCCACAAAATGTGGAAAAATAGTTAGCGCAGGGCCCGCTTGCATAATGCTAACAGATAATGGAAATCTCCATCGACGCGCTAACAGAAATTAGCATTGGCGCCCCAACAAAATTACGGTGACAAACAATAAAGTGCAAGTGAGCTACTCTACTTAACATACTCAAATAAACTCAGAGCAATTCGCTTGTACTTACAGGCATATGTTTCCATTGCTCTATTAAACTTGCACTACTGGAAGCCTGCTTAGTCTATTTGTAGTTCAATTTCAATTCAATTTTTGAATTATAAGTTCTTAAAAGTTATTAAATAGTCTCACATTTGAACACAGGGTGTCTGCAGGTCTTTAAAAAGTCTTAAAATGTCTTCAGTTAATTAAATATTAGGCCTCAGTGTCATTTAATTGTGATTTATTCATCCTTAAATTTCTTTTTGCCAAAATTAGTAAAGCTCTTCCCAATAAAAAACACTGTTTACATTAAACTTGCATTTAACCTTCCTACATAAAAACTATGTCTGCACAGGACCACGTATGTACTGCTTGAATAAGAAAAAGATGATTTGGCAAAAAAAATAAATAAAAAAATAAATAAATAAATTGAAAAGGTCCGAAAAAGCATTGAATTTAAGTGTCTGATATCTGTAGACACCCTGACTTTATACTGAAAAATATGTACAACTAAATAGTGCTAAAATATAATGACATTTGGATGGACTAAATAAAGTCCAATGACAAGAATCTGCTTAGATGGGGGGGTCTGTTTTAATGATATTAGCGTAGTGACTTGCATTAGTAGATGCCCACAAGGGCACAGGTGTGAGACCAAATATACAAATTATAGGACAGCATGAATGGGATAATTCTGCATGCTGTCATACTTTTGTATTATTCAGTCTAGTTTTGTCTATTTTTCCAAGTTTTAGAACTAAAACCAGTCTATACTTTGCCACAAAGCCCAACTTCTTATTTTCATCAAACCAAAGAAATTAAGGATTTTTGTTGCATTCTACATTCTTACAGAGGTGCACACAAGTTATCACTTAAGCCCAGTTTGAGCAGTTGAGCTCAGACGGCCAGTTCACACTGCTGCAACTTTTCTGTGCAACATTCGAAAACGGTCTCTTCTCGTCATGAATCATTGGTCTGAACTGGGCATTAAAGTATGGACATGCACTCATGGGCTGAGAGTCACAGAGCTTGCAGAAGCGTGCACTACTTTGTCTTGCAAAATCATGGCCATCCAGGTGAACTATCGTGTTTGTAGGGCATCCTGTCTGCAGCTAAAAGTTTTAAATCAAACCCACATCTTTTGAACTACTCAGTCTTTATACTGCGTCACCTGACTTCCTCCCGACATCTGCAGCACATAGGTCACCTGATTATAGTCTCCTCGCTCATGATTATGTGGCTTAAATATGAATTATAGTGCATTACTTTTGGTAGGTATGAGTACAAACTGTGAATGAGAACAGGCTGAACTACTTCACAGGCTGGGCACAGTGGTGTAGGTAAGTACTGCACCAAATTCATATTTCCATATTAATCAAGGTCAAAGTAATAAAATAAAAATACAGGCTGCACAATATGCATGCAAATAATGGCAACCCATCACAGTAAATGTCTTCTGCCTCTCACAGACCCCCCGGGGGGTCGTACAGCCAAAAAACATTCATTCCGACAGCACAGCATGTGACGCACAAGATGGACAGATTTTGACAGATGATCGTCAAACAAACATGTCGGTTAAAGACAAAGTAAAGAAAATATGACATGACTTATCTTGCTCTTGGGTTTACTGTCTCTGCAGTTTTATGTCTAAAACTCAAACACAAGTTCATCTTGCATTTTTCATTTAAAAGAAACTCAAAAGAAACTTGTGTAAAGGTCAGATAAGTTAAAGGTTAATGCTCAACTTGATTTATTTTGTTATTTATATTGTTAATGGTTTGAAGGTTAAATTTGTTTTGGTGGTGAGATGTGGGACACAGCAGTAATTCAGCCTCTAAATGTGGCAAGAAAAACAACATGTTTACAAAGTGAGAGCTGCATTAACTCCTACTTTCAAACGTTGAGTTAACAGCTAGTTTCCATGATACAGTGAACCTGTTTCTCCAGGTCTGTCGTCAGAACATGACGGTACTCATATTGTCCAGGTTTCTGATTGTCTGTGTGCAAGTTTATCTTTGATTCTTTTACATTGTAGCCACAGTTGTTTGACAGTGTAGTTACCTCAGCAGTCAAGAATGAGCTCAGTTTAGCTGTCAGAACTCTGCCTCATTTGGTTCCTCTATCTGACCACCAGTAATGGAAAACTAGAGTGACAATACAGAATATGCAGAAACAACTGTAATAACTTGCAAAGATGATAAAAGGCAGAAACATTTTACAGTTAATGTTCTGTATTTTCAGTGTCAGTCTTTCACTTGGATTTCCTGTTTGATCACAGAAATCATAATTTGTTGTTTATAATTGAAGTTGATGATGCAACTCCTCACATGATAGACAGGGATTAGACACCTGGAAATTCAACTAGTCTTCCTGTTGTATCAAAAAAAAAGTGTAAATCCTATTTGCTATAGTGTTCCCTGATGGATCCTGCATGGATCCATTTTTGAAAACCTGCACCTGCCCATACCCGTAAAGCTTAGTACCAGTACCGACCCCTTACTCGTCAATATGTCCAAGTCAAAGACACACCTGCCCACACCCATGATGAAGCACACACAGATTACAGTCACTCACATTCAGTGGGGCTCTCCATTCTTGAATTACAAATTCAGCGGAGGAAAAGTCTCTTTCACTGACTGCGTTCAATGCTCGGATGGTGAAAATGTTTCGCACAATCACTGTCAGGTTAGGAAACATTTTAGCATGCTCCTTCCACCACCATAAAACCGCAAAAGGATCCTCCTTGGGTGTCTTGAACTCATTGTAGGCTGCCACCTCATCCTCAGACTGCACAGTTTAATTGCTGGAGTCCTCCACATCAGTGACGAATGTGACGACATGATAATAGTGATAATAATGATTTAGGTGTCAAAATATTACACATATAGTGCACATCTTTTTCATTTGTTTCACTCTGAAAAATATCATACATTCACCCCCTTCCCGTCTGCACATAGCCTGTACCTGTGAATTTACTCGTTACACAGCTTTTTGCGTGTTACCCTTTAGATACCCGACTTGGTGCAGGACTCTGCCCAGACTTTCTTCATCACCAGCACGTCAATGTTTTCACTTGTTAGGAAATTTTGTATAGACATTACAGTACTGGACAGATGACGATAAAGCCTGATGACTGTGGTCATTGACTTTACTATAGCGCCACCATAAGGTTAACATCTGTGGTTTTAAGAGAAATATCTCAACCATTGTTAAATGGATTACCATTAAATTTCAGATAATAATGTTAAGGGCTGACCCTACCCCTTGACATGGTGCAAAACAGAGGGGTAAGGGCTAAGTGGTAGGGGCAAAAGGGGTATTGTGACTGAGCCTTTGCATTTAGTGCTAATGAGCTAATGTTAGCAGGACATCACAACAAGTAAGATGATGAACATGTTAAACTTTATACCTGCTAAACATGAGCATGTTTGTCAGTAGCCCTTTTTACACAGAGACTGTGCTATGGGGCTGTCACAAAGTCCATTTTTATGCCTCCTTTTTATTTTTACACAGAACTTAATGACTGCGGCATTGTGCCTCTCCTACGTGTGATTTTAGGCAACATGCCGGCATTGCAGAATCAAAAGTGGTGTGACAGGCATGACATGTAACACAACATCTTCTGCCTCTGTCGGCAGCACTTTATAAACAGTACCAACAGCATAACGTGGAAATAACAATCATTTAGTGCCCTTGCTCGGAGAGTAAGGAGCTCCCAGACCTCATTGTTTTCCCAATTTACAGACATTTCAGCTGCTGTTCTTCTTCTTTGAGTTAGCCGATAACTGCTAACAGCTACTTCTTAAATCTCTCATGGTCTCTCACGTTACAAACTCTCACGTTACAAACGTCACACCCACACTGCCAGTGATCCTATCCAGCTGGCAGTCCTGATTATACAGATATTGTGTTATTACCTCTGTTCCTGGCTCAGAGGCGACTCTGTTTCCCCACTTGGCCTACCTTTACCTTTGATACAGAATAGCGAGGTGGAATAATGGGGTGATATTCCCACCTTGAACAGGCAGTGTAAAAGGAGCTATCATTATTGTAAGTATGTTTTCATATGAAAAAAATCCAGAAAACACTGAGACAAATGTAATGTAAGCCAATAAATGCCCCCTGCTTTTTCTATCTTATCCATGCACGTTCACAGACACGTACTGGTTAAACAAACATGCCCCTGATTATATTTTCTATAACACCTTTTTCTTTACATTTGATCCATAGTATCACACCTCAACAGTCCCACTCAGCTGTGTAAAAATTCAGAGGCCTTAAGAACTGGTCACCAGATAATTCTTGTTGTAGGCAGTACTGAAGGACTTTGCAATAATAGTGATGAACGTGCAGCCTTCTGAAATGTACCTCTGTGTTCAATATATTCCCCTGAAAAACTCTGAAATCCCAAGTGAGGGGAGTGCGGTGGGTCGCAGGCAGCCAGGCTGTTGAGAAATGCTGAAAGTATTGGTTGGCTCTATATTATTTTGGGAAATACAAGCTTGCTTGCTCCATTGCATTTGAATTGCCTCCAACTCACCTGCGCATAGCATTCTCCTGGAGGGAATAACTGTTTATACTCGTGCCATATGTGGTGTGTTTTCCCCCCTCTCGCCATAACAAAAACAAATTTATATTGAGCATCATATAAAGAAGCCCTATTCTTTTTCCAGTGTAAGAACTATTACTTTGGTCGGGGGACGAGTGAGAAAGAAGATTAAAATCTTGTTACAGTGTCAAAACATCAGTGAAACATTTGACAGCTTTGTGGCTGAAAATGTAAATCAAACGTCCCCACAGATTTGAATGCCAAACGCATTCAATTTCTTTACTTTTATTGCACAATAGGTTTCAGCTCTGCTCACACTGCCTGCTCCAGAGCTAGCACTTCACCTTAGGGGAGTAAAAAAAAACATTGTCATGTCACTGTGAGCACAACATGTAAAGCTTTTACCTGAAGCCAACAAGACGAGTGGTGTCAGAGGCTGGAAAGAAAGACTCAGGACAAGATGTGCACCCGTTTGACAGGGTTACAGTGCTGTACAGTGAAGTGTCAACTGTCTGTCTTTCTCTTTCTACATGTGTTGGTTCTTAAACAAATAAAACAAGTATCCATAAATATTCTGTAGGCAGGAACAGATATCTGGAGCAGCGGTTCCCAAAGTGGAGGCTGCAAGATTCATCCTATTTATTTATTGTGCATGTTTTAATTTTACCACATTAAATAGAGTGCCAACATTTACATTAATTAGGTGGGAAAAGCATTAAATATAAAAAAAAATCACCAGTATTAAAGTCTCTGTAATTGTGCAGTTATGGTGCAGCTGATGACATGACTACCCACGGTTGCTGGTTGTCATAGTAACACAACATGGTTTCCGGGTCTGAAATTTATTTATTTATTTATTTTTTTGGAGCTGCCTGTCAGAGCAAGAGATGGAAAGATTTGACACGGTAAACAGAGCTCAAAGAAAAGCTGGAACACCTCAGCCCTCAACACAGTCTGACAGGCCCCAATCCCACCAACTCAAATCAGACCCAATACTGCCGGACTAACGGCTTAATGGACAGATTCTGGCTACTTGTGGAAGGAGGATTAGGGTGTGTGTTTGCAACCTCACATGACTCTTTCATCCCTGATATACATGAAAACAAGACAAGACAGCTCGTGCCAGTGGAGTCAGACCTGTGGGTTGTTCACACATGTCCTATTAAAATGCCTGCAACCTTTTGTTGTGTTAGTTTGTTTGTCCTTGAACACCTTAAATTTAAGCCTATTGTAATTTTGTATTCATTGGTTATTTTAAGTTAAAGTCCCCCTTGAGACATGTTTCAAAGTAAATACACTAATATTTTGCTTCCCACATAACAGTAAAATAAAAACTCTGAAAAAGGTTTGGAAGCAGATTTTCTCTTTCTCTACCATTGACAAATTCTGAACCTACTCATGCTATTTACCTTGTCAAGACGACTAACTTTAGCATTAGAGGAAAACATGGAGAGATTCAATCATATGTGTTTTAGCCTCAGTCAGACCCAGACTCAGATGAGGAGTTTGTCTTGCACCAAAGTCGCTGACTAGCAGTCGTATCAGAATAGTAAATGTAGTTAGCATCTTTTATTTATGTTGTTTGTTAGCTTGTGGGCTAACTGGCAGTGGCTGACCCAGCCTCGGTAGGGATTTTAGTAGATAGTAGAGGGAGGCTTCAGGGTCCGATTTGCATCCAAAACTTGCACACTCTGCCATGTTTACTGTCAAAACTTGCACTATACTAATGTGAACTCTGCTCTCTGTACTGACAAGTTCGCTCTGTGGTGGAGGTTTTAGGTTTCTTTGCTGGTGTTGTGTCCAAATCTGTTCTCCCATCGATATGTGTTACCTGAATCAGGCATTGATTGAGTTTCATATATCACACATCACACGCCAGCAAGGTGGACACACTAATTTTCTCCCCTTCTCTGATGCCTCTGTTGGTAACTTCTGCGACTCTTTGTCATCTCAGCCACAAATTCCAGCCGTCTTTATCCAAGCAGCACTCAAACACTGTTCCAAACTAGTTGCCACAGAGTTTGAAAGAAAGACTGAATAAGTAACAGGTTTAAAAATAAAAAAAAAGAAGTAACCACTGTAACATTTTCCATGGGCTCCATGCGGCTTTCTACTGTTTACTAACCCTGTTTTCTTTTGTGTTTACCATGCTGAACATGACGGATTAGGAACAAAAGGAAAAACAGAAAGGCATACTCTACTATCGTTGCAACAAGGAGTCTATCTTCTGTTTTTACTGGGACTATTTTCCTTTAAAACCTGCCTATGCCTGCTGGTGGATTTTGGATGATAAAGGGCATAATTAATTCCTGTTTTATGTTGCATTGCGTTAAATGTGTTTTTACACATTTGACAATCAAATTCAAGTTACTGATCTATTGAGATTCTGTCAATGGTATTTCATACAGAAGTCCAACAAAAACTCGATGATGCTTTTATCATTATTTCTAAGATTTTGGCATTGACATTAAATATGATGACATGCAAGAGGTCTGCAGCTCAAATCCAACCAGGAACATTGTCAGATTGGGCCTATTCCCACCCCTTTGGGTACTTTTGGAGGGTAAAATTAGTTTGTGTGATTATTTAGGCGACTTCCATGACCTTTCCTTTATTATGATGGAGACCTACGGGGCACAGAGTTCATTAGGTACAACATGCAGTAGCCAATTGACGATTGACAAAACCAAATGTCACCTCAGTTCATTACAACAAGACCTAATTACTCTGTTATAATGTCATCGCTCTATGATCCTGTTTGCACTGCAAAAGCTTACATCTGTCTTTAGAAGTGATGAAGTGATGACTTTTTATGTTTAATAGAACTTTAACATAATCCAGTGTCTCCTTACTTAACTGTGATTTGGCTAAATTGTGTAAATAAAACAGATATGAGGTAGCAGGAATGGATTTACCTTCCATCTGGCATGGTGTCCACTACAGTAGACAGATATTTGGAAACCACTTTGAACCGTTTCAGTTGTAGTACCTTGTTCCAACCAAGGGATGGTGGACCCCCAAAGCACTGTCTATGATTGTATTGGATACATTTATTATTATACATACATAAACACTTATAGTATCTTTGTATTTTTTGGGATATTTTTTTAGATATTACATCATGAATTCAAAATGGCGGAGGGAAGAGGTGATGCACCAAGTACTTCAGGACCAACCTTTTATTTTCTGAACTCTAGACAGGCAAAAATCATGTTTTCCAACAAAATAAGATGTTAGAAAAAATGTAGGAGGAAAAAAAAAATTGATATGTGAATCAAAGTATGTCTGGACTGTAAATGTATCTGTCCACTATGGTGGGCACCATGCATCAATAGTAAAAGAATGATTCAATGGAACTCAGTGAAAGTCCAAAAAAAAGTATGTTTTTTGTTATTTAATTTTCTTATGTGTATTTGTACCATTTGCTCCTAGTAAATGCTTTTAAAACATATATTTTTTGGACCTATATTAAGCTCTTTTTAATCACTTTTTACCTTGTACACTTTTTATTTTCGCAGATTTGTTACTCCTTCAAAATGACATATAATGAAATAAAAGATGGGCATGATTTTTCACTTGTTTAGAAGTAAAAACAGACATTAATAAATCTTACTTTGTGATTTAATATGGTTTATTTCCCCCAAAAAACAACAGTAATGTCCATCACCAGTAAGTGTACATTACATTGTTATCGGGTAAAAATCTTTACTGCCGTAAGAATGCAGGGGTTTTGTTTCAAGCTGTTGAGTTATTTTTAGAAAATATCATCACATACTTCAGACAAAATTTATGCAGTGTCAATAAAAAGTTCCCAGTTGAAATAAAGCATTGGGCTGGTTGCTGATGGTGTTTACCAGTTGTCATGGAGGTGGGTTCAGCTGTGGTTATATATGAGAGGTAAAGATCCTAAACCCCCTGTGTGTGTTCAAAGACGGTCTCTGGTCCTGGATGTGACAGTGACCTTTGACCACTTCCCTTTTGGTCGTGCGTTCACAGACAGCTGATGTTTTCATCCTCCCAGGTTCATTAGGTCTCTGGTCCATGATCAGCTGTTTCACTGATGTAGTGTTCACACACTTCAGCTAACGTTACTCTCCGGGGGCGGTCCTGTCTTTAGGCTCTACCATCAGATAACGTAAAGTGTTAAAAGGTTGTAATTTAATTGCTTATCCATGGACTATTGAACATTGTTTATATACTGATATTTGTAATCTGGTGTCAGCTGTTGCCTGGCAACGGCTGCTATAAGCAAGAAATAACAGACAAGTGCTGGGAGGACTGACGAGGGAAGGAATCGGAGACTGTAAGAGGAAGGGACCGGGTGTTTTTGAAAAGTGGAGATACTCTCATTATTTTGAATTACCTTCACAGAAAGATGAGAATATCTCTGTGTCTGACAGAGCTGTCCACTCGACAAGATACAGGCTTAATAAACCACTGAGAGACTTACTCAGTGTCCGTCCATGTGCTTTACACAGGATGCAGAACCTTTTAAGTTTTTAAAATCACCTAACATTTATAATGTGGTCACTTTTATCAATAATTATTAAAACAATCCCACGTTTAACTTTATGGCAAGGAATTACAAAGCGATTGTTTTGTCTGAGTAACTCTTTTTTCCTTGGTTTTAAGACCAGTGAATCATTAAAGTTGCCCTCCAGACCTGTTTTGAAATACTTTAACTAATACTCATATTTTCTTTAGCATGTTTTTTCCCCACATATAAAAGAGGGCTGAATGCAGATCTGCTTTTTCTCCCTCAATGAGAAATACTAGATCTGGCCTCTGCCCAGCTCACCATTGCTGTTTGTAGTAGGTTTTGCTTTCTGTTTTTTCCATCGTTGCTCGCTCTAAGTTGACCGTGACAGAGCAGTGCTCACACAGGGATAGTGGTTGTGAAGCATACAATAATATCTGCAACTATGGAGATTTTGGTAGATGGTGGAAGGAAGTAGGGCTGGGAGATTTGGCCCTAAAATAATATCACGATATTTCAGGGTATTTTTGTGATAACGATATTCTTGACAATATTAATATAAGAACATAGAATTGCAACAAGATAAGTGCTATAGTTTTATAGTTTGCCTTCAAATATTCAGTAAAAAAACTAAAATTTCTTTTTTCTTTTTTTTTTTAACAACAACAGTTAGAGTGAGATTCAGATTCTGGTACAATATTAATAGTTCAACAAAATAAAATCTTCCACAAATTACACATTTAAACAGCTCCCAAATACAAACAAATGTACCCTGGGATATATATATATATAAATCAACAGGTGAAAAGTAAAATCCTAAATGACTGAGTTGTTTTTTTCCACCTGGACCTTTAAGCTCTGCCATTTCTCCTCTAATCTTCACGCTGTAACCTGTGACAGGCTGTTATGATACCACAGCTATCACACATTCACATATATGTAGTTTTTTGTCAGTTTACATTACTAAAGGTTTAATCACTTGACAACACCGACTCCCATCTGCGTTGATGAGAGAGGAGAGGGAGAGATGCTGTGCTGCTGCCCGAGGAGCCACTTAATGAGTTCCCTCTGCAGGGAGGGTAACTTGCGGTAACTTGCTAAAAGAGTCTAAGAAGTCCGGGGCTGTTCATAAAACATTCAGGACGCCACAGTTTATTCCACACTACTGAAGCTGCTCCTCTTTTTGGATCCACCACGGATTCTGTAATAATTTCGCTTTCAGCCATCCTTGTCATTCCTGTGGGTAACCGTATGACATCAATATGTCAACAAGCCAAAATATTGTGAGTATCACGATATGAATTATACCAGTATTATCGTGAACAAGATGATATGGTACACCCCTAGAAGGAAGCTCCAGGATCAGGTTTACATCCAAAAACAGCACACAATACCATGTTTGCTGTCGAAACTCTCACTGTGCTAACGCTAACTCTGCTCTATGTACTGACAAGTCCGCTCTATGCTGGAGGTTTCAGGTTTCATGCTAGTGTTGTGTCGAAATCTATTCCCCCTTCGATAAGTGTTTCCTGTATCAGACATTGATTGGCTTTCGTAGTAGTGACGTACTTAATCTAACTTGTCCAGCATGTGTGTGAATCTCAGATTTTAGAGAAGTGCACAGACATCAGCCCCGAGAATGTGAAAACACCTCTCAAGTGACAAACTTTGCACACATAACAACCAGTGTAGTCAAGGTCGGACATTTTAGGACACATAAAAATAAGAAAAACACATTTTTGAGTTGAGGGAACTTTAATGAAACAGCTACGGAAACATTCTCATCACAAAGTCCTTTTAGTAAGTCTTCACTTCACTTTTCACCACACTTCTCTTCTTGTTTTATAGTGTCCATTACAAACAAAAGCTCTTCACTCTTATCCAGAGGTAATCCAGTAATTCTGTCCTCTAGATCCCTCCTCAGAAAGTCTATGAAAAATGTATGACCTTCGTGCTACACCACTACGACTAGTACATGTAGTACCAAGCTACAGCGCCGATCAGTGTTTGGGGCAAACTTAAATCCTTGTTACCACTCATTCACGTCCCTTTATTCTGTGTATCTCTGCTGCATCAGTTGAAGCCTTTGCTAAAGCAAAGCTAGCAGGTTAAATGTCTATGATTCTTATGTTTGGCTGTCAGTACAGGTGGGAGACTTTTTGGGACTGAAATCTATAAAAAGCACTTCAGTTTGCACAGGTGAATCATGAGTGTTGTTGTGTTTAAATGCTTTTTGTTAAATTCATGAAAGGTAGTCAAACTCTTAGGCTGCTCTGAAAAAAGCTCAGAAAAAAATGGAAATATGAGCAGCGATGATTCCCTGACAGCAGGGCGACCTATGGTTGAAATCTCCAGATAAGCTACTAAATGGACCTTGTGTTGAGAATGGTATTTTCTACTGCTGCTTCTTCAAGAATGAACCCTGAACCACAGCATTGTCATTGAACGTAGGACCTTGTTTAGGGTATACTTACAGTACACAAAGAAAATTACTGCTACGACGATCTTCTATATTGTGGAAGAGCATCTGTAACATGTTTTAGAGTGTGTGCCACAAGGTCAACCATAACAGGAAATCTGCTGCATTCTGAGAAGTAAAGGAAGAGTGCTTAGTGGCTAAAAATAGGACGATGGGGTCATGTTCCTCTGCTGCTAAGAAAGCCATGGCTTTAAGAGATTTTTTTTTTCTGTAAGAAAGCTAGGTCTGTTCGGTGAAAAGAGTTAAAGGCTGATGCAAAAACACGTTTAACCTCTGAAGCAAATTAAAAAAAGATCCTTCGACTTATAAGTAAAGAAACATGAAAATAAAATCTGGACAAAGTCAGAAGTATTCTCACTTCAAAAAGTACTCTTGAATACAGGACTGTTACAAGTAAAAGTCCTGTATTCAAGAGACCAGTGATGAAAAGTATGCAAGTATTAAAGTAAAGGTCCTGCAGAATGGTCCCTTTCAGGATTATATAATTGTATAAACCATGATAATTCAATGTGATGCTTTTAATCAGGAGTTAAATGTTACACCTGGTGGAGGTGAAGCACATTTTAACAATTGACCCTTCACTGAGTCCCGCCGCTGAACGCAGACTGGCCAATCATAACGTAGCATCAGGCCGGCTCAGACCAGGGTTTGACAACAACACCTGTGCTCCATTGTTTCAGATTTCCTTAATTTTCAGGCTGGTTTTGTGGATTTGGAGCTAAATGTTGT
>NC_065509.1:36316035-36333925 GCF_006386435.1 Epinephelus moara
TCCTGGATATATCCTTCAAACACACACTGTAGACCCCTCTGTCTGCTTCTCTCTGGAATCACTTTCCAAAAATATGATAATATTTCTTCAGGGAGTGCAGTTAGTTACAGTGTGGGCTCCATGCTTACTCTGACAGCTTGTTGGACCATCACAAAGGGGCGGGGCTTAGCGAAAGGTCAATTGTATAAACTGTTGGATAGTGTATTTGGAAGCACAGTGTCATATTTTATAAATTGATTGTACATTTTTTTAGTAAAACCTTTATCTGTAAAGTAACTACAGCTGTTGGGTAAATGTAGTGGCGTCAAAAGTACAATATTTCCCTCTGTAATGTGGTGAAGCACAAGAACAGAGTACCATAAAACTGATACGCTCAAGTAAAGTAAAAGTACTGCAAATTTGTACTTAAGTACAGTATTTGAGTAGATGTTCTTAGTTATTTTCCACCATCCTGAAACACAGCTGAAGTTCAGCTGAGAGGGATCAGTAGGAATGACTGATTAGGGAATCGAGTGTCACACAGGAAAGGCAGCGGTATTTCAGCAGAATGTGTTAGTGTGATGGGCAAAGTTATTTATAATTTCTCAAGCAAGTGAGATGCATTAAAAGGCCTGTGTGTGTGTGTGTGTGTGTGTGTGTGTGTGTGTGTGTGTGTGTGTGTGTGTGTGTGAGACGACGAAATGGATTTAGTCTGAATTTCTGTGACAAACGGCAGCACATGCAGCTGCGGGCAGAATCCCAGAGGGCAGACAGAGGCAAGCTGTCTATGTACAAGCTTTATGACACCAAATTATGACACGTTGTTTTAGTTACAGCAGGATAGTGTCAGGATAGCATTCTCTTATTTGTTTAATATTGATGTGACATCCTTAATCTGGATGTTATTTCATCAGCTGTCACTGGCAGGTAGACTGTGAATGGCAGCCTGCAGGAGAGCTACACATGCCACAGGAGCTACATGTATTATTCACTTATTATGTTTTTCAAAGACACAGTACATTTCTTTCAAAGTATGTATGAGGGTTGTGTTGAGGGTGGGCGTGAGATGTGTGCCTGCAACCAATTGAAAATAATAATAATAAAATAATAATTGAAAATAGCAACATGGGTAAACAAACTATCCAGGGAAATATTACTGTAAGTCTGCAGCCACTCCAGCAGCTGTGTGAGCCTCTGCTTTGTGTTATATGAGCTGAATGCTAACACAAGCATGCTAATAATTATTAAGTTAACATGCTTCTGTGTAGCTGTTATTATGTTTGCCATGCTCACCATCTTAGTTAAGTGTTAGCATGCTAACATTAGCTAATTAACACTAACAGCCCAGAAGAGTGTGTTGGCATTGAACCTTTCTGCAAAGCACATTTACTGCATGTTATACTCAGAAGTTTCATACATATCGTATCAACGTTTTTAAAGTGATGTGGTTCTGATTGCATGTACATGAACTTTGTCCTTGGGTGGTGGAGGGGACGTTGGATGGCTTGACACCTAAGCAAAATGACTACCAAGCTGCAGACCATTGTCAGAGACCAACAAACACCAAAACCGATTTGTGAGCATGACATTGCCAGCATTTTCATTGGCAATTGTGCCACCAAAACTGGATATTTTAAGCCATAAAATGATTTTCTCCTGTCTATAACCAGGTGGTGTTTGTGCCTAAACGTGGTCAACAGGCCACCCCCAGGGCCATGCTGCTGGAGTGGCTGAAGAGGTTTTATCTTGTATAAAGCGGCCATTTTTGGACATCTCTCATTCCAACCCAATCACCACAATAAATGTTGGCATTGAACATTTCTGCAAACCACAGATATGTAACATTTATACATTGCATATGTAGCGGATATGTTGAACTTTATGTCTCCTTTACATCTCTATTTCCAGTTCTATGTTGTGACAATGCTGTGGTTAGATTTAGGCACAACTCTTTAGATTCAGGCCATCTCAGCTATATGTCACACTATCCACCGTTCTCTGCTCCTCATGATGAGGCACTAAGCTCAAACACATGTAATCTGAGCTACATCATATGTATGAAATGTAATACTGCAACATATCCATTTGCAGAAATGAAGAAATGCACAATGCCAGCACTTTTCCTGGCAACTGCGGACTCAACTTTCATGATTGACTCTACATTGTCAGATTGTCTTCATCAGTCTGAGCTGTACTCAGAGCCCAACTGTTTTGAGCTGAATGTTAAAGCCCTGTTTCAGCCTCATGTCAGCGTGCTAACATGCTAATCCTGCTGTTTGATATTGGAAGCACGTTGCAGTTACTCCTGAGACTTTTGATGCTGTTAAACGTTTTAAGAGAAAATATGAATAAGACATGACCTTACCTGTCTCAACAGGTGAGAGAGTAAGCTGTCTCCATTGTCCCTCTGTGAACGTTCCCTCAGTAAAATATGGTAAAATGAAGGGGCTGAATATGGTGTTGTTGGTGTGTGTGAAAAATCACAAGAGAGAGACAGCCTTGACCACTACAGTGGAACAGGTTAATTTGTGCAATAAAGGATTTTGTACAAAATTTTGTATTCATAAAACTCAGTGTAGACATTAGTGGCTCTCAGATCTAGTGTTTGTCAGATGTACTGAAGTCCTAATGGTGCTTTGAGCTGGGTGCTAATGCTACAGTCCCATCAGGATGATAACTTACTAATGTTCAAATACAAACTGGTTCCTTAACAATGTTGAACAAACAGAAAAAAAGAAGAAAAAATCATAAAACTTCTGCCTCCATTCCTCTTTTACTTCCTCGCTGGATTGCAGTCATTTACAGAGTGAACTTTCAGGATTTATTGAACCCGTATGTGTTAAAACATACTGTATAATTTAAAAAAAAAACCCCACTTGGGTGCCTGTGAGAAAATATATATTCTTTTCTTCATTACATTACTGAAAAATATCCCTTCTGCTGCAGCACCATGTTTTTCTAAGGCCTGGCTTCATGCCCAGAATGAGAAGTTGTTTACATCCAGTCATGCCATTGCATAATGGAGCCACAGTGTGTTTTTGATCCAGCTGAGGCTCTCAGTGCTGTTCATGACAAGCTTTATAAGTGTATATAAGTGAGAGTTGATCTCACCTGGTTAAAGAGGTTCACCTTTGTTTTATGAGGAGAAACATAACTACGTTTCTTTGCAAACTTTCCTTCGATAAATGAAGGGAGTGGGCGGGATGTGGTTGTGTGTGTGTGTGTGTGTGTGTGTGTGTGTGTGTGGTGTTATAAAGAATATGACAGTATTGCTGAGCTCACACAACTGCAGTGAAGCTGGTCAGTTTACACATTACATTAGTTTTCCCTGTTCTAAAACTTTGTATTGATCTTGAATGACCTCTGGTTTCTCCAGTCTTTACTCTGTGATTGTCTCATTTCTTCTGTTAGCCTATTGATGATGACTAGATTAGAATCTCAACAACCACACACAGACAATTTTAGGGAAAAGTTTTCATATTAACATCACAACAAAATGATCCTGTATTGGAGAAAAAGCTCAGCGTATGTCATAAAATAAAGAGACACCAGAGTAATACGTGTAAGTGTAATACAGCTGTCACAGTTCTCCCATTTCACCTCAACATATTGTTAAATGTCAAGAATAGCAACATGATTACTAATGAACATTAGCTCCCACTGTCAGTTAATAAGTGTGTGGCTGTTATTTAAATTAAGTGGAAAAAGTGAAATAAAGTCATAACTGCTAATTTAAACACCTGATGTTCAGTAAATATTTTCTAGGTTTCTTCCTGGTGTGCTGACAACACAAATTAAAGCCTCCATATAGAATAATAGACACAAATAGCATATGAGTCTGCTGATGTACTTATTGTACATGCAACAAAGTCGGAGATGAAAATATTATGTTTTTATATGATTTTTTTTTCTAGCAATGTGATGATGCACATATATTTGTCCAGTACTTTATTCACTATATCAGCCAGAAATAGACATTCCTGTTTGATTATTTTACCCAGAAACTGGAGCCTATTCCAGCTGATGTTGGGTGAGAGGCAGGGTTCACCCTGGACAGGTCACCAGACTATCACAGGGCTGACACATAGAGACAGACAACCATTCACACTCACATTCACACCTACGGACAATTTAGAGTCACCAATTAACCTGCATGTCTTTGGACTGTGGGAGGAAGCTGGAGCACCTGGAGAAAACCCATGCTGACACTGATTATTTAGGTTATTTTCTAAAAACCCAAATTTAAATGTACTGTATACAACACAAGTTTAAAAGGTCTAGTTATTTTTTCAAATGATACTTACAGTATTATTAAATTCATTAGCTAGTTGCTCTTTTGTAAAAAGCTCTATGACAAAACAACCTTTTAAATAATGATGGTATTTATAAATTACTTTATTTATGTTGCACCTTCACCTTTGTTCATACACAAAATGCATCTTAAATTGCTTTTAGAAACAGAAAAAACAGATAATTTAAACAGCTGTAAACACTTTGCATTAGTTAAAAAAGATCATGAAATAGAGTACAGTAAAACAACATCATTCAGACATTAAAAACCGTTTTGAAAAGAGTTTTGATGAGTGATCTAAATCGGGAGAGGTCGGTGCAGTCGCAAATGTGTTTGGGGAGAGTGTTCCAGAGGGAGTGGGCAGCTATGGAGAAGACTCTGTTATCCCCGGTCTGGTGTTTGGTCCTGTGTGGTGGAGTTATGAGGTTGGTATCAGAGGAGCGGAGGCTGTGGGAGGAGCAGGTCATTGCGGTAGGAGGGGGCCTGGTTATGGAGGGCTTTGTGATTGAGGAGAACGACTTTGGATTAGAGGCATTGTGGGACAGACAAATACAAAATACAGAAGGAGAGAAGTAAAATTAAAATCAAAAATTGTAGAAAATTAAGATAATAGGGTAAGATGATTAAAGATATACTGATTGCACAGGGTGTTGGGGGCCTGTTAAAGGAACTCTTCATTGACAGAATGACCAATTATTCACCCCGGGTTATGTTGAATTCATGAAAAAAACAAAAGAAGACATTAAGATTCAGCTGTGTCCCTTATAAGGATGCTATGCAAGCTTGGTAGTCAATCCTTAAATGTCAAAGTCATCTATCCATCCATCCATCTTCACCTACTTATCCGGGGCCGGGTCGCAGGGGCAACAGTCCTAGCAAAGCACCCCAGACGTCCCTCTCCCCAGCAACACTTTCCAGCTCCTCCTGGGGGACCCCAAGGTGTTCCTAGGCCAGATGAGATATGTAATCCCTCCAGTGTGTTCTGGGTCTGCCCCGGGGCCGCCTACCAGTGGGACGTGCCCGAAACACCTCCAGCAGGAGGCATCCTGATCAGATGCCCGAATCACCTCAACTGACCCCTTTTGACGCAAAGAAGCAGCGGCTCTACTCCCAGCTCCCTCCAGATGTCCGAGCTCCTTTCCCTATCTCTAAGGCTGAGTCCAGCCACCTCACGGAGGAAACGGAGGGAAAGCAAAATGTTTTCCAGTTAAAAGTTGCATCACTGATCGAGTCTGACCTTAAAGGAATACTTTACCCACAAAATGACAATTTGTGTATGAATTACTAGCCTTGTCTCACATTGAATTTGTAAGAAAAAAAAATTCTTTCAGGCCTTCATGGTGAATGACAAATCCAAAAATGAAGAACATTTTTCATGAATTGTAAAAATTTGAATTGTAAGAGGGGGGCACATTTAACAACAGCAAAACTAAATCAAAACATTAGTTTACAAACTCTCACACAACTCATGCAGTACAATCCACGTCTCATTCATCCAGTCATATGCTGAGTTCTTCCCAAACACACACATTTTTGTAAAAACCTCACATTTTAAAACATCTCCACACAAACAGTCTCACACACAGACGAGTTGCATGCTTGGGCAGGAGCGTGTGTTTGAACTCTGCTCAGTGGAATGAGCAGAGTTCAAACACACGCTTTCCCAGGCGTGCTACTTGTGTGTTTTAAACTGCAAGGTTTTAGTGAAAATAAATGTGTTTGGGAAGTATGACTGGATACATGAGACGTGGATTATACTGTACCAGTTGTGTGAGAGTCTGTAAACCAATGTTTGATATGGTTTTGCTGTTGTTAACTCTTTCCCGCTGTAAGACAATGCTGGTGTGGACGGAAAAGTTTACAGCTGTGCAAGCCGCGGAGATGTTGATGGACTCAGACTCTGATAATTCCTGTTTTGTTCAACATTCTGAATCCGACCTGAGCGAAGAAGCAAATGAGTTTGGTGTCACGAAACAGGATCTCCATGACGGTGACACGTGGACAAGACGACCACAGAGGAGAGGGAGACAACAGTATTCACACTGAACGTGACAACGAGTTTCACTATACCTCAAAGAGAATATTATCATTATTATTATTATATTATTTTCATTTATACAATTCAAACTGATGTACTGTAAGTAAATGAGAAAAAAAGACAAAAAAAATGTAAATGTGAAATTGATTTTAATTCTTTAAAATGTCTGAAATGTTTTTTAATGAAAATACACAAATTCAAGTGTTGATAAAAAACAGAAATGGAGTAAGATAGAATAAAAAAATGTTTGAGTTTAAAAACAGAAGGTCTCTTTAGTTTCATGTACTGTTTACATATTCATAAAACAAATGATTCTGTGGGTCTTGGCTGGCAATTTAGAAATATACTCTGACGGGGAAAAAGTATTAATGTGGACTCCATTAACTTCAATTTATCAAAAATGTGTTTCTTGGATTCTCTGTTCAGAGTTTTCCTAAAAATTCAACATGAGACGAGGCTAGTAATTGATAAACAGATCATCATTTTGTGGGTGAAGTATTCCTTTAAGGTCAGACTCGATCAGTGATGAAGCTTTTAACTGGAAAACATTTTGGATATCTTTGACATTTAAGGATAGACTACCAAGCTTGCACAGCATCCTTATTACAGACACAGCTGAATGTTGATGTCTTGTTTTAAACCACAAGCTTTAGTAGATTCACATCTCTGTAGTTTCACTTACTCAACAGGAAACACCTCTCATAAATGCCCAAGTGAACTAGAAATTGTTGATATGTGCAGGCACAGATAGAGATACAGTAAATACTACAAAGGTGAGTTCGAGTGAATGTTCTTGTTCACTTCTGCAGTCTCTTCACTGGAGAGCTTTATATTTTGGAGGACTCCCTCACGGCCTAAAAACCACAGGACGTCTTCTCTGTGCACTCAGACTTCCTCTCTCAACAGCTGGCTCTTTGGCTAAGAGCCGTCAAGCTGGAGAGAGCTGTGCTATGTTTCCTCCTGGCAGTGATAGAGCTGCTCTCTAGAATGCTTTCCCCTGGTGCAGGATGCGTCTCGCTGTGTTTGGCAACCCAGGAGACGGGCATCACATCTGGTCCTCCGCTCGGCAGTGGCAGGCAGCGAGAAGTAAATTTCTCCTAATGACGACCGGCTGGCCAACGGCCCGATCCGCCGGGGCCTGGGTGTAAAGATGGCCTCCTGCTCTAGTGGAGAGAGACATCTGAAGATGGAGATCTTCCATGATTTGTGAAACGATGAACACATTTCAGAGGTTTTTACTGCCCAAATGGAAATGAGGAAGGCTCGAAACAGAGCGTGTAGCAAAGTGTTTCGCTCTATTGTCTGGCATTTCACTCTGCTGGTTGGTTACTCCAAGGTCACACAGTGATTTCACTCTGCTGGTTGGTTACTCCAAGGTCACACAGTGTGGTCTGAAGGCTGTTGTGTCCAGATGGACAGACGATAGATGATAGACGCTAAATGTCCATTAATGATTGATACAAGATAAAAGGGATTTTTTTATTTACAGCCAGTTCATACAGATAATCAAAGTCGAACTGAAATTAAAAGGCATTTCTTGATGAGAAATCATTATATTCTGTAGATCTTTGATGTTTTCTTTTAGCCGTGCACTTAAAGAAATATTCCACTGCTGGAGAAATCGTCTTTTCATAAAACTGGTCTGTCTATGCAGTACAAAGATTCAAAGGCTTTTGGAAGTGGTGCTACATGATCAAGCGGCATTTAACGGATGGTAAATGGACCTGCACTTGTATAGCACCTTTCTAGTCATCTGACCACTTGAAGTGCTTTTTACACTACAAGTCACATTCATCCATTCACACACACATTCACACACTGGTGGCCGAGGCTACCATACAAGGTGCTGCCTGCCACTCAGTTTTTAACACACTCACACACTGATGGAACAGCCACCGGAGCAATTTGGGGTTCAGTATCTTCATCAAGGATACTTCGACATGCAGACTGGAGGAGCTGGTGATCGAACCAATGATCTTCTGATTAGTGGACGACCCGCTCTACCTCTGAGGGACAGCCGCAGTAAACAGTGAAAAGGGCTGTGGCATTCAGTTTTGCTCAAGAGGTAAAAAACCTACAACTACCAGAATGCACTGTACCACACTGTACCAATCAACACATTAAAACTTGGTCATGGACTTTCCACTTCCACAGACGATGTGCAAGGTATCCTGGGTGCGTTTGTTGTTGACGTTATGGGATGCTGTGTAAACTTCAGCGTGTTACATGCATTGTCTCTTTTCAAAATACACTTCCGTTTTCACAGGAAATTTCAAAATAAATGTACTACATTGGTACAACACTGCAAATTGAATTTTATTTCTTCAACAATAAATGCACATGGTTACATTTAGCCAACAAAAGCACATGGTTGGCTTTTGGAAAAAATAAGAGGATTTGTCTTTACATTCATGCAGGAAGTGAGCACCAGCCTCCATGGTGAAAGTTGGTGATTGTTGGACCCATCCACCACCCCTTCCACCCACCCTACTGGGTCCTTTCACCCACTTTAACTAAAGTTGTTGTCCAGCCAGGTTTCACCCTGACACTGCCGGCCGTTATTGTGTAATGGCAGCCAATCACGTATCCTGCCACTGTGAAAGGACAACTTTTCGTTGGTGTCTGACATGGAAGTAGCTGTCCAAACACCAGTTTTCAACAACGTCAGCATGAGATTGGGTTGTACCAAGAGACGCCCCTGTTGGAGGGTGACGTATTGCAAGCTTGGCTATTTTTCTACAACAATATGGGAAAACAATGTGGGGGTGGGCTGGTAACAAACAATCTCATATTACAGTTTTTTATTTTACCATTTTATCTCCATTTTTTCAGCATCCATTTACGCAAGACAGTGTGGCACCAACTTCCTGTTGACAGATTATCACATTACAGCCAAACAGTTCACTAAAATATGTTTCTGAAAATATTTTAGGTGAAAAATTGGCAATACAGTAACAGAATCATGGTTTATTTTTGATGAGCATGGCCTGGTTTTACTGTTTGATTGAAGTTTGGTCTGCGTTTAAATCGGAGATGGGCGTCTCTCTGTCTCTTGAGCCACTTCTATACTATTTGGGTCCACCATTTTGGCGGAGTTTGTAATATCACTTCAATTGTTATGATTCGTTGTAAATTTGGCGACTTTCTCATTCGATGGGGGGCTTTTAAGACCTCTTTAGAAACCTCTCTTCAAAAAAGGGTCAAGCCAACTTCTTGCATGTCTCACTATCAGTCAATCATTGCTATGGGAAACACCCACCAAAATGCTTGAAGCTTAAATGCTGTTTCCACAAACACATCCTTAAACAGGTATATTAATGGAATATCTGTAGAATTATTATAGTTTATATGTCCTTGCACAAGAAGTGAAAGAGATGAATTATCAGGCCAAGTTGAAGAAAATATTTTTGTAAAAATATCTGTTGATACACAGGAGGTGGGGTGTTTTTCCTACATCTTGTTTTTAAAAATAAAAATTAAAGAGTCTGATGATTAGCATGAGCAGCAATAATCCTCCATGTCTGAATAAACAAAAGAGTTTCTCTTTCACAGAAAACCTAACATCAAAGACATCGCCTGAAAACATCCAAGTAAACAAATCAAACAGATTCTTAGCAGTGTACCAACATATAGACAGCTAACATACATCAACCTTATTCCACACAAACATGTCAGCTGGATATCACTGACAGTGTACTCAGAAGTCTGCAGTGACGAGATACAGAAGCACAATGCAGTCAATTGGCCACAAATTCATATTTGAAAGAGCTGCAGAGCTTTTTCACTGAAATGTGATGGTCATTTCATGCTTTTTTAGGGCTCAAGATCCTGAACGCACCCTGTTTTGGGGAACATTTGGACTGCAGGCTAACTCTGTTTGGTGGCAGACTGTTCAAAGGCTCCACGTTCAAAGGAGTGTGGACAGATGTTAGGCAAAACAAAATTATAGTTTTAATTTTAGGTTGTTCTGGATCTTAAATGCCTGTGCTTTGTCTCTGGTTACACTCTAAAGATGTATGAAGGAAGGGCAGTTTTATGTGGAGACGTAATTATTAGTATTTAAGTTTTAAATATTGCTACCATAGCAGTGTTTTCCAACATTGTTTTGGAGGGGGGTTGATGGAGAATTTGATGAGTTTGTCACATGTACAATACATCAGAGTTAAAGGCTGGCCGATTGATTAGTCAATCAACAGAAAAGGTGGAGAAGGGGCTTTTGTTTCTGAGTTTCAGCAGACACCGAAACAAAACCTTTTTGTGACAACTCTCCTTGAGGAATATGAATGTGTCGTTCTACCAAAGTTCCATGCTATTTTACAGAAACGCTCAATGATTGTTTTGACAGTTTGGAATACTCAAACAGTTTGGACACATTTAGAATTGAGACCCAGTCCCTTAGCAGATTATATCTATGAAAATGTGTTCAAAAATATTTTTTAAAGATAAATACTGCCTCATATCTAGTCATCAGAGTTCTCAGAGCCCAGTGGGTGACTTTTAAAATATCCGGCAGTCCAAAACACAAAGATATTCAGTTTATTATTATAGAAGAGAATGAAACCCAGAAAATTTTCATATTTGAGAAGCTGTAACCAATATTTTTTTTGCCGTTTTTCCAAACAATTTTCTGTATAGTCGACTAATTGTTGCAGTTCATATGTAAAGTACTGTAAAAAGCTCTACAGTGAGTGTGATGGGTCAGTCAGATTTGTTCCATGATGCTGTATCATGCAACACATGCCATGTTTACGAGATGTGAAAAGGTCAAATCTGTAGATATCTCCTCCAAGACAAAATATTGGATTTTCTTTTTACCTTCTGGTTTATGAAAGAAAGAAACAGACAGGATGTGTCAGTTGTGCTCAGGTTGAATCATGCGGTTTAATATAAAAACGCTACAGGACAGTGCAGCATGACACAAATGAACACAGTGCTATGTTTGTGAATTTTGGGTCTGACAGCACTGATGTTATACTTCCAGACTTGGCAAAATGTGGCAGGAAATGCGTGAAAGCAGTTGAGGAAAACCTCTGGGTTGAACTTTTTTCCTCCACGTTTTTTTCCTTCTCGAGTTGACCTTGAGGAGCGCTCCCTGCGCTGCCTTTTCGCAGCACACTGAACAGCGAAAGGACAGACAAGGTGCATGCTAAGCGGAGGTGGTTGCTCCTGTCATGGTCGACCTGGGCGCTATCAGGACGGGATCAGTCGGCTGTGTCTGGATGACAGGATTCCGCCTGCGTCCCCATCACTGCCGAGTGTCCACGGGCGTCCTTCGGCCTCGGTGTCATGACAGCCAGCTCAGCATGACAATAGGACAACTAAAGGGGGCGAGGCGCCTGCTGTCAGCACCTTAAACCACATCCTGGGCTGCTGCTATCACCATATGTCCAGACTGAATATGAAAAGCTCATTTTCAAACTCATATAAATATTAAATTACCAATAAAAATAACCACAGAACTATTCATCATCTCCAGTCAGCATCATCTGGTGATTTAAAATGTGAAATATTTACCAAATGACCTTTTAAAAAGTTCAGTTATTTCCACAGACAGGCGTCCAGATCCCTGAACTCCCTGACGGACCGCTAAACTCCAGCTTAATGAGTGAAAATCCTAAAAACTTCCATCTGCTGAAGGAGGCCAAAACTGAGAGGAGGTCCAGACATATACGAGGAGAAAGTGAGGGTTTTAGATTTTTAAACACGGGGCTAATGAAGCCATTTCACGAACATTTCTCAGTTTTGAAAATCGTAATACAAGAGTAGTGGAAAAAATTAGTATTTAAAGGGATACACTGTGGTTTTTCCACAAGGTAGTGCAGTGTGCAGATGAATGGTGTTCAGCTGTCCCATGTGCCACCAGTTCCTGGAGCTCCCCACCCGCCTGCCAGTCAAAACCTGCCAGATGACGCAAAATGACATGTTTTGCATCCGCTGTGGATGTCTGCTGACATTGAGGGGGAAGCCAAACACCGTTAATCTATACAAAGTCCCCACACCACACAGACCTTGTTAAAATATGCAGTCTCTCTTTAATAACGTAGTTTATCAATAGAAAAAATGCATGTTTGGCTAAAACAGTTAATCAGTGGTGAATTACCGAAAATTTGTTCACCTCAATACTGATAACGAACAGAGTCGTCTTAACATATTTCAGGGAAGTAAGAAGTTTGGATTTTAAATCACACACAGTCAGCTTATGTTAAAAAAAATCAAACATTTTGCATGCTGCATTTGCATTTTCAAATATGAGGATTTTCTTAGATGTGTTTGCAGCCTGGCTTCAGAGGAAGATGTCTGTCAGTTGGTCAGTCCACTGCTGTGCTTCGGTCTGGACTGAAATTTCTGAAAACCATTTGATGAATTCTCAGAGGATGACTCATGATGACTCGTTGATGCTCTTAACTTTTCCTTTAGTGCCACAGATAGTCTGTTTAAATGATGGACGGAGCTACCGTGATGTCACACATTGGATTGAGGACTCTCATTTTGAAGCCTCTAGTTTGGCATTTCAGCAGTCGCTTAATTGTTTTTTTTTTTTTTTTTTGGGAGCCAGAGGCAATCATATTTGGACAAAAGGGTAGAGCTGTGGGGGAGCGAGGGTTGAATCTGACTCATAGACCGTTGTGACGCCTTACAGACAGCCTGTGACTCAGGGGGACATGCTTTTAATTATTCATAACTTTAAGCCTTAGAAAAGTGTAAAGGAAAAGTAATACTAAAAAAAATCCATCCCCCGTACAATTGTCATTTATGCTAAAATTAGCTATAGAGACCAAACAGTTCTTTGTACGAGGCTGTTAACATGTTTATTTCTGCCGTTAAGTTTTAACATGGGGATCTATGGGGATTGAAACCAGCCTCAAGTGGCCATTTTAGAAACTGCAGTTTTTGGCACTCCCACGTTCATTTTTCAGCCTTGGAGGGTGCTGTTTGGTGCCACAAGAGCATCAGAGTTTTCACTTCACTTTTCATTCACATCCTGTGAATCAGCTTCTTGATGGATTGATACAACATTTGGTACAGACATTCTTGATCCCAGATGATGTATTCTGCTGACTTTAATGAATCCCAACTTTTCCTCTTGCATCACCAATAGATTTTCATTTGTGGTTTGCAGGGAAATGTCAGATGAATTGTCATGAAATTTGATGCAAACATCAGTGTCCCCCCTCAGGATTAACTTTGGTGATCCCCTGACCTTTCCAGCATTCATTCATTATCCGAAACGGCTCATCCTGTTAAGGGTCGCAGGGGGCCTGGAGCCTATCCCAGCTGACATTAGGCGAGAAGCAGGGCACCGATGTGGCAGGCCTCTAACCACTAAGCCACCAATAACGTCGGCTAAAGTTCACATGTGGTCTTGTCAGACTGTTAAAAGGTAAAAGTTGATATTCCCCGAGTTAAGCTCTCATTGTTTTCCGTTTGTGCAACAAGTAATTTCATTCAGTAGGCTACAAAATCAAATGATGACATGACTTACTGTACACATGTGATAAGGCACTCCCGTCTTGTTTGTGCACCCTCTTCTTGCTGCGGTCAGATCACCTGTATCTTACCCGGATACAGCAATGCTATTTTCTGACTGGCTGATATTTAGCTGTATGTTATTTTTCGATTGGCTGGAGTGTGGCAACCTCTTGTTGAGCTCTCCGGTAGCCACAGCGTCTTGCAACACATTGCACTGCAATTATAGCGATGTAACTTGGTGAACGTTATCATAATATTTTTTTTATGTGTGAGAAATGCCAGAAATGCCTTGAACCTCAGCTGTACTTTGTGCTAATCAGCAATTGCTAGCATGCTAATAAACTAAACTAGGATGATAAACATTATACCTGCTGAACCTGGCCATATAGATGGTCCGCTCATGACAACCCATATTTAGATTTATTGTTAGGTGGCAGCCTCTTGGGGCCTGAGAGTTTTGGTGCCTGAAGTTGGATTTGAACTTGTGCCTCAGCTCTATGTAGAGCCTACGCCATTGCCTACGCGCATGGACTATGCCCATTTGAGCATTTATACTTGTGCGATGGTGTGTCTGTGTCACTCTGCAGTTACACCTCCAAAACTCTAGTTGGCGGTGGGGTTTCTGTGAAGTGCTGTAAAGTTTAGATGATTCAAAACACACATTTAACATAGAGACAATTTCAAACATAAAAATGAATAAAGTGGCTTCACTGTAACTTGCAGCATTCACAGACAAAGCCACAAATACAACATGCTAACGTTATTAGCACAAGCCTGTGACATTTTACATTGTATTAGTTAGCCTAGCGACTAGCAGAGATTTCCTCTGCTCATACGAAGCCAGGATAAATTACACACATGACTTAAAATATTATTTTGTGAAGAATTTATTGTCTTCACCATTTATTGTTTCTTATATGTGAAATAAAAGTTTAATTTCCACTGAGGGAAATGGTTTCAGCTTTTACAAAAATCGACAGAAGGTCTGTTGCAACCTGTAGTTACATTTCTTATGCTACGGCGTAGGTTATGGCAGAAGTATAAATCCTGCATAACTGTGAGTGTTAGTATGTACGCTTGTGGCTGGTACTCTCCAGTGGTCAGACATGTTGTTTTGAGATGTGTTGTTTTGAAAGTCAGTTAAAAAAAATAAAAAGTTACAAGGATGTGTTGTATCTGCTTCACATCAGCTTGTTAGTGCTGTTATTGAGAGCATGATAGTGTTAACATTTAGCTCAAATCACAACAGTGTCTAAGTATTGGTAGCACAGCTTTAGGCTCTTGTTACATTCTGTATTATTGTCAAACATTTTGGGTTCTTGGATTGTTGGGGAAATGAAACAAGTAATTTAAAGGCATCACCTTGGTTGGGTTGTGATGGATATTTTTACACTCTTTTCAAACATCGACAGACCAGTAAATTAAAGTAAAATAAAATGTGCATGTAATTACTTGTGTATTTACATGACAGGTCCATGTTGCAGTCGAGGGAGGCTTTTATATCCCTGAGAGTAAAAAAAAAAAAAATCAATTTTCTTTTACCGTCCACGGCCACATAGAAGTTTACACTGATTATGGTAGAGGCAGAGAGAGAGAGAGAGCAGACAGGATGAGGACCTACAACCGTCACAGGGTGCAGCACCACCAGTGGCCTCAATCAGTCATCAGGTGCCTCAGTATGGATGGAGCAGAGAGGTTGTACTGTTGGCAGGCCCTGGCAACATGATTAAGGAGCCGGCAGTGTGATTACGCCGCTCGCCTTATGAATGGAATAATAGAGAGAGGCAGAGTGTGGTGCTAAATTCTCCTGATGGAGGCGAGTGTGTGGTGGGGTGGAGTCCGAGGCCCTCCCATGTGACCGGGAGAAGATAAAGGACTGACATTAGATAATTAAGGAACTGCCAGGACCCCTTTTCTATTCACATGGCTGTTTTATTAAAGGGGATTCTGTAAGGAAGAATATTAATATAAACTACCAGCCTGTGTGACTCGGAGATGAATATAAATTGGAAGCGGTGGGGGGAGGAATGCATTAGGGAGCGTTTATCAGGAGCGCAGGGGGCCATGGTGATCATGAGAGTGGGCTGCACACTTTTGCACCGAGGCTTCGGCTCTGTTGATCCGCGGTGAATAACTGAATACATGTCATCAACAACAACAGTGGCTTCAAACATTAACATGTACACACATTTATACTGCTGTATGAAAGAGTGTACATTCAGTTCACACCACTGTACTGATGTCCATTTTAAGCTCCTTTTCGCCTTCACTCACCTGCATTTTACAAGACATATTATCCTATCCTAGATTAGTATAGAGGAAACAATAGCCCTTTTTACACATAGATCTCACTATAGGGCCGCTACGATGTCCCTCCTTTGCGCCTCCTTCACATTTTTACACAGAACCAAACAACGGCATCTCCAGTGTGTGCTTGTCAAAAGCATGCCGGCACTGCGGAATCAAAAAAGAGGCGTGATGGGCGTGACATTAACATAACAGCTTTGGTGTATAGTGTGACATACAACGGCATGACATGGCAGTAATGATCATCTACCATTCCCGTTACATGGCGGCTGATCTTGTCTTCTGCTTAGACGGAAAGGAGCTCCTTGACCTCATTGTTCCCAATTTATGGACATTTTCGGCTGCTGTTCTGCTTATTTTAGTTAGCTGCTAACTGCTAACAGCTGCTTTCTAAATCTCCTACAGTGGGTCACACGCATAACAAGTTGTCAAAGCGTCTCACCGGTACCACCCATGATCCCGTTCTGCTAGCTGTCCTGTTTATACAGACATCGTTTTGACCCTGTTACTACCTCTGATACTAGGTTAAAAGCGAGACAACTTTGCCCCCCAATTCCACCATTGTACTTATTATAAAAAATGGTGAGGTGGAAAAACGGTGTGAAATTCCTGCCCTAAAGAGGTAGTGTAAAAGGGGCTATTGTCTTATAAGGATTGAGACAAAACATTGTCTCATAAAAAGCAGGTAAAATTAACTCCACCAATTACAACAGTTAAATTCTGCTTAATGTTGAGAATGCATCAATAACTCACTCATGTATTATATAATAATTTAACCCTTTGAAATGGCATATTCTGTTCTCAGTTCAGTACGTAACATTACTGATACTTAAAGTTGGATTTTTCATAATACTAATATATTTTAGCTAAAGGTCCAGTTTGTAGGATTTAGTGGAATCTAGCAGTACCATTTACATTTGAAGTGATGCCTGTACCGCTACCAGGGGCTATATTCACAAACATTTTGAGGACACTCTCGGAGAGCTCCTCAGTTAGCCTAAACATTTTTAGTAAGGAGTCCAAGCGTAGGAGTGATTTAGGAGAGTTCTCTGAGCAAGGAAGGGACAGAAACTTTTACCTTAGTGAGGAGGTGTGGTTGACGTTGTTAGGTATGATGCATTATTTTAACAGATGTGATTGGTTGTCAGAGACACGCCCTTTTAGAGCCTGCAAGGTGTGGACACCCAGTCATCATCACTCTGCTGATGGAAGGTTGAGACAGACCAAAGTCATCACTGCTGCACTGTTGCATTTTTCCAGTTTTCCAAATATCTTATTGTTGTGATCATTTTATTTCTGGTGTTATAGCATTAGGTGGGAAATGTGTGCGTATCCCTCATGAGATCAAGCACACTTTATCCTGCACCATCTTATCTGTACCATTTTATTTACTCACTGTCATCCAGTGTTTGGAGAATATTTCTCCGACCTCTTTGTGTTTCCACCATTTCCTCCTCTGATTCAGAAACTCTTAAGCCTTTTAAAAGACCTCCTCTCTACTCCTAACAGTTTTTCACTCTCTTTTAAGGTCTAAGATGCTCTGTGAATAACTATTGTCTGTACAAGATCAAGTCTTAACTTTAAAGTGAAATTCTAAGAAAACATCACAATTTTCTTAGAATTGTGTCACAAGGAGCAACTCTTAGCACGAGGAAGCTGTTCCCTGGAATTTGGTGCTATTTTGGTGCAGGTGCCAAATGGTACTTGCTCTAATTTCCAAGAATTTCTGTTTTTCAGATGCAACGTTTTGCTACTATGTATCATTATACATTGGTTTTCACAGATTTTTTATTAGACAAAGATGA
>NC_065509.1:36334425-36410580 GCF_006386435.1 Epinephelus moara
ATACGATTAAGATTTAACAGGAAAGACGGAATGACTTTATATAATCTGTACACATCAAAAGTCCTTACTAAATTTGAGATACAGTTGCCCATTGTGATTCACACAGAGTCATAGAGTGCTAGGGTGAAAATGCATAGAAATGTGTCCAGCTAGGAAACTGTTTCATTGACTCGCCAGCTACGTGTCTACTGCAGGAGCATTCAGAAAGAGTTGTTTGTCATATTCAAAGCCTCAATGACCCTCTACACAATATAACTACCCCACTCCCCAGTGTGCTAGCTCATCATTACTTCATATTAAAAACATCCACTTGAAACACGCTGTCAAACAGAGCAGACAATGCATGTTTTTCAACGGTTCACTCTATTACACTCTAAGATGTTTTTCATTTCTTTTTTGGTCCAGGGATATTAAAGTTATGATTTTCTTCACACACAAGTGCTCTATTGACTCATTGCTAAGGAACATTTTGAAATACGTTAAATCTCACAATGTGTCGTGTATAAAGCTGGTACAATTTAACTAACGTTGCAACTGACTTTCATTTTTCTGCTTTGGACTAAAAAGAAAAACAATATAGAGATCATTCAAAGCCTTCCAACGCTGGTTATAATTCTGGATCAAAGGTTACAGAGCGCACAACCATAATGAACCACTCAGTCTCTCGGTCTCCACTTCAAACAGGATGGGATCACAGCGAGGGCTCGTTTTAATTAGACTGAATCAGCAGCGTTGGACGGACGGATAGACGAGAGCGGTAGATTTGTGAGGAACCACGCTCACCACAAATGGAGGGGTCAAAGGAGGAGGTGTAGTCTGCAGTCACACTGGGAATAATTAAGCTAATTCCTCTGATGGAGGGGAATTTTCCTTGAAGGCACAGGAAAAAAGTTGGGATGGGTAAACTTAAATTACAAGAGTTAATCCGGACATATACAGTTAATATATATATTATATCTATTTCTGCCAATTCACTTAAATATTAGTTTCAGTTCAGATATTATCTACAGCATTCCCACACACTGAATACAACCGATTGTGAATAATAATGCAAAGTTGCACATATTTATGGATTCATACCAATTTTCCTGAAAAGATTACCAGCAAGCAACTTTATGTTGACTTAAACGTGAACCAGCCAGTGGGGGACATGATTTAAACTTGGCTTTAAGACAATATCAATCAATTACTCCCTCACTTGTTTTTTTTTTGTGGATGACAGTCCCTCATCCAGTGGACTTACAAATGGTCAATTTGGTTTCTGAATCTGTGGTTTTCACTATCACGTTCCCACAAAATTAAAAATCTGCAACAGAATTCAGTGCAACAGTACCTTTGAGGAAAAGAAAGCTCATTGGGTCTTGACGTTATGACCTAAGACTCCCCGACCCACACCACCACATTGCCTTTGAGGACATCAGTGATCTCACAGTTGAGCTTGTTGAGCCGTCCGTCCAGGATGAACAGGGACTCTCTGGACGGGGTCATGAGGTACTGTCCGAACAGTCCGCTGCTTGCCATTACCCTGTTCCTACTGCTCCACGGCCACTCGAATGGCTTGGTGGCCTCTTTCAAGCTCTTGATCATCTTCACTTTTCCGGTGCTCAGCTCCACAAACAGAGCGTCAGTTTGACGACCGGAGCTGCCGAACACGTTGTACTGGTGGACCTCTGTGAAGGAGCGCTGGAAGGCCAGATCTGACAGGTGGAGGTTGGTGTGTATATCAAAGGGCTCCTGGATCTCTCCTCGCTCTGAGATCACCTGGATCCTCATCAGGCCGTCGCCATCGTCGACAGTGACCAAGTAGTGGCCATCTGGAGAGACGTATGGAGTACCGGTGACATCACGGTTTTGGCCAATCACACTATCTGTTACACTGTCTAAGATGAGCTGTGGCTGCGTGGCGCCGGTGGAGTCTGGCCTGCAGTTGACAAAGTAGTAGCCGCCGAGATGGGTGTAGGCTACGGATTTGGGGATGCAGTTATACTCCCGTAAGCTGATGTTTTTCACATAGGACGTCGTCTCCAGGTCAATTTTGTGGAGGACAGGCTCATTTCGGTGAAGGATGAGCCCAAATCTGTAGGCAAGAGAAAAACAAAGAAAATGTTTAAGTCAATAACACATTTTGTCTCCTTGTAAACCTCGAGTTGTAACAGACTTTTAGCCACATTAATGGCATAGCTCTAGAGATGGCAATGTCGGTCAGCAGATCCACCACTTTGGTTCAGACTGAAACAACTGAACAATTATTAGATATACTGCCATTAAATTTTGTACAGACATTCATTTTTAATGACCCCATGAAATCCAAGAAGGCCATAGTACAGTATGTCTTCAAAAATCATCAAAAAAGGTCATAGTATTGTATGTTGTCCAAAACCATAAATAAAAAAAGTCATAGTATAGTATGTCATCCAAAATCTTAAAAAAAAAAGTCATAGTATATATGTCGTCCAAAATGATTTTTAAAAAAAAAAAACGCCACGAAAAAAAGTGATATTATACAACAGTTAGTTCCGGCCCTGCAATCTGATTGGTCGAGAGACAGTAAAACCGTGACGATATTGGAGTACAACATCACGGTTATTTCACTGTGTATGTATCACTCCGCTTCACAGCTGAATGCAATCAACAATCAAATCAAAACTGACGGTTAGTGTCAGTTAGGTCAGCAGTTGCGTTGTCGGCTAATTAATTCATCCACTGTCAAACAGCCAAAAATATGGATTTATTTCCTAAAATAAGTTTTGAATTGAACTATGAATGGTCATCAGTGGAAGATGAGGGAGAGGAGAAGCTGAATCCATCTGAGCACACATCCAGGTTTGTCAGTGTTTCATCAGCGGAGCTCAATGACTTGGAGAAAAGCAACATATTGTCAGATCAGAAGGCAGAGTCGGCTGTGCCTGTGAAGCGACAGTCCACCATGCAGTCACCAGAGACTTATTTCACCAGCTGCACAATTAATGGAAATGTGCAGATAAATGTGTATAAAGAGTAAGTGCCTGGCGCATCATGTCTGCGTTACATAGCAACGGTGACAGCGGAGTCCTGAGGGAACTATTTTTGTTGGCGGAAGACAAATAAAATGCTTAAATTATCTATTTTGTCCTCATTTTTCAGCATTTCTTAATCAGCCTTGCTTATTTAACTGTTAAACTGTTGTATAAAAGCAATATCACACTCGAGCTCGTGATGTTATACTCGTATATCGTCACGGCTGTGATTGTCTTCGGCACGAGGCCGCATGACCGAATCACAGCGGTGACGATATACGAGTATAACATCACGAGCTCCAGTGTGATATTGCTTAAGTATAGTATGTCGTCCAAAATCATAAAAAAAGTCATAGCATAGTATGTCGTCCAAAATGATGAACAAAAAGTCATAGTATGGTATGTTTTCAAGGTTGGATTATACTTAAATTACATTAATATTTATATATTATAAATTAAAACCAAGCAACTAGCAGAGTTGGTAATAGATTTGGGGACTGTCCAGCCTTCTGGATAATAAAGACTGCAGGAAATTTCATGAACACTGAGAAAAGTATTTTTGATAAGTAATTTAGTCATGTACTGAGACTGAAAATCTATTCTTCATTATTTTAATTCTTCATTATTTTAATTCAGGAACGTACCAGTACAGAGAGGTGATTCTTTCTGTGTCCAAGGCTCATAAATTCTGAAGCAGTAGGTAACATGTAAAAATAAAGCAGCACAGTCCACATATCAAAATGCATTGACCTGAAATAAGAAATGCAAATTGATTTGTACGGGGTAATTATTATAATTGTTGGACTGGCATGATTTTTAAAGAAATGTTCAGGAGAAAAAAACTAAAAGGTCACTTAAAGATCCATTTAACCACTTCACGAGCAAAACACTGGCCCCTGACAATCTTCATATTGGCAGTCTAGCATCATCCACACTTTCCCCTCTAATAGAATTATAGCAGTTTTATAAGTGGGCATGGATCAGTTAAAATACTATTCATTACAGAAACCCAAAGAATCTGTTAATGGCACATTACATTTTAACAGCTGAGTGGAGTACAGGGGGAATATTCAAGGAGCTGACAGGCCTCAATTAAATGTGAATAACAGCTGATCGATGCTGACAGGCACTTCAATCTTGCCATCATTCATCATCTTTCATGCCATTTGAACACTAAGCTGTCTGTACCTGCAAGCAGAAAATGGCTGTTTGAAAGCCGCGGTGCACATTATCATCCCTGTGGAGGGAATCATTGATCCACAGATCGCTCTGACCACTGGGTCCACACAGGAGGCTGCACTCAGGTCAGGAAAGACCAGATCTGGGCGTGGTGGTGTTTTGTTTGTTTGTTGTACGGAGGAAAAAAAAAACTACCCCAATATAATGTCAAAGGATCTTTAACAGCGAGCAGACACTGTTCAGATTAAGCCAATGTTTTATCCCAAATTTGTTCGTTTGATGTTTAGTAGCTGTCGGACAATCTGGTGGATTTCTGGCCTGTCAGGATTTTTTTTTTTTTTGGTCGGCTGTCTTGCAGTTTGAGTTGTTCTGTGATCAGATTTCCCACATGGCTGCTGTCAAAGATCTGCTATAAACTATGGTGAGCTTGTTTTAACATTATTGGAGCAGTATTTCACATTTTGTAGCTACGTGTGGTCTTAACTGAGATTGTTGTGTTCAAAATAAAACTGAACTACTGCCCTTATCTTCCTCGCTGTCTTAACAGTGGTCTTTTTCCTTCTTGCTTCAGTTCAAAGAATTGCGCAAAGTCTTTCCTAATTTTTTGGAGGGTGCTGCCATCTTGTTTCAATAGACGTTCATTGGAACTGTTGGACAAAATCAAAACCTGTAGTCTTGCAGAAAAAAGGCAAAGTCTGCTGTATATCCATGTATCTCTGTCCAAAATCTAAACAAAACTGCATTGAATCCAAGCAGTGGATTTAGATTAGATCATCCATGATCCTTAAACTTTCAGTGTTAATTTTGCCCTGCTTAAACTAGGGATATCACAAGAACTGAAACTTTGGAACAGGGTTGTGCCAATGGCCGATCCGATCGCCCATCAGTGATAGAAGGGTTGTTTCACGATGTCTTTTTTAAATGACGATGCAATCGCGAGGTGTGGGGGGGAGACAGCGCGTGTGTGGAGCATGCTGACGAGATCGAGGCTGAACGAGGCTGAGTGAGAGGAGACAGAGGGAGGCTGCTTAGTGAGAGAGCGGAGGGTGGGGGGAGGGGGGGAGATCAACGCCTCCGCCCGCTCGACACTAACGCGCATGTTGCGGAGCAGTGAACAAACCAAACAACACAATATGCCGTCTACGTAAAGTCAACTTGCTAATTAAGGAGCCATTACATGTTCAAGAGTTTTATAAAGCTGCTCAAACGCCAAAGAGAGGCTATAAGTGAACGTTTCAGACACACAGGGCAGGCTCTACAAGGAAGAAGGAGGACATCCTCTTCTCTCCTTGCCACGGCGACGCGCGCGGCGATGACATCGTTCATCGTCGATTTCACTAGATGGCGATAGGACGATAGGATATGGACAAGATCGCCCAACTCTACTTTGGAACCAAGTTAATGCCAAAATTCTGAAAACATAACGGTAGCTCTTGTAGTCTGGTACCGTGGGAACTGGGGATCCAATTCTTTCTGACCTGACGGGTCAAGTGTTAGCCTGCTGTTAAATGCCAAATGAAGAAGAAGTAGAGCACCTATGAGCACAGAAGAACAACAACAAAAGTGGAGGATGGCAACATGTTCAGCTGCAGCAACTGCTTCACCTCAGCCTATCTAAATGGAACAGCTTTTGTTTTCTGAGGCCAGTACATTTTGCCAATTCTTTGCAGTGGGAGCGCTGCAGAGGTACACTATGCTACAAATGGCAGCAGCATGAGAAGGCGCTCAGCATCTTTTGAACACAACAATGGAGGAGAAACATGTTAACATAAGTTTTTTGACTATAAAATCTCACAAAATCAGACTTGTTCTTTGCATCAAGGATTAATAATGGCATTTAAATTCAATTAAATTTAAATGTTTTAATAAAGATTGTATGTTTAAGTATGTTGGATTCATTTTTTCCATGGTGTCCAATTGGGACTTAAGAATTGTGGAATCTCACTGATATTGTGTTAAATACTTTATTTCTGGTATCGTAAATGCTAACTGTTAGCTGCCGAAGCTAACCTGTTCTGTTAAAATGATGTTCAGTATAGTATCAATGACTATATGAAAGATGGTCAAGGGGACAAAGATAAATATATGTTCTCAACTCAACTCAAATTTATTTACAAAGCACATTTAAAACCTACTGGTGCTAAAATATGGGAATTAATTAATGTTAATGGGCACCTTGACATGTTAATACTCTGCTGCTCTACAGTGACAGTTTAATTTAGATGTGTTGTCTCAATGTAATGCATCTTTGTTTTGATTTTGGACAGACACATGGATAAACTCATGATTCTGCCTGTTTAACATCACTGAGTTATCTTTGACATTTCTCAACAAAATTAAAATGTTGAACACCATTATTGTTTCATTAAATTGTGCACATGAATTGGTTTAATTTCTTTTTCCATTGACACTTAGACTTCATAGCTCCTGGGTTCACTGCAGGACACGTCTGTTTTTGTGTCATTATACTTTCATAAAATCTTAACTTACAAATGACAGTCAGTGTTTTGAGGATTTAAAATGAACTGAAGCGTTCAATATAGAAATATTTAACGTGAAAGTTATGATCTTGAGATAGCCATTTATTTCACAGCTGGATTTAACTCCGCTGGAAACTAACAAACGTAAAATTATCTAACGCAGGGTACATTTATTTTATGAGTAATTTTAGGAATTAGTCTTTTGGAGACTTTAAAGTGAATAACTGAAAGAGGACAGATTTATTCCATCTAATTTACCAGCTGGGAGATTGTACATCTTGACTTTCCTGTCAACCCAACCAAATGGGCCTCATGAGACTTGGAAAGCTAAATTTGTTAGATTCAATTCAAAGGAAGTGCTCTAACACTAATCAGGTTCTTGATCCTACTTTGTCGCACCTGTCTTAAAAAATAAGCTCCCAGACAGGTGAGAATTTAGAGAAATATAACCATTTTTAAAACCTACTGTGCAGTTTAAACCTGGAAAAACCATCTGCCTTTCCCATCCGCTCATGATTTACAGAAAACCAATATTACCGCTCTGCCTGTCAAACACTGCTCAAATTGTTTTGCTATGGATTGTATTCAATCTGTGGTGACAGATCAATGGGTAGTGCACACATAATGTGATATTTTGGTTACATGCTTGGAAGCTAAAGGTCAATGGTGCATTTATCCCGCAATGAAAAGATTATTTTCATCAACAGCTAGCTATTTTTTCATGTATGATAAATTAATAATCAGACATTGTTTGGCCTCGCTCTAATGTGAACACAGCTGGGTTGCTTCATTGGCAGACCCAGATTGCTCTCAGCCAAACTGACAGCTGCTGTTTGTCGTTTGTAGCAATGATTAATGCATTAAAGATTCTCCCTGGTTCTGCACAACAGGGTTATGTTTAACTAAGGCTGCTGCACATTTTATCGTCCCATCTTCATGTCAATATTTTCAGTTTAAGGAATGGCTGGGTCTCAACACTTTGCTCTGCAGTTCAGTTAAAGCCCCCCAAGGACAACATTCATGAACAGGGAAGAGAACAATGAATGCTGCACAGTAAAAGATATCCATAACACAGCAATTCTTGTTCGGCCATCCTCCAGCGCAAGAACATCGAATCAACCTCTCGCTCGGCTTGTTTTGCCAAAAGGCAGTCTGAGCGAAAAATAGGTGCGGGCAGCCTGAGCTGCAGGGTTCTGTAGATGTGGTAAAAATAAAAAATAAGAGCTTTTTTTTTTTTGCTGACATTCGGAGTTGCCTGACTGTAAGTCGATGGTTTAAATGAATGGCAGAAGTTGCTGCTCGCTTTACAGTAGCTGCTGAGGGAATCCCCGAGTCATTAAACAATCCCCGGAAGTTGCTGAATATATGTCGGCTGCTCACACACTGCTCATGTTGCTAAATCGACTAATCAATGCTGCGTTCCTGCCAACAGACAAATGGCTGTCTGGGTACGAGATCAAGAAAACAAGTGCCACAAGGCAGCAGTTAATTTAGACTTTCCTGCGATAGAAACAGCTGTCCAAATAAACAACAACATTCATGCACATATAGATCTGAAGCTGTTCCTGTGCTTAAACTTTAAACTGATGTTTTCTCCGAGCAGAGATACAGAAGACGACTTCACTGTTAATGAGGCTGAATTATGAGTTAGTAACAAACATAGAGAGCCAACAGTGTCTCAATGTGCTGCTCCCATCTGCTTTAAGCTGAATGTAGGAAATCACAGCATGAATTAAGACCCAAGTCTGTCTGATGAGCAGGACATGAGGGGACAAAATATTAGATCTGTTTTCTTGACAACACTGAATTTTGTACTGCTGTTTATAGTTTTCCGGGCACTTTGTACATTCACTTATTATTATTTTCACAAATTACAGGTTATCAGTTTGGGTTGGGCTAAATTACTACAACTACAGTGCATCAACATAAATTCTGCAACTATCGGTGACTCTTCAAATGCATCTCCTGCTGCTTGTCTGTCTTCTGTGATTGCTTAATAAATACTTTGGGGTTTTGGACTGTTTATTGGACAAAACAGGTGATATGAAGACGTACTTTGGGCTGTGGAAATCTGCAATGAGCATTTTCATATTTTCTGACTTTTTACAGATTAAACAAATTTTCAGGGTAGTGATAAGGAGATTGGAGCTACAATGATTAATCGATTAGTTGGCAAGCTATTTTATAAGTAAAAAGATTTGAAAATGTGTTGGCTCCAGTTTCTACAAAGTGAGAATTTGCTGTTTTTGTCTTGTTTTACACTATAATAAATTCAGTATCTTTGGGTTTTGAACTGTTAGTCAGATAATCAATTTTTTTTTTTTTTTTTTACAATTTTGACTGAATGAGTAATTGAGAAATTTGGCATAACAATAATTAATAACTAAAAGGTATAGTTAATAAATAAGTAAAAATATCAGCTCAATTTCAGCAGCATATCCATGGAGTATCAGCGTTTTAATCTGTATGGTTGTGGAGGTGAACGCCTGTACATCAAAGCACAACATCTATACTATGTGAAGGTGTTTGTTCAGGTTATAGTGTTTCACATTTTAGCCACGTAAACAACATTCACACTAAGAGGACCTGGCAGCAGTGCTAACACACAGTACGCTTATTTCTAAAAAAAAATGACGCGCAACTAGTTGGTAAAGACAGCAATTTTCAAACACTGCAAAAAAAGACGGGGCCACAGTTTCCTGCAATCTTTCCTGCAGGTCTCAGTGGGTCTAATTACAGCTGTGCCAGCAAAGCCACCACCCCACCCACAACACACACACACACACACACACACACCCTGGACTGCTTACTCCACCTCTCCAGGGGGCCGTTAACATCCTGAAATCATCCAGACCTCCTGCTTGTTCCTGGCCACGACATTAGTCAAGCGTTTGGGACCAGCTTTCCTCTGTCCAAGTTGAGCCTGAGTGAGATGACCGCTGGTGACTTGTAAAAACCACCGCAGTGTGTTTGTCTTTGTTGGTGATCAACCAAAATGTTAAAGAGGAGGTGTGATGTCAGCTGTCCCCCTCTGGCGACAGTCTTTAAAGCTTCATGCTGAATTTTTATCATTAAAACATCAATAATAATAAAGTTATCACAGACTAAATGTGCTAATGACTTATATGATTACTGTAATTGAAGAAGAACCTCTGACCATTTGCGACAAAGACTCGGGGAACAGAAGCACTGAGGAGGCGTGTGTTCTGATTTAATCGCTTTCTTTCTGGTGTGTCTGATGTTGTCACAGAGAAATGTCAGTAGCTACAAACATTACAGCTGATTCCTGTTTTTAAAGTTCATGTGGACCGTGGGTGAAGATTTAAAGGAGGAGGACACACAAACCTGCGTGGCATTTAAAATAAGGCTGAGTTAAGGCTGCACTTATCCACTATTCAGGTGCTTAGCAACATAATTACACTGCCTACACTTGTTTTAGACACAAAACTGGTAAAATCAATGTGCTCAACACTGAGCGCATGTCTTAACTGGATCTCAGGTTTCTCAGCGGCTACAGACGGACTGAGGGCCAGTCTGTCTGGTGCGGCGATGCATTAGCTTACAGATATTTATATAAATTAAGTCACTATTTCTGTTGAGCTTCATCTTAAATTCCCTCGCTGTAGATTCAGAAACAAGAAGAAAGAAACAGATAATAGTGTTGTTTGTGTTCGAGACTGTTTGCCTGCACACTGAGTGCCTTATTAGGTTATAATGCTTCATGTCATAGGCTTTGTGGTTTTTATCGTCCATGTTGGCACAGGGTTTTGTCTGAGTTAATAATTTACACTATGAATCTGTTTGGTGTCAGACTTGGAGCAACCTGGCACAGTCTCATTTAGAGTTAAAACAAAATTTGATAATTGATCGACTGAAAATTACACAATCTTTATATCACAGGGACTTGGACTGTTGAATATGGACATATAACACATTTGAAAACGTCACCTTAGACTTAATTATCAAGCTTCCATTTTATAGACTGAATGACTAATGGAAAAAATAATGGATTGATGATGAAAATAATTGTCAGGCAGCATGATATGATGTTATCGTGATATTTAGGTCAAGATATAATATAGTGGGATTTCAAAAGTTTTTGCAATATGCTGACTATTGGGATGTTTTGCTATTTATTACCATTTCAACTGACTAGGATGTTTTGCTATTTATTACCATTTCCCCCAAATAATAATAATAATAATACATTTTATTTAAAGAGCACTTTTCATGGTGCTCAAAGACACTTTACATTAGTTAAAAACGATCATAAAATAGACCACACTAAAATACACACAACATAAATGTTGTCAATGTCTGTTTTATCTAATACGATAAAGTTTTCAGTCTTTTTATCTTTTTTATTATTGTAGTGGGCTACCAAAAGTAAATTAATATTTGCAACATAAAAGACCCCCCCCGCCTCGTGACTTGCAGCTCTAGACCCTGTTTGGTGAAAACTCATCCAGCCCTGCTGTGTCTATTTGAGGAAATGGGCCTCAGTGCAGCCATACGATACATTAGAAACAGCTTTGTTTCTCTTAATGGGAGGAGACAAACACATTAGAAGCTGGGTCCAAACTACTTTTATAATAGTCAAACGGACTCTTCTCTGGAGATGGAAGACCGAGGGGGCGCCTTCATTCCAAGAATGGGCTGCTGGGAAGAAGAGTGTTAGCACATTTGTAAAGATATCCTATATATGCTTTGGAAGATCGTCTACGCACTGTGTTCTATACTTTATTGCTTTATGATTTGGTTTGTTTCTTGTTTTAAATATCTGTGTCTGCATGTGATGGAGCTGACTTATGTTGACAATCACAGATAAGGGTGCATTGTGGTGATGATGAGTTGTGGGTTTTTTTTAAAGTCTCTGCATCGGCTTCCTGTGTGCTTCAGAATTGATTTTAAGATCCTTTCATTGGATTACAAAGCTCCTAATGGTCTTAGGTCCCAAAGTTGGTGAGGCATCATTTTGTAACTTTGGTCCATGTCTATGGAACAGCCTGCCTGAAGACCTGAGGGCTGCAGAGAGTGTGGATATTTTTAAAAGCAAACTCAAGAACTACCTTTTTAGCCTGGCTTTTAATTGAACTTTTTTTTTTTTTAAATGTATTATTATTGTGTATTTCTAAATCTATTTTTATTAATGTGGTTTTCTCGCTGGCAAATTCTTCTATTTTGTTACTTATTTATTTATTTTCACTTTGTTGGGTGATTTAAAATTGTTTTTTTATCTTAGGTCTTTAGCCTCCAGTTTTTCCCACTTTTTTATTTTTATATTATTTATTTTTTATCATCTTTTTTTTACTGCTGTGATATTTTAATGTTGTATTATTTTTTTATTTAGGGGGTGGGTGTATTCTTTTATTGTTTTAATTGTGTGAAGCACTTTGGTTGCCTTCTGTTTGTATGAAAAGTGCTTTATGAATAAAGTTTGATTTTTAAATATTTTGTGATGCACATTGTTTTGTACTCTTAATCCAAAAAAAAGGGAAAAGCTTTGTTTCTGTGATATGATATGTTGTCAGGTCGTGTAACTTAAGTGCATACTTTCTTGTTTGTTTTTTCTCTTTGAAACTGATCACATATTTCTGTGTTGATCACTGTTTATATGGCTCATCACTACTGGCAGAATTACAAGACTGATCTTTTAGTAATTAAAAACTTGTCAGTTGTTGTTAACTGGCTTTTTGATTTATAAAAAGTCGATTACACAGCTGATGTACAGAGGGTTTATTTTTAGCTCTATTTCATGTGATGTGCCACGGTCGCCTCTGCAGCACAGATGACCGCTGGGCTTTCCTCCAAAATCCTCCATTACCGCCTTAACAGACACGCACACACTCACTCTCGCACACAAAATGCCCGTCCAAATCATTATCGTTGTATTGAGTCGAGGAGAAAAAAGTGAATGAAATGCCAATGGGGTGAATGTAATTTGTGAATCAATTTGCATTAGGAGTGCTCTTGGATCATTCTGGACGCACCTGATGTGGTTAATGATGAGGCTGGAGGCGGGGATGAAGAAGTCGTCCACCCTGTCGAAGCGTCTGCCGATTGGCTGTGTGTGAACGGTGTGGTGGGAGATTCTTCCACTGGCCTGATTGATCACCTGGTGAACATTAACGAAGAAGGAGGAGGGTGTGAAACATGAAAATGAGGAACAATCTCAGTGCTGCTTAATTCTACTCGTACACTTCTTTGAAACTAGAGCAGCACTTTTAACTGACATTTTATTTTCTATGTAAATTAAAGAGTTCCATTCCCTAAAAAACAAAATCAGCTCCAACTAATCCCTCAGTATGTTGCTATCATGTTGATCTGTGTGCTGATTTGAGACACCACCCTTCAGTCTCTTCTTGCGGAGATGTTGGAGCTGCACAGTGGGAGGTGATGTGTGCTGTAGTCACTGGTGTCTAAATAATACTTGTGCATGCATGGAAGCGTGCAGACATGTGCTTGTGTGTAGGCAGGGTTTTGCTTTGATTGTGCCACAATGCACAAAGCAAATTGCCACAGACCAAACCCCGCACTATGAATTTCTATGCAGGCGATGACAAGCAGGATTTTCAAACAAGTAAAACCACTAAAGGCTCGAGCTGAATCAAGACGACTCTCAGAGGAAACAAAGGATTTTTTTTAATTTTTTTTTTTATAAATTACCATTTCATCATTTATTGATTGATTCTATTTGTATCACGATCTTCACATTTGTGTAACGGTGACATTAAGTGTCATAAGTATTTGGACAGAGACGCTTCTGTTGTTCTGTTCTCCACCACACTGGGTCTTTACATCCATATGAGGTAAACAGTGTGGGACTTCTAACCCTTTCATCATCCTGCTGAAAAATGAGAGGATTACATACATAAAAGACAGTCACTGTTCACCTAACATGGATGTGACTACAGCTGCACCAACAAATGGGCCATGCCGGTGAGCTTTCTCCAGAAGATGTAAATTCTCCTTCATTAATTTGATTTAGTACCCTGGGTTTTAACAGATCTGGGAAAAACATTATTCTCCTACTCTGCACCTTGGACATGGAACAATCTTTAAAAAGATCTAAAATTAGAAACACTTATATCCACTGATGAATTTCAGGGCATCATAAAGAATATAGTGACGGAGACATGCACTTGTTTTTCTTGAGAGGCCACTATATTTGAATAGTTGTTGTTTTATTATGGATTTTTGTATTATATGTTGTATTTGTTGCATTTTAAATGTGTTTTGATTGGCTGCTACCTCGGCCAGGTCTCTCATGTAAAAGAGATATTCAGTCTCAGTGGGACTTTCTGGTTAAATAAAGGTTGATTGAATAAATAAAAAATGAAATTTACCTCAGTGCCAAAAAGATTGCAGCCACTATTTCTTATTTTCAGTCCCAAGTTAAAGGGATAGTTTGGGGCAGAAAAACAGTGATTTAACATCGCTGGATACAGGAGCTGCTGGTCTACCGTTGCTTGATCGTTATGTGTTACTGTGTGACTTTGGTGAAACTGAACTAACCAATTTAAATGCCAAACTAACTGCAGCAGCTCTTGTATTCAATGAGCCAAAATTACTGTTTTTGTCAATGGAGTCAAGACTCTTGAAGACAGCATAGATGTGGAACTGAAGCTGTTAATGGCTTTCCTGTTGGTTAGGGTGTCTGATGGAAAGGTAAAGTGGTGTAATTACACTCAATATGTCATATGCTTAATCTGTTTTACATTTTTTTTTTTAGGTGGGATTTGTTTTTAGGTGGCTAAAATACATTTTATTGCTGACTGACCCTCATCCACAGCAGTACATTGCTTTGCTTCTGTGTCTGACTCCTGCTACTGTATGTAATACACTTACTATGAATAAGTACCTCATACAGCCCCACTTCAAAAAAAATCTGTACTATCCCTTTAATGCAAACTCAAAACTCAAAACTTTTCCCCTCCAACATTGTACTCCAACAAGCTACAGTGACTCAAACACATGCTTCACAAACAAATTAAACATGTTAGAATATACTTAGTAAAAATGTGAGGAGACCTTGACCTATACAGTACTGCATTGTGGAGTCAGATCAGTTTTTTTGAGGGCCTGAGATCATGGCTCGATAATGCACTGGAGCATGTGCAGTAGCTTGTTCGTCAGCTCAGGATGTGTGTGTTTTGTGCTACTTGGTTAGCTGCTAACTAGAGTCTGTCTCTTGGCAGTGGCTCGTCCTTTGTTTAAGCTCCGTCAGCGCCTCGAAGCAGAGCACATTTTTGCAATATTCTGAAACCTAATTTTTGTTCATGGTGATTTTTCTAATCACTTAAATTTGGCTGGGTGGTCAGTGACACATTTTTCTGTGGTGTGAGAGACTCATTACAAATATTTATTTTTGCTTCGACTGGACTTTAAACATCTTGTGCTCTTCTCTTTACAAGTAAACGTTTAACGTGAAAAAACATCCAGAGGACTGTTGAGTACTGTTGACAGTTATCCCTGAGCATCGATTAAGTCATGCAAAGAAGAAACAACTGGGTATGAACACTTCAGTTCTGTTAAAAAGGAGCAACTTGGAGCAGTGGAGTGGTGAGTATAACGTACATTATACTACATTTACCATGTGAGCTGTTGTAGCAGGATACGCATCATTCCTCTCAATGTGTTTTTTTACCCAGCTTTTGTTAGTCCATGTTGGTGTAAATGTCATCATGTCATGACATTTTCAGACAAAACCCAAAATTAGTTTCAGATAACTGAGAAACACCTGAATAAAGATCAAGGTCCCAAATCTTTTAAAATAAAAACTGTCATTGTTTGGAGTCTCAAATATTAATCAGACCATGTTTGTGTCCAATCAGCACCCTCACTCTCCTTGTTTTTACTTCAGATCCAATGTGCTGCAGTTCTGAGCCAAAACAACAGAAAATGTGTCACTGTCCAAATCCTTCCACACACTGCACTGTAAGTGACGACTAATTACCCCTCATCGAGCAAGACAAACAAATCAGCCGTTGAGTATCCCAGAGAGTCTGCAGTGATTAATGCCACCATCATGTCATATTGGAAAAAAGGGGACAAACTGGACGTTTAATCAGCCAAGTGTTGATTATAAGGGTATTTACATTATACTGTGTGTGTGTGGCTTCTTTGTTTGGTTTAAGTTGAATAAAGTCTATAAATGTAAATAAAGCTGATTGTTGTGGTTTTTATGACCTTGTACAATTTTTAATGCTTTGTGGTCGATACTGGAGTCTATATGAAAACAAAGACACATATATTGTAATAAACACAATGAGACTGATGTAATTTTATTGTTGAAAAATATATATGTTTATCGCATCTAACTCTGAAACAAGAAGTCAATTAATTGGTCATTGTTTTGATAATCAATTAATCATGTGAGTCACTTTTCAAGTTAAAACATTTGCTGCCACCAGCTTCTTAAAGGAACAATTCAGCCCCAAAATAATCATTTGTATATCAATTACAAGGTGCCATGTTAACGCTGAATTTGTCAAGAAAACCTTTTTGTTTTTGTGGTTTTTTTTGCATGCCCCCACGCTGAACAAAGAATCCAGAAACTCAGAAAACTGTTTATGAATCGGAGTAGAGGGGGGGCCTTTTTCACAACAGCAAAACTATATCAAAACATCCATTTACAAACTTTCATGCAACTCATGCAGTACAACTCATGTCTCATTTACCCACTCGTATGATCAGTACTTCCCAAACACAGTCTCTCTAAGGGGCCGTACACATCCTTACAGCTTCCAAGAGCGCGGTCTTTAACCACTTGAAAAACGCGAGGTTGGGCACTGGGCGCTAGTGGGTGCTTTTTTGTGCCAGCTTTCAAGAACGCGGCGGCAGGCTGCGTCCGAGGTTGCTAAGCAACCTTAGGGGCCGTAATATACTTGCTGCAAACAATGCATACGCGACCGCATCATGGCTGCCATGCATGATCTGCGTTTGTTTGACGCGTCGAACGCACATCTCAACGCGAGGTACCGCGTGCGCGAGATGCAATATTCATATAACCACTAGAGGTGCTAGTGCGAATGCACACATTGACCCAACTGGATGATCAGACCAGACCCTTCTTCTTCTTCTCATGAGATTCTTCACGATTTCCGGGTTATATTTCTGTTGTCTGCCCCAAGTGGTGACCGCCAGTATTGTGCATTTTGGCTGCATAGTGCTGCGTACACAACACAGACATGGCGCGTTGTGTACGCGTATTTTCGATCAAGCAGCAAGTATATTACGGCCCTAACAAGTACTGTTTCGTAGCCTGAAATCCTGAGTGCAGAGCTGATCTCCTCCAGGCGCTGTTTATAAGTGTGTAGGCCTATCGTCCGTGGGACAGATGTAACGCTCTGGGTAGCCCTGCACTAACATGATCACCTTTTCTGTATTTATCAGACTGAATATTTACAGAAGAAGGGAAAGATATCTGTCAGCTGTGTTTGGTTGTTCCTTGTCACAAGACATGTTGTGTGCACTGCTGCATTCCAAAAGTTTAACTCGGTTTATCTCGGGGTGCAGCTGTCGTGCCCTGAAAATAGGTGGCATGAGGGCATCGCTCTGGTGTTTGAGCACACCTGCCAAGCATCTACATTGAAAACAATGAATTTGAGGGAGCAAAAAATGCAGCATATGTACGGCCCCTAAAACAGCAGTCTTTAAAACACTTCTGCATCAACAGCGCAGGTGCACTACTCTGTGTTTGGGAAGTACTGAGCATACGACTTGATAAATGAGACTTAGGATATAATTTGCAAGCTGTGTGAGAGTTTGTTGTTAAACACTATCGCCTCTTTTCTTTGTTTTTGGATTCTTCATTCTCTGTGGAGGCATGTGGGGAATAAAACACTATTCTTTAAAAATTCAACATAACACAGTGAGTAATTAATATACAAATGATGGTTTGTGGGGACAAAGTGTTCCTTAAAATGAAGGTCATTTCTGTTTTTATCAGTTTTATATCATAGTAAAATGAATTTCTTTGGGCTTTGGACTGTTGGTCATTCAAATTGAGCAATCTGAAGACATCACTTTAGGCTTGGGGGAATTATGATGACCTTTCTATCAAACAAGAATCCAGAAAAATGTTTTTAATTTGACAAAGATAATAAAGGTCCTGTGAGTAGAATTTAGATGGAATATAATGATAATGTTTTCATTCACTTTATAATCTCCTGAAACTAAGAATCGTTGTGTTTTCGTTTCCTCAGAATGAGAAGTTAATATATATGTACATTTTCATGTTACACTGCCATGTTTCTACAGTAGCCCAGAATGGACAAACCAAACACTGGCTCTATACTGGATCATGTAGTGTTTTTGCTTTTCATGTCAGTCGCTGTAGATCTCCTAAACACTTGGCAGGTTTCAGCTGGTTAAAATCTGCAACCTCACCGCTAGATACCACTAAATCTCACACACCGGACCTTTAAGAGGACACAAGTACATGATCTGAACAAACATGCACTGCCCCTTCACTAACCTTGGATTAAATCCTGTCAATACTGAGTGTCTGCATCTCTGTGCTTGGATGTCTCATCATCAGACATTTTATCAATTCACAAAGATGAAACTCTGCAGAGGAATTAGGAACATGTGCGTGTTATAAACAGTGAGTTGTGACTGACCTGCAGAGTGGGGAAGTTCTTCTCCATGTCTCCCCAGCTGAGCAGCCACACCTGGTCGTGAGATTTGTCATAGTGAAGCTTCACAGGAAAAGGGTCGGTGCTGACCGTCTGGAGAGGACACACACAATCAAATCAGACCAAAATGAGCCTTTAAAGACAGCAGGGCCACAGAATAACAATTGAAGGCAATCTAGACTTTGCTTTTGAAGAGATCCTCCTTTGATGTGCGGTGGTAATGTTTCTGAAAAGTTTTCCTGCAGGCTAATGCATCAGAGGTTGACAGGAGCAAGTCTTCTTTTAACAAGGCAGAGTGGAGGTGTGCTTTTTATGTATAAGGTGTTTTTGGTGTTCAGCTGCATTTCAAATGAAGTGGTGACAGACACAATTGCTTTACCACACTGAAGTAATTGCTTTCAGTCTTTATCCGTTCCTTGACGCACGGCGGCAATATTCCAAGTCTGAACAATAGATGAGTCGCATGTGACAGAGAAGCGCTCCTCGTGCATTATGTCCACCTGAGTGCAGATAGACAGCCAGCTCAAAGGGAATAGGGAAAGCACAGGGGAGAGGAATGCATGCAGGAGCTACAGCCTCAACAACGGCAAGAAAAGCAATCATCTTTTTTTATTCCAGGAAAATTATTGCAACCCTGTATTCCCACAATCCCCTTTGACTGCAGCTTACTTTCTATACTATTTGTTTTTGCTATGCAGCCCTAATAGTATTGTTTACCTAGGCAAAATATATATTGTATCACTGACAGAGCAAACAGCTCCTGAGAGGGTTATTGCAAATGAGATGAGAATATCTGTTGAATCCTAACTAATCTCTGAGCGTGTAGTCATCGGAGAAAACAGGTGTTCGTGTTGTTCTTTTTCTCTTGACTAACAACTTCTTTCTGGCTGAGGAAGATTATCAAGATCCGCAGCCAATATGTTCATGTAACTTTAGCGCCGACAGCAGATCTGTCAGAGATGAAGCGCGGAAAACATCACGGCGCCTTCATACATTTATTTATCCGCATGCAATTTGCAATTAATTGGTTTTAAACGTGCAAAAAACAATCTGCTCATTAAAAAGTCTTCACCAAGCACTTAATTGGTTACAAATTTCAAAATGCAACTTGCTCATTATTAGTACTTTCCGCATGTCAATCATATTAATAATTCAATGAGAAAATGGAAAGCTTGGAAACCAAAACTCGTGTCTCTCTTACTATTCTCGACGAGAGGCGGGTTCAGGTGCTTAATTAACAACTGCTAATATAATGCAATGAAGCTAAACCTCCAGGCGACTGAATAATGAGCTTGTGACAGTCTCTGGGACACCAACCTGCTTACTGGCAGGTCCCTGAGAGGCTGGCGAGCTGTAAACAGCCATCACGGTGTCAAAAACATCTGCAGGGATCCGAGCAACCCTGGATTAACCTGACACACCCAAAACCCCACCGGCACAGATGATTTAACTCGACGGCGCTCACTAGAAATGTGCCGAATGTTGTCATCTAAGAATTGTGCTACTTCCTGAGCCTGTCTCGCAAAAAATAAAATTCCCCCAGGAAAATAAATGGTGCTGCAAGGTGGCAGAGTGTTAAAGGGATTGCCTCTTACACCATCAGTGAGGGAAACTGCAGTTGCCACGTTACAGTATCTATGAGGGGTTGCCAGGTTACAGTATCTGTGAAGAGGTGGGTCTCGGGGTTACATGGTCCCCATATCAATGTGACGGTTAAGTGCAGGTCTCGACTGCAGCAGTATGCATGAGGTGTGTCGGGTTAGCAGGTGAACTCAAGGTGAGAAAACTGATCTGAAAGCAGCACTTTAGATCATCGGTGCAGGTGGAGCAAAGCAGGTGTGACCCAATATCACAGCTTCTGACAAGTCAGAAACCTAAAACCCATCATCACACAGAAAAATCCAACACATGTTGAACCAGATGACACAATGTCCCGTAATCATTTGTCAAACTGCGGCAGGGGTTTGGATTTCAACACTTGCAAGCAAATCAAATAACACATAATTAAAACTAATTAAAAAAACGTGAGATCTGTAATGAGCTGTTGCTGGCTGAGAAGGCAGAAACAGTTTTGAGTGACAGCCTGATTAATGTTCATAACCTGTAGCTACAACCTGAAAATGAGACGAGCAGCAGAAGATATGAAATGTTGATTAAATGTAGCTGACACATTAGAACAACAGGTGTAGTTACTCTGACACCTTATTTATCACAGGCTGCTTGATCCAGATACTGGAGATCCTGATTCAGAGCTCTGATGACATTTATTAATTAAACTGGCAAAACACAGGTTAAAAACTAGAATCATATTACAGCTTTTCTAGAGTGCTCTTTGGTAAAATAGCTAAGCTTTATGGGGATTTTACCAGTCTCAAACCAGATCCAAAATGGAGCTGACTTTTGGAACCCTATCACCTCGTTTCCATTGACGTATGTGCCTGGTGTCCATAGATCTGTAAATGTACGGATGATGCCTCTAGTGTCCAACGCAAGGAAGTGCATTTCTTTACAGATGGATAGAAACCTGATAGAAACTACCTGTAGCCATGCAGGGGAGGCTAAGTTTGTCAGTTTTTCGCCATCCAGTAGTTTGGAATATGCGCTTAGAACATTACTGATGAGCTGTAATTACCACGTTTCTGAGAGCCTGGTTGCCGGGTGGAGACGTTTAACCATAGTAACCCGCACCATATTACACCTAGCAAAGGGAAATCTTATACTTAAACTTAAATTTAAGAGTTACTGACGTCACAGAGCTGTCAGTGTCACTGTCTGTTATGAACACTGTCTTCACAACTGCATTGCATTATGGGATATTTATGCTACAATAGTGTCCAGTGTTTGTCTACTGTAATACTATAAGACTTTCTATACTGGGATCTCACCATGGATCAACCTGCCCCTGCATATTAAACAAAGGGAATTTTTAAAACAAAAGTTAAGGAGGACTTGTGGGGAAGATGGTTCACCTTTGAGATGTAATTTAAACCCCAGGAGAGGTATGAGTAGCTTCATAATGTAATTTGTTTGTTTATAATGATGTGTATGTTCTTATGTGCTGTTCTGCTGTCTCCACTGAGGACCACTTTGGAAATAAGTGTTGTTAGTAATGGTTTTAAGTGCTGTCCTCTGGGGTTTTCTTTGTTTTGATACTCCTTAGAGTTGTGCTTTTATAATTCCAAATCAAATCAAATCAAAAATATTTTGTTGGAGTATACAATACAGAGACAATTCATGTTTCATACTAAGGTTTTTGACATACTAAAAAATCTCACATACTGTTTTGTCGCACTAAACAGCATGCTTGTGTGGAATTTCAGCCTTTGTCATATTGTATATCTGTGACCAAACAAATAAGTGACTGTGATTTGTGTCCTGGAAATGTATCATATACGAGTTAAAATAAAATAAAACCATTGTAGACTTATGTGTAACACATGCAAGAACTATTTATTCTCGTGTAAACTGTTGGTTTCTTTTGAAATCTTCGCAGGTTATGTTTTCTTACATTAAAGCCCAGTTCAGACCAAAGATACACAACGAGACGAAACTGTTTTAGAACGCTGCAGAGAAAAGTTGCAGCAGTGTGAACTGACCATCTGAGCTCAACTCAAGCTGGCTGATGGTGTCACCTGCAACTCAGCTGGTCAAACCAGTGGCGGCTGGTTTTAAAATGTAAAGCACGTCACCTGTTTCAACAGCCAATCAGCTTGTAGTGAAGTTTGCTGGTCAAGTCAAAATGACCGCAGACAGCATGTTTGCCTGCTGTGGCAGGTGCTCCGTCACCACAGAGCCCTCTGTTTACGTCCTTATGGTGTGCCGGTGACGGATGGTTGGTCGCTGCGGCTGCTCGCTGTATGTGCTTATGCCCCCTCACACACACATTCTCACTGACTGATTATTTGGCGCTGCTTATTTATATTATTGTGGCGTATTCATTATGAACACAGCCCATCTGATGCTTGTTTTGTTTCATCACTACTACAAATGCAACTGTAGCCAGTATCTCTTTCCTCACTCATCTAGTTGCATTGGTGTGAACCGACAGGTTTCGACAACGTTGCAGAACTGTGTATTGCAAGAAGTTGCATGTTTCAACTTGTCTCGTCGTGAATCTTCAGTCTGAACTGAGCTTTACACTTTAACTTTGCACGAACAATAATAAAGTCTCAGTGTCCTCAAACGAATACTTGCTAATTTGCAACATCCTAGGAAGTTTGTGTGCAAACTACAAACCATAAATAAACAAGTTTTAACCATAAAAAAATAATCAGGTTTTGTACCTTGTCCACTTTTGTCTGGGGATCAGCTGTAAAATGACGTTGCTGAGATGCTCCTCATCTTATCTTTACACTAAGTTATTTTGCTACCACTAGATGACATGAAAGAAAAGTGTTCAAAAACGAGACCAACAGGTCTGAGTTAAGAAGAGTAATTAATGTGAAGCAAACCCAAAATGTCACCTCATGAGGACACGGGGTCGCAGGAGATTACAACAGAAAGATGAGAAACGTTCTCCGAGGTCATGATTAGAGCAGCTGTGGCTGGTGCATGGGAAAAAAAGGTGGTGCTTACGATTGGCCAATTACTGGGCTTAACAACACTGTGACATCTATTAGCTTTGAGTATCTGGACGCGCCTCTGATGGACTGCAGAAAGCACACACTGAGGAAAAGTTTACATCATTAGGTACATTACTGACATAATGAAGTGTCCTTTAGACTCAACCACCTGTCAAACACGTCTCACACTCGGCCTCCAGCCTACGTCTGAAGCTCAGCAGGGCCAGTATCATCAGCACACCACAGCACTCACTCTTGTGTATTAGTATCCTACTAAATTATTACTCAAGTAGAATATTTTAAGTGCAGGCATAACTAATGAGCAAGCTGTTTCCAAAAAGTTCCCCATGCACTTTGGGTAAAAGTTGGAGCGCGTAGTCCAGCGCCTTTAAAATAAGCTTGTTTCTTTATGAAGGACGATGTTTTGTATCAAACTGAATTCGGAGTCAAAGGGACCGATTTAATGAAAAAAATATGTCCTTCGTTCAACAAAATCAATCATAGAAAATACCCATATGAAGTAATGATTTATCAAAAGCTCTTTTGAAATATGTTTTCCATCAATGTGGGAACTTTTTGTGGTGTAACTGTTTGAAAAAATACATCAAAGACGAAGGGGGAAAAAACTACACTGGTCTCGTGTAACCTTAAGGTTCTTTGGCTCAGACGGAGGCACAAAGAACCTTTATTTTAACAAAAGCACCAACTAAAAATATATTTTAATTTTGTCCTCTTCTCTATGTAAGACTGTAACTCCTCCCACATCATACGCTCTTTGTAAATTGACATGAACCTGGTTTCGTAATTTATGTTGAAATCTACCTGGACAGCCTTCTGAGACTGGATGTCGACGATGAGCACTCGATCCAAGGTTGGCTGTGTCACATAAATAAACTTGTCCTTGATGTTGACCGCTGATGACCACACACACCTCTGAACCTCCTCTCCTGGTGAGGTGGGGCACACCTCCTCCTGGAAGAAAAACAAAAACACACATTGTCGGTTAACTAATTGTTTTTTATATCACAGGAAAATATGTCTCATTAAAAAACAATTATCTCCGTCCAGTCGTTATTCTGTGTTGTTTACTACTCGCGGTCTTATCTCCTGTGCTGATGTGAGTCGTGTTATCTTGGCAACGTAGATAAATGAGCTTTGCGAGGTCCTGAAAAATCTCTGTAATCGCTCCCATTTGTCCGCGCATAATCCACAGAACAAAGCCTGCAGACGATCTGCGGCTGTTCAGCTTTCAGTCCTGGCAGCTCTCGCCTTCCTGGCCAACGGGAACCTTAACTGGCCTTCTGTCTCTGTAGCTTTCCTCCCCTTCCTTCCCCCCTCGGCCCTCCAAGCCTCCAGGCTCTGCCCGGTCATCTGTTCCAGACTCTGTGGGACGATTTAGGGAGCTATTGGCCAGCAAGGATGAATGAAGGGCTTCGGCATGGCAGGGTGAACTCTTTCTTCCATATTTACAACCGCAGAGGCAGCCCATGACAGGCGCCTTCCCACAGGCCAGCTTCTCTCAGTTAGAGGGGCATTAGGTAATGTATGAACTTCATTGAACTCTATCAGGGATGAAGGGGAGCAGCAGCATCGCTGACAGATTTTATCTCATCTGTAGTTCAGCCCTCCACTCATCCTGTCCTTTGTATTTTATCTGTAGAAAAGCAGGTTAATTTGGGCAGACATGCAACAATAACATCAAGTAGAGAGGTCGTTTCATGCAGGATGCTAAAACAATAACGCTGCTTTTGGCTTCATAACAAGGTTTTCATATCTTTGTAGTTGTACTGTCTTTCAGTGTCCAGTTGTAGCACCATCTGTCAGTGGTTTTTGATCTAAAACAGGTTGGGAGAGTCAGTTTTTAAAAGCCAGAAATGGCTGCACTTGCTGAAGTAATCGTTGAGTCACTGGTATTGAACCCTGTGAAACCCCTGCAGTCCCACACTGTGGTCATTTTGTGCTACTTGGCTGTAAAAATCTTACTTATTGCACCTTTAAGAGGTGAGAAATCAAACATCTGATGCCCAGCTGAGGGTGTGAACGGAGGCGGCTGTAATCCTCCCTGTGTTGATGTGTGTTGCATATGTCTGTCTGTGTGTGGGTGTGTAGCATGTATGTGATTTATGTAGTAACTGACAGCTTCTAAGGACTGCAGATATGTTTTTTCCCTTTATCATGGAAATGCCTTTGCCACAGATACAGCACAGTGTATATTTTTAATGGATTCACTAAAATCTTTCTGCATACGACATTATGCAGCACTGGAACCACGCCAGGAAGAACACAATACAATACTGTACTGAAGAGAAACTGTAAAAAATAAATAAATATATATATATATACTACTGCAAAATATTTCTAAAATGATTTCCACTCTCAGTGGTGAATGTGGGTGATGACATTTAAAGGGCTGTGTGGAGAAATATGAGGGTTCTGATATTCCCCAGTTAAGCTACTGGAAGATTTGCAGCGCTAATACATTTGTGACACAACATCTGAGGGGAGGAAAACTGCAGCAAACAGTGAAACAGCAACATCCAAAGTGTCAAGAGGAGGAACTTTACAGGGNGCAAAATATTTCTAAAATGATTTCCACTCTCTCAGTGGTGAATGTGGGTGATGACATTTAAAGGGCTGTGTGGAGAAATATGAGGGTTTGTGATATTCCCCAGTTAAGCTACTGGAAGATTTGCAGTGCTAATACATTTGTGACACAACATCTGAGGGGAGGAAAACTGCAGCAAACAGTGAAACAGCAACATCCAAAGTGTCAAGAGGAGGAACTTTACAGGGAGGGAGCAACACTGACTGCTGCTCACTCAGACTGTTTCTTCAACGGCTCATTTCAAACTGTTATAAATCTGCAGCATGATGAGATGATATTTCAACATGTTATTTTACAAATGCTTCATATTATAACTTGAGTGGAATTTAAGGGTTGAAATTAATAACATCACATTTGAGGATGCTGATTCACCAGACAGAAAGCAACGTACATCATATATAGACCCTTTTACTGTTCGTAAACAGTATGACATTTTTGGTGGGCGGGGCTTAGCTGGACAGACATTAGATACCACTAGCTAGCAAGTTCTTTTAGCTTGTTTTAGACAGTGGAGGAAGATGATTAACGTGGTGCTAGCACGTTACCATGCCACATAAGGTAAGGTAAGGTACGGAAATGACGTGAGGACTGTGAAGACAGACACCTTAGCTTTCTGCTGCAGAAGGAATGAATGTTCTATTATGTTTTTTATTTTAGATCTTGTTCAACAGAATCATGCAAACAACGATCTCCTGCCAATTATTGTATGTTATAATCAGGTTTTACGTGTTTTTTTAATGATTAAAGTAGACACTAACATCCTTCTGTTATTTTTTACCCAACATACAAAGCCCTGTGTACATCGTACCAGTACAGACCATAATAGCCTCTCCCCATGTTTAAATAATGAAAGAACCATTTAACAACACAGCAGCTCTCCACACAATGCTGTGGCAGCAAGAAAACATGGACGTTTCCCCTCAGCGTCTTCTCAGCTGCAGAGAGAAGAAAAATAAAGACGCTTCCTGGACTGACTTTACTACAATAGGACATCACAGTGTTTTCCCGCTACTGTGTGTATCACAGTAAAACACTCTATAAGGTAGTTAAGGATAATGGATTGGCTGCGCAATTACCATAAACAAATCAATCAGTGCTCCTCTGCGATGGAGAAAACGTGAGTGCCATGCTGGGAGCTGCCTCGTGTGTTCAACACGGCAATCCCCCATGACAGCACTGGAACTGGCATCACAGCGCTCACCGTGATTGATATCCTAATACAAACACACCTCTCAGAGGAACGCTTGGCTGATTGTTGTGCATTCATGGCATCGCTTTAAGTATAACAGCCATCCAATAAGCGCGGGGGCTCCTGGATGAAAAGCAGCTCAGAGGAAAGCGTCCATTCGAGAACACATGTAAATCTAACAGGTATCTATCAGCAAGATGCTTTGAATATTTTGCTGCTTGAAGGCTTCGGTGATTAACTGTGTTTCGGTTGGGGAGGCTGAGTGTAAAGAGTCCGCTGAGAGGTGAAACCCCCTCTGACTGCCTGCAAACTAGCAGGTTCAACACTGTCAGGTCGCCCCTGGATTGTGTTTGTAGCAAGCAGAACATGTGTGACTATCAGTAACCACTCCAGAGCTGCACTAATCAACAGTTTTATATCAACAATAGAGACATTTACTACATGTAATATAAAAGAGGATGCTCGTAATGATAGATCCAACCCTGCAGTTCTCTAATCTACAGAGCACTTTAGCATCTTTCAGATCATTATTTTGGTTTTACCGCAAACAACTTTACTGTTTTGCTTCAGTCTGACCGCTGATCAGCAGCAGCTGTTTTCAGGGAAAAAAAAAAAAAAAAAAAAACCTCTGATAAACCCACTGTACAGCCAGATATTTCCCTCAGGAGGCAGCAAGGACCAAAAACAAACAGTGTTAAAAGGAGAGTGAACATTGGACATAAACACGACTCTAAATGAATGCTAATTTTGCCCTGTGTCTACTGAAACTGTTTGCTAACACACACACCGTAACATCAACGTGATGTCTATATTGTGAATATTTTAAGCTGCCCTCTCTGTGCAGACCTTCTTTACTTCAAGCTGAAAATATCCAAAATCACTTGTTATTCTATTTTTATAATTTCATAGTGTTTTTGATGGCGGTCTGTTACTATAATTTATTTTTCTCTGTGCTCTTTATGTTATCCATCATTGCTCAGTGAAAACCAAGTATCTCCAAAATGTCAACTTCTCACAAAACAAGAAAAACAGCTTTGTAAGTTTTCCAATTCATAAAGGAACTTAAAGGTCCAGTGTGTAAGATTTAGGGGGGTTTAGTGGCATCTAGCAGTGAGGATTGCAGACTGCAACCAGCTGAAACATCTCCTGGTTTGAATTCCTTCAGAGGCTTTAAGCGGGAGCTGAATTAACCACAGAGGTCTCTTCCTCTCCAAAACAAACAGACCAGGTGATTAAAACCTGTAAAAACACTGAATAAAGCAGTTTCACATTATATATCAGTGTTTCTCTGCCACTCCTGTCATAGAGGGGCTGGTAAATGCGGTGGCTGATGCAAAAACATGAATGACCCTATAGACCCTTTTACTCTTAGCTGGAGGCAAATCAATTCTCCACAGACATTAGCTAGTGCTAGCGAGCGATTGTTTTAGACAATAGAGGAAGATGATACGAGTCTCTCAGAATAGAGTGCCTTCAGAAATATTCATTCTAAGTGGCCCTCTGGTCACTCTGTCTGTGGAGACGGAGCAGTGGTGCAGAGCGGAGTGAATGTGTGATTAACTTAACGGTTTGTTAATTCATTAGAAATATAACGCTCTGTTTCTTTGACCAACAGGGGTCTCATTTGAGTGTAGAGCGTCAGACTGAATTTACGAACACAACATGTCAGATTACTCTCCGGGACCGTGAGTGTTGTAAACACTGACCAACGGGACCAGACTGGCTGACCCGTATACTCTCACTCAGTGGATGGGTGATGTCACAGGAAGCCAATCTTACAAAGGAGGACGACACTTGAACGGTTTCCTCCAGTTTGTTTTGCTATCAAAGCTAATGTTAGCTAATGCGCTACGAAGTTAGCGTTCCAGAGAAATCCAATATTCCTCTTAATCCCTCCCCAGTTTCTGATGAGGTGGACATGATAACCCTTAATACACATAACGTTATTCATCCCTACAACAGGAAATACTTTTTCCCTAACCTGATATGAAGTGTGCGCTGCACATGTGAGCATTTTGATGATGGCCTCCGTCCAGTCCTTTGGTCTTATCACATCTAACAATAGCTGTCTTTGCTTTTGTTGACGGGCAGTGGCGGCAGGTATGCAATCAAATTTAAGTTTTGAGCCATGACTCCTTCTATTCTGGCTCCCAGTAACACAACAAGACATTTTAAGACTCCTATGTAGCCTACAGCCCTGTGGTAGAGTGTCATGTTTTGCCTCCAGCTAACAAACTGACGTTATTGTGACGTCGGCCCTAAAAGGGTCTATCTGGTGCAGGTGTTTGTTTTGTTCTTTCTGGGCTACTGTGGAGGACCCCTTATTATTTAGATATAAACGTCCATTCTAAGGTAATGAAACTCAACTATTCTTATTTTCTATACACTAGTGAAACATACTTACAATCTTAAATTTCATCTCTGCCAATAAATCCTCCTAAATCCTACCCACTGAACCTTTAACAGAAAAATAAAATATGGAGATAGATCGTCCTCATTAAAAGTGACCATATGTTATTTGTTATTCTATGTGTTAGGTGGTGCCTGTTTTATATCTTGGTGAGTAATTATTCCCCCTAATGAGCTATTCTTTTTTAAACTCCCAAGACTCTGGGATTTCAGTAAAAATAATGCCACCCTGCTCTGTGCTGCAAGTTATTTACAGCTTTGTGTGTTTATTTGACAGGAGACAGAGATCATGCAGGTGCCCTGTATTAACAAATCATATCTGTGCAGACTCAAATCTAAGCTGCTGGTTGAAGAACGTGTCCTCTAAATTTACAAGTGCAACAGCAAAGTCTTTTCTTGAGCAGGACACTGAATCTTTACCTGCTTGGCTGCATCTGAATAAGAATCTCAGCTTAATCCCACTACAAATTATTGATCCCTAATGATTGATTTCAGTAGCTGTTACTAGGTCAGGCAACAGGACGCTTGTCAAGGCCACAGAATAATAAATCACATGAGTCACACATTAACACATTTTGCCATTCAAAAGCACAAACTCTTAGCTGTTGACTCTCAGGAGTTCACTGTTTAAAAACATTTACCTCCTAAATGTTTTAGTATTTATTGCTTGGTGGTGGAGAAAGTACAGTTTTTAATTAATGTCTGCTGAGGACTCACAACACTGTTGATTATGTCCTTCTACACTTCTGTCTACTCGTCAAGCAATCGATTGATCAATGGGGGAAAAAATTCAGCACATTATCTCTAAATTAACTAAACTGGAAATGGTGCACTGAGCGAACTCTACCTGGAACACAATATTGGCATACTGACTAATACAACTGTTAGCGAACAGTTGCTTAGTTACAAATACAGCAGACATGGAGCAACATCAGCATTACTTTGAAGTTGTGTTTCTAGCCACCAGACAAATGTCATTCATTCTCCTTTTACCTCTGTTTGGCACTGAATTAACTCCTGATAAAAAAAAATAAAAAAATAAAGCTAAAGCTGCTGAATGACTTTCTTCACCAGCTAGTTGCAAACTCTCTTTATCTGCTGTTTGGTGCTGGGCACGTAACGTAAGGTGGGTTTATCAGAGATTTTTTCTTCTGTCATGGGCTGTAAAACCAAAACAATCAGCTGAAGACACTAAAATGCTTCATAGAGATGAGAGACGAGTCCCAGGATACAACAAACAAAAAACATTACAGAGCTTAAAATTCTGCTACGTGTTCCGATAAAAAGTGAACGAAAGCTAAAGCTTGTGATTTTTAAAAACCTGATTAAACATTAAGCTGTTTTAATCAGTTTACTTTCATATTTTGGGTAACTGTTTTATGAATTGACTGCAGCACTCAAAACAAACCTGTAACTGGATTCCTCTCCGTAGCAATAACAGATCACGGGTATGTACCAAACCAAAACACACTGATTTAGAACGGGAATTGAAATGATAAAGATTGGTGACCGAAATTAAACATACATCATCGTTAAATTATCCTGGAGACTGCTGTGTTTTCCATGTTGAGTAACACTGAGGATGATATCAGCATGAATCACTATAAAAGTGAGTCTCTGTGTCTTCTGCGTGATCACTCACCTTCAGAGCCAGCAGCTTCTCACTGGGCTTAATGTGTCGTTGTATCTCACACGCCACAGGCTGGATGACTTTAATACCGTCTTCATAGAACACGTAGAACATGTTGCCGATGCCGAGCCCTAAAAAGAAAGCACAAGCAGCCTTGTTACACACAGTACATACCTAAAATAGCTTATGAGACTGCACAGTGTGAGCATTTGAGACAGAAATAAGCCGACAACATTGTTATCTACTTTCAAAGCATCAAATCATTTAATCCCTCTCATCACAGTTCAGTAACCCTATTACAAAAATTCAATTAACTCAGTTTAATGAATGCTATAGTGGAGCAGAAGCAGTCTAGACGTACCTTCTTCTCGCCACAAAATGTTTGCCACTGTGAGGGAGAAAAAGAGGAAAGCACGATTGAAAATCGATGCGACAATCAATGGGGTCCCTTTGTGAGAGCTAACACCCAAACACTAACTCCTATTGAGGCAAAGAGGAAAGCAGGCCGCATGAAAGTTTTATGGAAACTGTCTCTGTGACACCTAGTGCAACAAACAATCGATAGAGCCCTCTGCTTGGAAATAATTTGATACCAAACACTGGAAAATGGAGTGCAGTCAACAAACTACAAGTACTGTAAAACAGTTTACGATTTTTGGATGCTGCGACCTGAGTACGTGCAGAGATGTGAAATAAAAAATAATATCTGAGACATCAGATCATCATTCATCAGTATGAGCTGTATGGATAAGCTGCCTTAGACACCCATGAGTAGTCCACAGGTTTCAGGCTCTGATGATTATCATAAGTCATTAAGAGGGATTAGTGTGCTCTTTCTTCAGTGGCAAAACCAGTTTCGGCTTCTATAACAGGTAATTTCTCATTAAATTCACTTAGAGTTGACTAATGATGTGAAATGTCGAATGAAAGCCACATAACACCCTGAGTGCTTTAATGGGCGACCTAAAGCGCAGACCAGCTGTTGGCTTTCAAAGCAGCCACTGGGCACTGAGAGAAAAGATGGCTTTACTTAAAATTACACAACTCAAGAGTGATGCGGTAAGGAGAAAATTTAGAGCCATTATAAAGTTATTTTCCATGCAAATTCTGCTACTCAATCATTCTTATCCTCCACCACGCTAGCAGCACCACTCTCCTCTCACACTGGCTTTTTAACTGTGACCTTCCCTCTCATTGTTCATCTGTCCCCCGGCCTTCCCTCTGCCTCCACCCCATCTTCCATTTTCAGGCATTTTCAGTCTACAAACCAATCTCCAGCCCAATTCACATCCGATTCTAATCTCGCCTCTATTGCAATGCTCATTCTGGCAGCCTCTTGCTCGGGTGGACAGATGCAGAGAAAGAAAAGGGAGGAGACAAAGCCAACGAGACACCACCGTGCCGTTAGTCAGCCTTAATCTTTCAAAAGTGCTTTGTCAAGTGTTTCCTGTGCACTCTTGCATACCTTTTAGCTCATTAAAAGTTGCACAAAAGGAGTGGGGTCTATAGATAGAGGGCACAAAGAAGGGAGGAAAAGGGAAGGGCAAAATAAAAAGAAAAACAATACAATTTATTTGAGATGTGCCAAAAATGGAAAATGGAGAAAATGGAAAAGAGGAGCTGAGATGAGATCTTGTGTGCCCCGGTCTTTTCCAATAGCCCACAGTATTGATGCTATTCATCACTTGGCAGGAAGACTGTGGCTGTTCTGCGCATACAAGGGGCCCATACATCAACTTCATCATCCATATAACAAAACAAGCTGGCTGCCACTGTAGGCGGTGAGTTCACTCTTTCTGCCCGTAATAACTGTGTTTCCACTGGGCTCCAAACATTGGGAACGCCACGCTCACCAGCCAGCCTGGACTCTGCGGTTCCTTCCCGTCAGCAAGGTTACATAAATTCAATTTGTTTACAAGAGCTGCACAGTGGGCCAAACAGCCTGTGGTGTTCACCGTAGTGGCGTGGCACAAGACAGTGGATGCATATTATAGGTAGAGTAATTGGGTCGCAGCAGATGCAAATGCAAAATGTAACTCAGGATGAGTGCCTTGGGTGTGCAGGCTGCTCCTTCCAGAGATTATCCCAAAAGTTTCTTGGAAAGTTTTGACTCCTGCAGTGTGTTAAAGTCCTGCTTTAAACATAAGCACCACACAAATGAGTTGTAGGCAGTAACAACGAGGAAACAGAACAGGAATTTAGCTAAAAAATGAAAAATCCCTCAGTCGTCTTCTTATTTTCTTCATCCACTTTGATACAAAACAAATATCCTTCCAGTGCAGTGACTAATAACATGCAGGGCAGGTACACACATACCCATTACTGCAGCTATGCCAGAAAGACTACAGATGCACCTGCCAACTCTCACTTACAGTACATCCAGCCCTGGATTAAGATGCCTCAGGACCCCCTGCTTTGGGTCTCAGCCAGAGCCTGTAGACCTGACGATCAGCAGAAATTTGTATTTATCAATGGCGCCTCTAATACTACCTCCAACCCTGCTCTCTTAAATGTTCTCTTTTCTTCAGTGTCTCTTCCTTGTCTCTCCAAATCTACAACCTCAAATGTTCTCTTTTTTATTTTCCCACTATTGATTCTCTATAAAGAAACTGTGTCACATTTTTGTTCTTTAATCAGACTCAGGGATTACTTGACTGACTTTCTTAAAGGCCCTGAAAATGTTCTTAATTAGCTTCTCTCTATGAGCAATGGGCTGCTACACTGCCACACAAATTTTGGCTGGAATTTTCGGTTTGAAGAATCCTGGGGAAGCTGATTAGCTGAGTTTTTGAGTGTTAAAACTCTTAATAAATAATACCTGAGGATATAATTTTGCCAAACTTGTATTTATTTTCATCTTTTAGTCATGAATATGTACTCTTATTGAGAAAAATACTTTTTGAAACAAAGCTCCAAGCCCATTGGTTCCTACTGAAGACATAACTCTTTAAAAACAGGTCACAAATATACATTTATTCTTCTAAAGGCTCAGTTATTACCTAAAACATCTGGGCTCTGTAGTTTTTATCACAAGTTACTCAAAGTGGAGTTAATCATGCATTTGTTAGGGACTGATGAGGGGACATGTCACCTTTGTTTTTGGACATTATCAGAGCTCTTCGGCACAGATGAATGAGACACTGTTTTAGGCTTTGGCTGCACACACAACACTCATTAGTGGGATCAACTCCTTGTTGGTTTTGGTCTGTTCATCGGATTTGGAGATAACAAGGTTCCGTCTACATGTTAGGGCTGTACCTGACTCAGAATTACGTCAGTCCAATCAGATTTGGCTATTTAATACGAATATTCAACAGTTCCTTCCTTTATTTTTCATATGGTGTTTGAACAGGGTTTGGCGAGATGTTCAGGCTGACTACAATGTTCGTGTGATTAAGTAAACAAGCCCAGGTAGCGCTCCAAGCTAGTGCGTGTAAACGGGTCAGAAATATGCAACATTTTTTGCCAACACTAGCGATCAAACAAAAGCCAGAGACTGTATCGTACTGAGTTACTGTGAGCTGGAAATTCACCACTTCTAAGCAGAAGACAGACGATAACGTTATGTCGGAGTCTGACTGAGAAGCTTCTCCTTCCCCAGGCACCTGCCTCCATCACACTCAGACTCACCCCGGATCTGAGTCCAACGTACCAGAGAGCACTTTGAAAGCAAGGACCGCTCACTCTGCAGCTACATCTGGAGACGGAAACTGACACATACTACTGCACACTGACTGACAAGGAAACCGAACCAAACCAAACCAAAAACAAAAATAGCCCAAAAAAAAACAAAAAACTGCTTGACTTGAAGGAATCTCAGTTCTCTGTGGGGGCTGTCTGTTTCGACTTTCAGGGAGCAACCATGCTTCATGTATACAGTTATATTTGAAAATTGATATTTTCGTCTACGTCTTGACCTCTTGTCCATTCCCGAACAGATTTTTTTTTAGGTCAGCAAAACTGACATTTAGTTTTCAATATTCTGGTTACGTTGTGTCCGTGTGGACATGCAAAACAGAGCGTTTGGGAAAAGATAAGGTCATCTCCTCAATTCAGACATGCCTATTGTTGCTTTGTGCAATGGGAATGCACCAAAAACAGTACCAACAATGGCGGACTACAGGTTTATTTAGGTTTTGTTAGCATGGATTGCTCTAAAGACTACTTTATACTTAAACTTAGTCTTGCTGCACCACTTCAGAGATGAACAGAGCACTCTGCTTGGTCCAATTCAGCATCTACAGTTTATGCTCCCGCCGAAACAACAGTTTTGAATCAGGCTAGAAGATGGTGGGACAGTTTTGATGGTGAGATTGTTGTCAATGAGGAATGGAAGGAAAACTTTCGCATGTCCAGAGCATCGCTCATATCTTTGAGTGAGTTCCTTCGTCCTTATACCGAAGGGGAATCAACCATGATGAGACCTCAGGTGGATGTTAAAGGTAACGTTAGCTTGTACACTTTACAACCTTTGTAAAAAGGGAAGAAGACAGCTTACGCCGGCAAATGCTTAGAGTTGTTTTCGTTCTAGTGTGGACAGAGATATTTTGTAAAACAAAAATCGTGTGGACAGAATTTTTATTTTCTACATAGAAGGACAATATTTGATTTCAAAAATACTGTGTGTAGACAAAGCCTAAGAAACATGTAGAATATCACCAGCCCTATCCTTTCAAAAATGCTTACAGAACGACTTTACAAAGGAAGAGTAGAAAACTTAACATCCAGTGTAAAGAATTGAGAATCATAAGGCTCTCTGATACCTTTCTTTGGCTCAACTCTAAAGCATGGTGAGTTTGGGGGAGGTCAGAGAGAAGGTCATGGAATTGTAACTCTCAGAAGATGAGTAGAATTACAGGGTTTTTTTGCCTGATTTGCAAAATTTAAAAAAAGACAGTTAATACATTCGAGGCAAAGTCATGAAGGGTCATCTCAAACACTGAGATATTTCATGTCTAATTCAAAGCGGCCACCAACTGTGGCCTTTCTAGTGCTAAAGTGAATACTGATGAAAGAAGATCAGTTTCAGAGCTATGTGCTTCTCCTCTCCGCACTACACAGTCATGACTCACCTAGTGATCAAGTCCCACTTCTGACAGAGCAAGAAGTCTTTCGGCTTTTATATTTTTTACCCATCCATTTCTCAGCCAGCCAATTCCCAAGATTTTTTTCGACAGCTTCTCTCTCTCTCTCTCTCTCTCTCTCTCTCTCTCTCTCTCTCTGTGTAGCTTTTAGCAACTATGTGCTGCATATATTTGAGGATGCTTAAAGATTGAGGGCTAACTTCAACAGCAAGTTCCCGGCAGTACTTTCTCCAGTCAGGTAGAGTTAGGAAGCTTTCAAAATAACAAGACTGACTGCACTAGAATTAGAGCTGGAAGCCTGTGGAGGACTGAAGGCTGTATCATCTCTTTAAGAGGAAAAGTATTCAAAAGACTTAATCCTTGGAGAAAAATCCACGAGAGTTTCGGAAAAAAATACAAGTTACTGGAGAGGGCGTGAAACATAGAAGCTTGGAAAATAAAGTGTTTGTGCTCATCACAAACAAAAACTGCAATGGGAGACATGGAGAGGTAAATATTTGACTGTGAATACGAACCACCTACTGTGATGACAGAGGTTTTATCGTTTCATCCTATTTGATCATGTTAACAGCTTTTCAATCAGATTTTGGGTTTGTGAGATCACAAAGGTACGATACACTACATCTATGTAAGCTTTTTGTCTGTTACAAACTTTAATATAATTAAAATAAATCATTATCATTATCTAATTAAACAGTCTTTTAAGGTTGTTTTTGTGTTCTTGCTTTGCCCTCTTTCGTCTTTATGTTTTGTATCAATTACTTAAAAAGACCAATTCATATAATTATTACATCAGTTTTTTACAGAACGCATCATCAGAAATATTCATAAGCCGTCATGTTGTAACCAGGGCTTAGAGGCGTTTAAACTTTCCACTGGAATTACAATATTCATTTCACAAGGCCTTCAGCATGAAACGTAGTCGACAGGCAGGAGGCTGCTGACACTGTGGATAGCGTCACTGCCTGGGTAGAGCTCCTTGTTGCTGACAGCGTGTCCAACACTGTGTGAAAGCCCACTGTGATGGGGAGGGACACCGCTGATGGAAACATGGACGCTATTTTGGCACGAGCTGATCTTCTCTATTCAGAGGATATGGAGCAGACAGCATGGCGGACCGCGCAGAATAAAACAGCTTTGTGCAGACTCTGAGCGTGGAGCGGCGGTTCTCATCCGTGTGCCATCGAGGCCCGGGAGATTGCAGGGCTTTGTTCCAACCAATCACTTCACCAGCGGATTTCGCTGATTAGATCTTCCTCTGCCTGAATCTGGGAAATCAAACAGTGCCGTGTTTGATTGGAACAAAAGCCTGCGAACTGTTTAAACGTCAAAAAATGGTTTACAAACACAGTAAAGAGTATGGAGTAAAGGCAGCGGTGTATGTAGAAGACAGAATTGGGTAAAGTATAGACAGCACAGAACAGACCATGGAGTTAAGATCATAGCACAGGCAATACAATAGAAACAATAAAAGGTTCAGAAGGGGCAAAAAGGGGATTAATTGGGATCAAAGATTTATAGCTGAGGGATGTGAGATGGTCACTCATTGAAAACAGTGATCCAACAATTACCTGACAACTTTGGAGACATCTACATCTCAAAGTATATTTGACTTTACGAGATCTTTTGTGTTATGTGTAACACTTCAGGTACTTCTTCAAGCACTTTTTTTCATTTTCAAGCACTTACTTTAGAGCAAATAATTATTTTTTAAATATTTTTGTATTAAACACAAATAAATGATCATCTCTCTTCAGGGAAGGGTTACTTCTCACACAGTTGAACTGTATAAAATCCTCAACAAAACATTAGAATATCATGGATCGATCTGAAAGGAGCATCATGAAACAATGCCAGCTGGAACTTCAGTTTTGCTTTCAGTTTTTTGGCGGAGCTGTTTCATTGGCACACCGCAGAAGAGAGAGGAAAACAAATCATGATGAAAAGCCAACTCATTAAGCTGAGTCATGTTAAGTTTAGCCATGCCAACGTAGGCCTACTGGTTTTGCCGGGGTTTCATGAGTGGAGCGAAGTAAAAATAAACTATGATGTCGGGCGGGACATCATCAAAGCGAGGAAGAAAGGAGTGGGAGAGCATGCTGTGGTTGTGATTTTTTTTTTAAAAGAAGATGCTGAAAAATTTCTGATTCTGAGCAATTTAATTAGAATGATTTGCCAAACACAACTTTGCTCAGAATATAAAACCGTGTTTATAGAGAAGAAAAAAGTCTTGAATGGAGGATTGAAAGGACTGAATAATCCCACACAGTTTTCCTTGTTTCAGGAAATGTCTTGATATTAGTTTAGTTTCTTTACACGAGACAAAACAATCAGATTTGGATTCAAGATCAAGAAAATTACACTTTAAATTTCTCAAAACAACACGATCTGTATTGGAAGCAGGTGAAATAATCTCCCTCCGTCTGAAGATAGGACTGAGTAACTGACTCATGACTGAGTGGAGATGTTTTGCAGTACTTTCCAGCCCACTAGCATTTCAAGACTTCATGTTCCTGCTGAGGTATGTAAAGGTCATACATTACTTAATGGGCCTCTACAGTGAGTCGTGAGGCATTGAGCAAAGAAAGCAGAATAAGGAGTAAAGACAACAATACTGGAGTCGTGCGAGGAGACCAGGGGAAGCAGGAATGTACACAGGCGTTATGATAGGCAGAACCTACTGTACACTTACTGTAAACTATCATGGCTGCATAGTTAATCGAATTTGTAAATCATGATTTTGGCTGTCACAATTAAATAAACATGATCAGCTGAAATACTGACATTTAAAATGCGTGCTCCACTGCATTATTAAATCAAGCTTTTCATAAACTAACAGGCAGCCACCACTTTGAGGGGAGCTATCCGCTATATGTGCACCCTGCAGCAGCCTGTGAAAAACTTCCCTGAATACGTTGACTGTAGATGGGCAAAAAGAAAATGCGTAATCATCAACAGGGGACTCTATTTATCAATCTTTAACTTATTTATTTATTGATGGGGTTTTTTTAACTTGTAACTCTGTGGTTTGAATGTTGTGCTGTTTGTAACTAAGCTGCCGTGACATTTTTTAATTTCCTGTAAAGGATTATTAGAGTTCTTTCTATCTATCTATCTATCTATCTATCTATCTATCTATCTATCTATCTAAAATCATCCTTCCATCAACAGTCATCATTTGCAGTTTGGAAATATTTTGGATTTAGGAGAGAACAAACACATGCAAAGAGTGCATGAAGTGCCCAGCTGCTCAGTGGTTAGAGCAGACGTCCCATGTACAAAGGCACTGTCCTTGCTGCAGTGGCTGTGGGTTTGATTCCAGCCTGCGGCCCTTTACTGCATGTCATCTCCTCTCTCCCTCTTTCACACTGACATCTATCCTGTCTAATAAAGCTGAAGGCCAAAAAAATAATCTTAAGGAACAAGACTTGTGTCTGCACCACAAAGCAACACAACTAACTTTTTAAACCGCCTGAAAAATCAGCAGAATGAATGCATGAAGGACAAGAAGAATCACGACGCTAACACCTCATTGAAGCCCCAACCTTGTCCAGCTTTGGCTCAGACATCTACAATAGTGCTCCTGTACAATGCGTCACCGTACCTTGACTGGCGGAGACATATCCATAAGAGACGGACTGAATTCAGGTGAAGAAGGACCTTATTATAAACCTTTGTTGATGCAGTAAATTAGCAGGAAGGTAACACAAGGTAAAAGTTAAAGAAGTGCTCTGTTGATTTGATTCTGGGTAAAAAGTTGTGGCATGATTTTATTTACAGTTTGCTTCTAGAGGATGGATTGTTAATAAGGACCAGTCTTATTTTGATGCAAAGATTTGTACATTAGCAGGAATCAAGTGAAAACAACGTGTTGCTATTTCAAATGTTAAAGTGCAATAAAAACTATATTGTCCTTAAAAACGATGAATAACTGATAAATAATCGTGATCTCAATATCCATCAAAATGATCGTGTTTTTCTTCTCTATGCTGTAAGAGTAACTCTGAGTCTGGAAGCTACATTCCCTGTTTTTGGCTGGCCATGTGGGAAGTTACAAAGCTACTAGTCTAGCATTGTGGATGAACTGTCTGTTATATTTGGTGTTCAAATAGAATTGGACCCTATGTGCCTCCTACTTGGACTCCCGGATGGTCATATTACAAATATCAAACACAAAAGACTTTTCAATCTTTTGACTTTTGCTGCCAGGAAAAATATGTTGCTCTTCTGGACCAAGTACGCTGCTCCAACAAAAAAGTCGTGGCACAATCTTATAATAGTGTATTCCCAATGAATATATCTCTTGTATGCTGCAATCTTCAGTAGAGGTTTTTCATAAAGTTTCGGACCCTTACTTAAAGTACATTGGACCTATACTGTCATCTCCCATATTAAAGGGGTGTCCTAAATCGGTTTAGCCAGTCTCTCTACATTTCCTGTAAATTAGTCCTCTTGTAACCTTATTATTTGTCTACACAGCCTATTTGTTAGTCTGTTTGTTTGGTTGTTGCTGCCTTTATATGGTTGTAGGAGGCGATAAAGGCTGGGGATGGATGTAATGCCCACTTGTTTTGAAATTATTGTTTTGTTTTGTTTTTTTCTATTATTTTCTAATTTTCAACTACTCCTACTCACCATGTGATGTCTGAGCTGTTCTGTCCTGTGTTTTATGTTAAAAATGATTATCTTCTTGGCCGTAATTGTGCAGCCCTATATGCTATGATGTTACATATGCACATAATGCACAAAACAGGTTATATTATTGGGTAGAATAACCAAATGTTAGTTTTATAGTCCATAAAAATGTGCTGAGTTGACAGAACAGAGTCAAATGTTTGTATTGGAGATAAAATAACTATTTCAGTCATAATAATTTACACGTCAGCCAGCTGCTTCTCTAAAAGTTTACAAAAGAGTCTTGTCCTTTCACCACCTCCCTCAGCTTTTTGTCTTTCTGCCTGTGTTCCCCTCTTTTTATACATCCAACAATAAACTTAATTTATAAAGTTACATTAACCTTAGCTAACCAGTCAACTGTTGGCCCATTAAAATGTTTCAGCGATGAGGAGTGCTGAGATACCTAATGTAATGCGGTGAAGTCATTAATTAGCAGCATAAGCACTGAAAACTTCCCTGAATCTCATTAAAGTCTTAATTATTTGCAAGAGTTCAAGGGTAACTGTTACAGCACAATGACCACAAATAAAATACTAGTGCTGCTGCCATGTTGTGTCCTCTATGCTAATTACCTTTCTAATGAGAGTCAATTAAGAATAAAATGTCCATACAGTGAAACCTTAATCTCAGGCAACATGCAAACCGAGCCTAACTGCTCACTACATCATCTTCATAATAAAAATAGAGTAACTTATACTGAGATCATTCACGCACAAAGATAATAAAGAAAATACAGTTGCAGTTGGAGAAGTGTCACTAAAGACGACGATATCCTCATCTGACCTGTTGTGAGACTTCATCTCTCAATAACAGCTCTAAGAATAATTCCATAATTACTTCTTTATACAGTCCAGAAGGGCACTTCAGCTAAAGAGGATGTAGGGGCATCTGCTCGAGACAGAATATACACTACACAGTACTCTGAAGGTCCCTCATATGAGGCATGAAGTGCAGCATAATGTAGAGACATAAAGTGGAGAGACTAAAGCAACAAACGCTCGTTCTGAGCCTCGCAGATCCTCTGACACTGCAGAAATAATTGGCACATTGTGAAGGGCAGATATTTATGCCAGTTTAGCGGCAGACTGTCAGAGATGGATGGTGCTCTGCCTGCTGGTGACAGACTCTGTTAAAGAGATCTCAGAGTAGTGACTGCTCAGGTTTTTCCCAAACAACGAAGCGCTTGGGTGAATTTGAGAGAAAAACAATTCACTTTAGTGCTGCGCCTGTGAGGAGAAGGTTCTGACCTTCAAGCTCCTCTGAGGTGAATGCATCTTAAAAAAAAAAAAAAAAGATCATCCATGCCTCGCTCATCAAATCATGTTTTTCAGTTCATCTCCTGCTTAATACCTTATTCAGCCCTCTGACAAGTGGCTTAGTTAGTTATTCAGCTTTGTCTCTTATTCGAGTGTCAAAATGAGAAGCCTGAGGCAGGTCAGGAACACAATGGCTTCGCAGAATGAGATCATTACTTTGCACAAAGTCCGAATTCTAAAACATTTCCAAGTATAATTGCAATGTGTCATTTGAATCTATGTCTGTTTCAGATCAATGGCGTTACATCAAGAGTAGTGTGGCACCACAACATGCCCACCAGCATCTTAACGTCTGTGGGATCAGAGCGTGAAACTCTCGGTTGAAAAAGTCCTTGATTCTGCTACTTAAAGGCAAACGCCACCCGTTTGAAGACAATTAAGGTCAGTACTTGTGAGCAATGAATACTTATTGCAAAAGCTGGAAAGCCAGAGAGACAAACACTTGAAAATATATGGGGACAAAATTATAAATATGTTAAAAACTGTCTGACAGATGGAAGTAGTTCAAAGCTTGTTCTGGAGGTTATAAGGACATCTGTTAGATGGGTCTTTTCAGATGATGATTACACAGCAGTAGTTTATACTGCCCGTGATCCGGGCTGCAAGTCAGTGTTTAGGTGTTATATTAAAGAGGGATGATTTGGGGAGTTATATTTAATCTTGTGTATTATGTACAGACATAATTAATTTTAGATTTATGTTTGGGTTTGGCAGTTTGTCGCCTCTCCCTGAAAGCAGGATGTCAAACCACATGTTGATCTACAGACGGATAATAACTGGACCAATGACTTTGGAGCCGCTCTGGCCAGAACATGACGCCATATGGAGCTAATCTGGATTCACACTTGACGTGCACTCCATCCTGGAGGTTTGAATGAGGACTCTGATATGACTGTGATTTATGTGACATAAGTAGGGTACACAGATGTTCTCAAAACATGATTCTTTGATTACAATTTCGCAGTCCTGATTGGCCAAACGCTTGCACTTAAATAAGGGAGAGATGGCACTTCATTGCATGTAAACACTGTGACTGTGTTTACATGCACAAAATATGGTTTTTTGCCCTTATTTAAAAAAAAGACACTTCATACTTGAAACATGCCCTAACATGGTGTTGATCACATCAAATATGGAAAAGTGGAACAGCTGTCACTTGTGCCAGGATTTTTTCAAAGTTTTCCACCAGTGGAGGACTTGGTTGACCGTGCAATCACAGACTCCTTTTCAGCCCTCTAATGATTTGAGTTGAAGGTGTGAGAAAGAATAGTATCAGTAACATTGTTAACACTGTGCTACATTACAGAGAAATACAAAACCGTACTAATGAACCTTCATTAATATAGGCCTATATTTTATCTACAAGTGCACGTCACACACTGAGCGAGCCGCCTGTTAATGACACTGTGGGCTAATGGGCATGTAGCTACTTCCATGTTTCAGATGATACAGGGCTTGACGCTAACTTTTTTCCCAAGGAGCACATGTGCTCCTAAGTTGAAAAAGTAAGGAGCGCACAAAGAACTTTAGTGGCACAATGTACATTTATCAAATAATGTGTTTTCCATAATAAACGTGATGCAAATAGACATTTACAAGCAAAATTATTTAATGAATTTGTATACAAAATGTACAGAAAGGTAAAATCATCAAGTTTTGAAAAAGTATTGCAATTTAATTTTGTCTTTAATGTTATTATCTTATATATATTATCTTTGCAATATGATTATCTTATATAATGTTATTACTATCTTAAAACGTTCTCCAGGTCCTCTGAAACTCTGCAGGACTTATTTCCACCCTGCCCAGCAGCGGTACTGTGGCAAATGGTCCCTAACTGCGGGGAGAACGGAGCAGGCTTCCCCGGAGGTCCGCCGCTTAACCCGGTCCGTCTCCTCCACCACACTTTGACTTATTTCCACCCTGCCAACAGTGGGACTTATATTTATTGTGCCGACAGTGGCTTGGAAAACCACCCATAACCGTGTCACACAGGGAAGAGGGAAGGCGGCTGGAGTTCCTCCAACATTTGGTTAGATTATCATATTTTTTAACTGACAAAAATATAGGCTGCTTCTGTTGATTTTTTTATGCGCACGTGTCCCTAAATATTTTTTACAGTTCACACACACCTATTTTTAGTCACAAATGCGAGTGAAACGCTTGCACTGTCGAGCGCTGTGATACGTCATGTTTGTAGTCGACCAATGAAGATGAGTTTACATATCACCTTGGGTTCGTCCTTCACCTTCTCAAAATGATCCCACACTTTGGATTTCCTGCCCGACATGTTATTAACTAGCCTGTGGAATAACCGCAGGTACCAGCCCTGGAAATTAGAGGCTGTACACATACCACATCTTTAATTGCCTGGAAAACATGAGGTCGAGCACTGGGCGCTATTCTTGTCCCTTTTTTGTGCCAGCTTTCAAGAGTGTGCTAATGTTTCTGGCTCTGATAGTGAATATCAATACTAATTGACCAGTTTATTCTAATGTGATTTCGGATGCGTTGGCTACATTTGGCATCTGCTTGCCCGATAATTGTAAGACACCACTTCCAAGAGGGTAGGCAGGAAACTGACCAACTGGTGACGGAAATGGCAAAATAGACTTCATAGCTCTCGGTGTAAAGTTCCAAACTCAAGAGGAGAATATACGTGGGAGCTAACGTAAAGATTTTCTGATGCTGTGTGATGAAATGTGGTTACTGGAAAACCTGAATGTTGATCCAGACAGTGCCTGTAGAAAACAGGCGGACATTAATCAATGGGTGACCTGGATATCATTCTGTTTTTAAGTTCAGTCTCGCTCGACAAAGAACTACAAACATAAAAAGAAATATTCCTTTGGTATCCCATTAGGGGATAAAAAATGAAATTCTTTGCTATCTAACAAATATTTGAAATGGTTTTTTTTTGTTTTGTTTTGTTTTTCTACCTCTTTAATATTCTTTTTTGTAGTTATGAGCTTTAACATGTCTGCTTTTCTTTTTATCTGGTTCAATTATTCGTGATGGTGGGACTTGTGTTAGTTCCATATGTTATTCTGTTTGTTATGTTGGTAAAAGACTTTAAAAGAAAAATGTTTTTGTGTGGGTAGCTGACATATTCGAGTCTAAACTATTTTAAACGTGTGAATAATCACTTTTTAATGTATTGTAATGGATTATATTAGCATTAATTTTTGGAATAATTTATTTTATCAAACATGTTTGAATGTGTGAAAAGAACTACTAACTACATTGTGAGTGGGGAAATATGCAGAAATAATTTGTGAGTGTGATTCACAGAATATCTGAAGCAGTGCCACCACTGAGTGTGTGAGCACGAAGCAGAAGGGTGTGTGTGTACTGCAGATGGGGACTGTGCTGTTTAAGTAACACATCCTACAACTTCAGCTAAATGATCCGCCCTGAATACTCACTGTAAGATCATCTGTTTTCTATTAAAAATATATTTGTAATGGCAGCTATTTGTTAAACATATTAATATCGACTACTAGGAAAAATCACAAAGGTAAAAAGAGCATCAGAGTTCAAAGACACTTGTTGTGCCTGAGTTACACTGAACATCACAGTACAAAGTTTGAGCAGCTCAGACTCTCCTCATTGCTCCGTTCTGGCCTTAAACTCTGAAGTATTGACGGCAGCTGGCAGCTTTCCTAGAAAATATCACCCAGCCGCCCCCTTATTGGAGAGCCCAATAAAAATATCTGTCCATCTCCAGTGGCTAATCAAATGCCAGGATAATGCAAACGACAAGAAAGGGTCAAAAATCAAACTCGCAGCCTTCTCACAGATTTAATAAGTTTTATGTTTGTTTGTTTCACCTTCTTATATGAGAGGCTGGACAGCAATAAACAAGGCTGCACTCACATAATAAAATAAAAATAAATAATAATGAATGTACAGCTATTTCACACAATCAATGACATTTCTGAGCATCTTATGTGTCCATATATGTATAGTCTTATTTTTAGTTTTGTTTCATATATTTTTATGCCTTTTTAAAGGCCTTTCCGAGTATATATATATATTTTTTTTTACATTTGAAGCTTCTCTTGAGGTTTTTGGGTGAAGCTTCAAATTGACATCTTTCTATGACATCATCACCTTGAAAATACGAGTAATGTAATTTGTCTGATTGAAAGAGTTAGTGTTTTTTTTTTCTTCTATAATTCAGCTCCTCTTCTGTGGAACCATCTTCCTGTTACAGTCTGGGAAGCAGACACCGTCTCCACATTAAAGAGCAGACTTAAGACTTTTCTTTGTGATAAAGCTTATAGTAGGGGCTGGCTCAGGCTGATCTTGAACCAGTCCCTAGTTGGGCTGATATAGGTCGAGCCCCTTCTCTCCTTCTCAATCCACTTCAATTCAGTAGGTGTTATTGGCATGGCATTTCTTATGTGTTGCCTGTTGTGTATAAATTTTAAAGGAGAAAAAAACATATTAAGTGAAGGAGTAAATTTCAAGGCAGAGTGTGATCTATGAGGAGATGAACTATATGTTGTTGTGTTGGTTGACTCTTAGGCTGTGACATGCACCAACATATTTTGCTGCATCTATGCCGCTGACGCCATTTTCTCCAAGCAGATGTTGCATTTTAGTCTGGCCGGAGAGTGAATCAAAATCTTGGAGTTTACATTTAATATTGCTGTGTTTCCACCTGTCTCTGTGGGCAGAGCTGACACAGCCTGTCTTCTCTGAGCAGCCAGGTCTAGAGAACACAGGCTGTGATCACTGAGTCTGTACATAGTTAGTGTTGTTTTCAGTTTCTGGTCACAGTGGACAGATTGTTTGCCATCATGTACTGTCTGTTCAAGGCCAAATAGCATTGAAGTTTGTTTTGTTTTTTGTGGTAGATGTCCAATAGTTGATGTAGTTTTCTTTTTCTTCAGTGATAATTTGGTTGCGCTCCACTGTCTCGCAGGTTCCCTCAAATTACAGCTATTATTATTATTATTATTATTATATTATCATTATTAAAATTAAGGTTATTGGAGCTCTTGTCAGAACTGTCTACCCTGCATCTCTCTCTGTCTCTCTTTATGTATCATTTCGCCATATGAATGACTGTACAGTTATTATGTTGATCTGTTCTGTACAACATCTATTGCACGTCTGTCCGTCCTGTAAGAGGGATCTCTCCTCAGTTGCTCTTCCTGAGGTTTCTTTCTACTATTTATTTCCCCGTTAAAGAGTTTTTTTTTTGGGGGGGGGGGGGGGGTTTCTTATCCGCTGTGAGGGTGCAAAGGACAGAGGAATGTCATATGCTGTAAAGCCCTCTGAGGCAAATTGTGATTTGTGATATTGGGCTTTATAAATAAAACTGAACTGAAAATTGAATTGAATTAATCAAATCCACTTTCTTTAATGAGTAAAAGTAATATGGTGCTGCTACATTGCTGCTAGACCACTCGTTAACATAGGTGAGGGACAGCAAGCAGTTTTGACCTCAGTGAAGGGTTTGTTTGTGAAAGGCTTAACACCAACATTGATGGATTGAAGCAGAATATGTCATTACACAAAAACATGTTGTGATTCTTGGAAATATCTGGATCATACGAGACGGAAACAATCTTATGCAGCCACCACTGAAATCTAATTTTGCAAATAATATAATACTAATAATACGATTGTAGCCTAATCTTTATCTGCAACTGTGCAGACAAACCAAGTCTAAACAGAACGTACAGACATGCAAGCATTTGAATTTTGATTTAGAATTTGAATGTCAACATTACGAATGAAGATTTGAAGCCTTGAATTACTTGGTGCAGGCCTATTCTTCTTGTTTATGCTTTATGAAGAGCACTCTGAATGCCTTTGTGTATGAAATGTGCTGTATGAATAAACGCACTTGGCCTTTAGACTCTGAATGGACACAGATTATTAAATAGTTATTTACAGTTGACTTTCTTTGTCACCCCTCTCTCTGCTTCCTCACTCACAAACAATCAGTTGTTAGCTGTAAAGTACTTTGTGATGAACTCCTGTTGAAAGCACTTTAGAAATAAATTTGACTTTACTTGACCTTTTGTGACGTTTAAACTAATTACACTTGTGACGCTGAACAATCCGACAGCCCTCTTTCTGTCTCTCTTATCCAAGACCTCTTGTGAGTTTCATGAGAAGACGGAGTTGGTGGAGTGGTGTGAAAACATGATACTAAATACTGGTTTTGATTGTACTGACCTATCAGGTTCTGGCTGAAGGACGTATCGAGTTCACTCTTTGTTATGTGCTTGACATAATTACAAGTGGGAGGCAGAGTGAAACTTCTTGCAAATAATTCTGACATAACATAATAACATGTATAAAACCTGTTACAGAGATGATTAGTTATTTTAGATTCAGTGCCCAATTAGCAACATTTTTCTGCTCGAAAAGAGGTCTGACAATCACTTTTATAATGTGTGAGATTTCAAAACAACATGAGACAACAGACTTCCAAAGAGACAACATCACCTGTGACCAAAACTGCACATGCATCAGTTCAAAAACAACAAAATTAGTTTATATGTAACAGGAAACAGTGGGAAGATACTGCATGCTGCACAAAGACAAACTGCAGTGGCAGTACTCAACAGAGATTTGTTGGGTTAATAAGGTATAAAGCGGGTTAAAATAAACTCCGTAATCAGCCGTGTATGAGCCATCTTAGTGGTGATCTCTTCAATGGTCACGGTTTTCATGAGCTATTTATGGTACAGTAAGCAATTCTCAAAGTCCAGCACTCTGGATTTCACTTGTTTGCATTTCTGTTTCACTCATCTTAAAGAGAAACTTTTCCCTTTGTCATGCTTTTGTGTCTAAGTGAACATCGGAGGCAACAATTTTTAAAAATTGGTCCAGTATTGAGCGAGAGTGCTGCAGCTGCAAAAAAGGCTGCGATGTAATCCTTTGGGGAATGTTCACACTGTCACTTCACACCCACTGAAAGAGCTTGTTTTGCCACCAACAGGCTCAGATTGTTGTTATAAGTGTCTGACAACATTATGGACAGGACCCTACAGAGAAATAAAAGGTTTTTCTTTACCTTTCTCTTCATCCGGTCTGTCTGTTGTTTTCCTGCAACAACTCAACTCTTGCGAAACTACGAGACTTCTCCTTAAGTGAGACTTGGTTAGACACAATAACAAACAGACCAGCTCAAGCAAAAGGTAAAGAAAGACACAAGGTCATGGGAAAATAGGGTCCAAGTTGAAAAATACAAAAGTTTCCCTTCAAAGAAATGTGCACAGAGTATGTTATACCCTTCTCACTGCCAACAAATCCCATTAAAATGCATAAAACAACGCTGAACTGATCTGACTACCAAGTGCTGTCAGTGTATCTACAGCCTGATGTAGTCTAGTCATGTATAAACTTTATTTGAACAGGTGGTCCGGCTGAGATCTCTTTTTCAAGAAAGATCAGAGATCAAGAAACATTCAAATTCTGACAACCAGTTATTTTGAGTCAATGCCCTATGCAGAAAATCTGCAGCTGAAAATAATCCACAACAAATAAGAACCAAATTTAGGTGTGAAAGCACTTTGAGATGGATAAGCCCATTGCAAAAACAATCGATTTATCAAGAAAGTAATCAGTGGAATAATCGCTAATTTGATAAAACAAAAACAAACAAAAAAACAAAAAAACCTTAACTGCTGCCCAAGTTGGTTTTATTCTTTTTATGTTTTTTTTGTTTTTTTTAATTTGGTGTTTTTGGACCAGATTCACTTTTTAATAGTTCTGAGAAAGCCCCATTTAATTGCGTCTGAACCGTAAGAACTTGGAATGATCATAGTTCTCAGAATGCTGTGTTGAGTGACTTTTTAAGCTCCATATCAAGAAAACATATTCTCCTAGCATAAGAGGAGCCCTAAGTGGCGTAAGTGTATATTGGCTGAACACAAAAACCAATGCAGCACCAGCAACCACCATTTTTAAAAACCCGTTAGCCGCGTAAACAACAGACAACACAAAACTCAAACAACAGCTTGTAATGTAAATGGGAAGAAGACACGAATGAATGGACCGACTGCGAAGTCCAGGCTTTACTGAGCATATACGTGTCAGGGGAAATACAACAGGATTTTGACTTGTCAAAGCGAACTAAACTAGACCTAAACCGGTTTACGTCACTTCGACGTTCTTTGGCGAATGCAAAGAGAAAAACATCCCCTGAAGGTCTGTAATTCTCGGGGGAGCTCCCCAGACCTGTTTTGTCACCAAGAGAATAACACCAGCCTATCCTAAGAGAGATTTTTAGGACATAGTGACAATATTTTGAAATAACAAGTTAAAGGTATTATCATGATGATACAAGCAAAACAAATTTGAACACTACAAAAAGGAAATTTCCAGACTCCCTTCTGTGCTAGATGACCTGTCAGGTGTACACCTGAGAGCAGAGGTGAAAGTTTCCGAGGTTTCAGAGGTTGAAGGCTGCGGGCGTTATGAGCTGACACCTCACATTAGCCTCCGGCTCCCACAGACAGCCAGCGCAGGGAACACAGATAGTCAGCTTCCATTTGCTCACTTAACTACTATCTGAATAAAGGTGGCATTCTCACAGGGAAGCTGCAGTGGGTCAAGTATGCAGTCAGTCAGATATTCATGCCTGACTACGTCACTGTAGTAATATCGGTGTTTTTCTCTCTACCTTTAGTAATGTAGTGCAGACACGTCTGTCTGTCTGCTGACATCCCTTTGAACTCCTGTCCTGTGGGGTTGCTCACACCAAAAGGGTCTGCAATATCCATCTCCCAGCACCATTTTGGCCTGCGGTAGAGCTTCAAAAGCTTCAAAGCACACGAGTGACTTCCGACCTCGCCAAGCATGATCCTCTGATGCGTGACAGACTGGGTGGAGGAAGTGTCGTACCGTGGGGACGACATCTGAGCGCGTTGGGTGTTGTAGAGGTGTGGGACAGTGTGTGCGTGATGTGTGTGACTCGACTGCAAAGCCGCTAAGCGCGCTGTTCTCGAACCCTAATTACCCACAGGAAAAACAACACACTAACAACTGGTCATGAACCCCAAAGACAGATTCTGACATTTCAGAGAAGGTCAAAGTTAATTACCGTGTGACACCGTATTCATGTGGCGGGTACAAGAGGAGATTGTTTGTGTCGGAAAATGCTTCCAAATTTAAATAAGAAGGTTACTTGTGTCACAACCCTACTGTTACACAGTTTCATATTGACAGTGCCAAATACCACCTTAATCAATTGATATGCGTGCCAAACATCACTGATGTGGAGGATGACAGAGAGGAAACTGTGGAGGAGGTGTTAAACAATTAGCTGATTAATCAACTGACTGAAGAGTAAATGGGTACAATTTTGATAATGAATGAACGTTTGTAACTTATTAAGCCAAAATGCCAAACATTTACTGGTTTCATCTGATCACAGATGAGGAGGATATGCTCGTTTTCTCTGATTTATGTAATTTTGAATCCAGGGTTCCCACACATTTTTACCGATTCATTTTCAAAACCTTCCCATAACTTTTTACTTCATTTCCATGACTTAATTTCAGTAGTTTAAAAAAGGTAGGCTCATATAGCCGTACAGCCACTTATTATGAAACTTCCCAGGCAGAGACGCAAACTGCTAGCACGCAAACTTTACTCACTCGTTAGATGTTTCCACTGTCAACAAGCTGCATTTGCCGATAGATGAGATCAGGAAATACAGGTACTTCAGAAAACATCAAGGCCACGCCCCTTTTTGGGGATAGAAAACTGTAGATCTTATAGATAGATGCAGTTTGACATGTTTTTGAATTCTAATTTTGACACATCTGTGTGCATGTAATTCTTGTAAACATAGACTTGTTTTTTAAGACACGTCTAATAATTGCACAGTGAGCTTGCCCAAACTTGAGCATGCGTAATACCCTAATAAATCAAGGTTGATTGCCATCATGTCCCTTTAGTCTTCCCTGCCAAGTGGATCAATGACCCAACACAGTGGCCAGATATTATGTATTCTGACATCTATACCTCTCTGGATCACGATAGTGTATCGCTGGTCTAAGTAATGTCTGTAAATGACCAACCTGTTTAATCACCGACTGTTTGATTCAGGCTGTGATTCAGTTGGAGGTGACAGTCTGATGCTGCTGTACTGTATGACTACATTACAGCAGCTACCACTCAAGCTAACAGCTTGACTATCACTAGAATCTTTTAGCCATTCATCACACTGACAGTAAATATTCATGCATCTTATGTGCTTCAAATCTCAGTGTGAAAGCCTCTGTTTATCCGCTATGCAACAGTTATCTGCATTTACTTGTTTCTCCTCTGATGTGACAGCGTGTCGGCGTGACTTTGGTGATGACACATTGCCGGTCTGGTGTTGGTATATTATATGATACTAGTGACATTTCAGCCGTCGTGCAGTGCCGTGCTAGATTTGAAATTAGTAATACTAGGAACATATTTTGTGAAACGTTAGATATGTTTTAGGTATTTCAGGTATTTCTTGAATATATTTTAAACAATAGCCAAAACAATGTCTACATTTCCAGGACCTTCAGAGCTGTGGGAACCCTGACTACCTTTGGGTTTTCAGCCCAGTTCAGACCAAAGATTCACGAAGAGACGAGTTGAAACATTCAACTACTTCCAATGCACCATTCTGCAACATTCTAAAAACCTGCTGGTTCACACCAATGCAACTAGATGAGACTGTGTATCATCTGTATGCAACAACTCTCTGTACTTCTGTTCTGACTGGCAGCTTTTCAGGCTTATTTTGTGGCTGAATATATTTTGTAGCTTCTTAAAATATGAATGAGGATAGTGATAGTGAGATACTGGCTACAATTGCATTTGTGGTGATGAAACAGCAAAAAACAGAAACAAAAACAACATCAGATGGACTGTATTCATGATTAATATGCCATAATGAGCTATTAATTGTTTATGGAATAAGTTGTGGAAAATGTCCATCACAATATTTCAAAGCTCAAAGTAACGTCTTCACATGTCCGACAAACAAAGCCAAAAACAAAAATAGTATCCCCTTTACAAGAACATAAACCAGAGAGGGGCAGGAAGTCTTCATATTTGCAAGGCCAGAGACAGTGATTGTTTGGCATTTTTGAGATTCAATTTATTTTCTGTTGACCGACGTTTCATCACTTCAGCACTAATAAAAATCCCAGCATGGAGGAGATAAAATATGAGAGACAAAAATGTCTTCCTGAGTGGATGTAGGGGGTGCATGAACAATTGTTCCTGCCTCCGAACCAGGAGATGAAGAGAGTATAGATAGTATCACCATTACTTCCCTTGCAGAGGCTCTATCGTTGCATCACAGGATATAAACTATTAAGAACTGACAGGATAAATTATTAAGAGCTCCATTTGCATGACTCCATTATCCCCTGGATAAAAACAGACGAACATCATGACTTATACATACAAGTTTTGCGCGCTGAGTCCTCCACAAATAGCGAAGAGATGTCCTCGTCTACGCCAGCATCATTTTTGGCAATGCAGGTATAGGCGCCGGTGTCCTCAAAGTGCACATTGCTGATGTGCACCTCGCTCCCATTAGCTTTGAGGAACAACACAGAGAGAACAGACAAAAAAAAAAGACAGTTTGCCTTCCAGAAAGAGATAAAAGGAGACTTCCATGTTACCATCCTCTGCTACCATTACCCTGTTACATAACCGTTCTCTAATATGTTGGGAAGGAAGGTGAGAGGTTTGTTTCAGGGAGAATTCAGTAAGGTGGGAGTTCAAAGTAAAAATGTGGCGCACATGCTGTGTTTCTGTGAGCACTGGGAAAGGTTTCTGGTTTAATGTTTCTGTGTACAAGCTCAAAGGAAAAGCATCTGGCTTTGCTGGTAATTGACAGAAATACAAGAAACTTTGCCTCAGATTATTTCATACTTTCACCAATTTATCAAGATACCAATATTATGAATCTCTTAATGACCGAAGTTGAATTATTTTGCAGTTTCAAGCCAACATTTTTAAACTAAATTATCCAATGCCATCTAACCACAAGTTCAACCGACCAATCAGCTGACAGGCCAGCATCTTTCACTGCTGAAGACGTTAACTCAGCAGGACAAATGTATCATAAATACTTTTATTGTTACTGAAATATATGTGATCAAACAATTATGGACACAAGATAATCGAGATAAAACCATTACTGAGCCGCATTCTGTTTCCCAATAATGCTCTGATTTTGTCTTGTGTTATAAAGACAAGAAAGTGTGTTGGTGTAAAGTGTGTTGGAGAGGAAGCTTGATGGACAAAAACACCAAGCGTTTGGACAAGCTGGTTAAAAAAGCTGGCTCAGTGCTCGGCAGGAGACTGGACCCACTAAGAGCTGTGGTGGAGAGAGGCACATTGAACAAACTGAAAGCTATAATGGACAATAGCAGACATCCTCTCCACAGCCTCCTGGAGCAACAGAGGAGCAGCTGCACCTCCTGAATCCAGTCACACACATCGCATTAGCCACAAGTGGACTTGACTATGGACTGGGCAATTTTATTTTAATTTAATTTCTATCTATGCACTTATTTTAACTTCGTTTATTTCATGTCTATTCTAATACCACTGTATTGTTGTTGATGATGGGAAGTGTGGATGTTGTTTTTGTCTTTTATGAGCTGCTGGACAGTTGAATTTTCCTTCAGGGTTGAATAAAGTTCTTTCTATTCTGTTCTTTTCTAAATCCAGCACACCTCTTTCCTTTACAGTGGTGCGCTTAGTGATGCCAACTTGATCACTTCTTTGTGACTATTTCAAAAAGTAACCCGATGCCATCAAGACCACTGCAGGTACAGCCTATTGTGCTCTCATTGTGTTACAAGGCGGAGCTCTCAGGATGGCTGCTAACAATCCTTTTACGTCAGCTTCATCAAAATGTGTCAATTAGCAGGAGGAGACCAAAAAAGACTGAAAGGTGAGTCATCTCTCCCCACAGCGTTCAGGCAGCCTCACAGTGCAGATTCAGACTGTGCTTAATAATAACTAATGCTTATAGAGTATTAATTATATATATGCATATATACTGCACGTTGTAGAGAATAACAAATTAAAGCGTACAGTCCGAGGGCTTCAGCCCAGCTACAGTGTGCATTCATGTGTCTTATCAGTCTGTTGTGGCTGCCCTGTAAAAAGGAGCGCAAGCTGCAGTTCAGAAATTATCAACAGGTCGGTCTTATGATGAAGCATTACATTACAATACTGACATCTGTGTTATCTATTTTCAGTTAATGACAATATGCCAGTATTTGAGTGGCTCAACTGCTACATTAAGACTTTTGGCCAATGAGCCACCTACAGTTTAGTTATATTTAAAGTAAAAAAAAACAACCTCACAGTTAAAAACACACAAAGTTCAATAAAAGCATATCTTTCCAAAGTCAATAAGTAATCATGTTATATAATCCTGTTGACCAGAATAATTGTGAATGTGATTTCTGCCATAATCGAGCAGCCCCACTATCTACACTACTACTATCACTACTATCACACTGTGGGATAGTCAGGGTCATAAAATGTCTATAATAGTGACATTTATTTTAGTGGCAGGAGCATCAATTGTCAGAGCAACTGTAGCAGTAAAAGTGTTGGTAACAGCAGTAGTAAAATAATAATAGCTGTAACCGTAGTGGGAATAAAAATATATAAGTGTAAAGGCAGAGAGCAGTAAACTCTTGACTTCTGTGTACCTTGCAGGGTGAGTTGTTTGGACAGCTTGGTTGTGATGTCCATGCCGTTCTTCAGCCAGGCCAGCTGGGGGCTGGGGATGCCCTCGGCGTGGCAGCGCAGGCTGGCAGTGACGCCTGGCTCCCTGGCTTGGCTCTCTGGGTACACTCGAATGACGGGAGGAACTGGAATATGGTGAACAAGAAGAGAGAGAGACACAAGATGAATAAATGCAATGCATCCCACAACATTGTTTACATCGGTACCACTTGAGGAGTGAGGCAGCCTTATTGAATGAGAAGTTTTAGAGAAGATGCCAAGTGCTGAACTTATGGTTTGGCATTAGCATACACTATCAATAGGATTGAGTGTATTTTCAGCATTGCTGGATGCCTTTAGATAAGGTTAACGTGCTCTGTGAAGCCAAACAAATAAGATAGATAAATAAGGGAGAGAACCTCTGTTCGGACGTTATTGATTTTGCTTGGTAGCAATTGATTTTATGTAACCTTTTGTCAGGGAAGGGAATGGGGGGATAGATGCGAAGAAAACAAAATGTGTGAAGAAAGAAAAGGCACACACTAAACGTCCCTCTCTTCTGCAAACTGTTCCAAGAGCTGACTTCACACATTTCTGCACATTGTGCCACTGTCACGCTGGAGTTTCACTTCTTTACCCTACCCTGGAGCGAAAACAAACAAAAAAACTCCCCTACTGTACTTCCAAGAACCATAAATCAACATAAATCAATAAAACACACAAATACATTAATAATATGCATTTATGCAGTGGCTGAGAATGGGCCACAAGTTTTGCTCTACACCCTGTGGCTAAATTGTTCGAGTCTTGCTCCACAAAACATGGAAAATATCAAAAGAATGAATTTGAATAATCCTTTAAAGGAAGAAGCCTCCTCTGAGTAGCATAACAATGATAACGCCTTTCAAAAAGGATAGTAGTATCTCTGGAGGAGACTCTCCCACAGAAATGGTGACTGAAACTTGGACAGTGACAATGAACTGTTTACAGAGCGACCATAAAAAAGCAGCATGAGTTATTCCACAACAGCCTGTCACATATAAGACGACAACCTGGCAGTGGTTTAAGTAGGGACATCAAATTTTTTTCTATCTTGCCATCTTGTTTTGAGCAATCCCTCACAGCCTCTGTGGCCCAAATCAGTGTCCTCTTTTTTTTTTTTTTCCTCCTTTCTGAAACAGACTTCAGAGACATGAGCGGAGGATGGGAGCGAGAGTCTTGGCAGAAGCAGAGAAGGCAGACGTGCTGTAGAGACCATTTCCTGTGGGCACTGGGTTAGAGGAAGTCTTTACTCAGCCAGGTGAGTGAAATGACTGAAGATTGTTGCCACGGCCATCTGGTAACCACGGCACTCCCGGGCTCTGGAGCTCAACCTGACTGCCAACATGCCAGCCAGAGTGGGCCACCGAGAGCTCCTGTGACACCCAGGTTACTTTACCAATCACAGTCACAGAGCTACTTTTACACCGATGGCCCTCAACAGTAACAAGGTTGACTGAGTAATGCCCACGGAGACAATTATTTTGTACAATCTTTTGAGTGACGATTATTACTCACACTTAATATCCTAACACACGCCAATACAAGCACACAAAGGCTTTCTTAGTGTGTTTGTACAGCTCATGTTCTTTCTCTGGTTTTATTATCCCTCTTTTAATCAGTCTGTGTGTGTTGACTGTAAATCACTTTGTGAAAGGCCTGTTAGTTGAAATTGCTCGGTGAATTAAGGTTGTTTGAATCTATAGCTGCATCTGTGCATTAGTCTCCCTGAATGCACACACGCCTCATTCACTAATACGTCTGTGGAAATGTTCTTACTCTGCGCATAAAACAACTGCACACACAAAATTACTCTCAGATTCATGACACGTGCACACAAGACAATTTTGCTCTTACCACCATGCATATGTTAGTGAATCAGAGTCGTTCTAAACTGACAGACGCGTGCCTGCTATTTGCAATCAGCACACTGCCACGCCCCCATTTCTCTATAAACAGAAAATACGTTTGCCCAGAGGTGTGTCATGGAAAAAGTGGTGAAGTTGTTCCTATGAACAGATTAAGGTCCTGACACACCACTGTTGACCGTCAATGAGCGTCTGTGAATGTCTCAGCAGTCGGAAAAAGCTGATAAGTATTCTTCCCTCTCTTCAAAGATGTTATGTCGGTCTCTGAAGATGATCTCCTACAGGCATGGGCTGCAATATCTTCCAGCCATGTTAGATATGCCATCTTAACACTTGCCTCAAGGTAAATCAGAATCTTGAGTGTCTGTTAATGACAATAATAATAATTTCAAGGCACTAAAAAATGCTGGAAATAACTGATCATTACAGGAAGATTCAATAAAAACTAAAACTGTTATAGTATAGATATACAAACTCTACTGTCAGCAAACACTCAATTATTATAGTCAAATATTTTAATAATAACTATAACTGATGAGAATGAAAGGATATCAAATAAGTGCACGCATTAATAAATAGCTGTGTTGATTAGTTGGCCCCTAGGAAATTAACTGGCAACTGTTTTAATAATTGATTAATCACTTGAGTGACTTTTCAAGTAAAAATGCAAAACATTTGATGGTTCAAGCTTCTTAAATGTGAGAATTGGCTGATCTCCTCTGTCTTAAATGACAGTTGAGTTTATACCTTTGGGTTTTGGACTGTTGGTGAGACGAGGACTCTGGGGAACTGTGACATTTTCATGATTTTCTGACAATTTACAGGCAAAAAATGAATTTTCTGACAATTTACAGGCAAAAAATGAATCCAAAAAAATAATCTGCATATTAATAGATAATGAAAATAATCATTAGTTTATGCCTTACAGAAGAGAACTTTAACTGACCCTCTTTTCATCCATTACTGATGATGGGGGATAAATCCAGCTGAGTCCATGCAGCCAGAACCAGAACTGAGTTTGTCCTTGACTGCTAAGGAAACTCAATCAGTGCAGAAATGACAGATTTGCTGGATGTGGAGGAGTTAAAGACTAAAGCTGGGCTCAGACAACAAGAGTTTTGAAATCCTAACTGATTTTGAAATCGGATTGCATCAGGCACATGAGGACATGATGTTCATCCCTCTAATCTCAAACATGCACACACTACGAGCCTTGAACACAATGGAGCATCACACACTACAGGACATTATTAATATTACTGTGTCAAAGGCAGCATGAATGCACCACCTCACGTGAGACAACTTGCTGTAATGTTAACAATATTGTGTTGTAAGAAAAAACAAAAGCAGAAGCCAAAATGAGTCTGGATGAGAAAATGTTTGGAACAGGTTCTCGATTCTTCCGTGAGAGCTGGAAGTGAGATTTTAACTGTCAGTTTTCGTATCTGTCAACAGTAGTATGCTAGCTTAAGTTCGCCTCAAGGGCTAGAAAAGTTTACCAACACTGGCAGCTGGTTCACACTGACTGTAACTATTCAGATTTTAACTCTTTAGTACCTGCCATGTTTGGAATTATCAGGGCGGCCCAATGAGCCTGTGAGGAGTTTGGGAGGTTTAAAACCTGATCTGCAAACCCCTCACATGAAGGGCTTTTTTACATTTAGTCCTTTTTAAACAAGCCAAGCTCAGTTCTCTTGAAGTGGACCAAAAAGTGGACCAACAGAAAAGACACTCAGTTCTTTTTGTGTTCACATAATCAGTTAATTTGACTCAGGACTCAGTTCTCTTTCTGGTCAACTTCAGCTCTGATGGAGCCTGAGTCCTCTTTTTGTTCACACTATAGCCTATATATAATATATACTGACATAGCTTTGTCTTTACTTTGACGTGGCACTGCAGTGCAGTTATGAAGCCCCTCGCTTTCAGATTAACTTAAAATTGGAGGAAAATCTCAGCGTTTCTGCGTGCTGTAGACTGTTGCTGTTTGATGTATTCTACATTCCACATCTGGAGACATGCAGTATCTTCTGTGGACCAAACTACTCCTTGCCCTGCGTCCTTGCAAGCGCTACAGGCCAACATGGTTTCGTCTGTTTTTTTCAAGCGTCCCAGTGCAACAGCATGTGATCTAGAGGGCTAAGTACAATGGCAAAGAGCAAATCAAACCTGGAGTGCATAGTGTTCACAAGGCACAGCTTAGGTGAACCACACAGTGGACTTTATGTGAACCGAACTCAGACCATCTCCCGAGGTGGTCTGAGTTCTCTTGGAGTGTTCACACACGCACAAAAAATGCCAAGTCACCGCTCTGAGTCCGTTTAGAGGGCTGAAAAGGACCAAGTGTGAAAACACCCTAACAGACAATCTGGGCTGAACCCTGTTACCGATCAAGGTCCCAGACCGGATTTCTCTTCCGACTGTTAAGAAGGATGAATCAGGAATAAATCGGCCCAAAATTTTTGTAGTCTGAACCTGACTTAACCTTAACTAACACAGACTATCAGAAATCTGGATTCTTAGACTCACGTATAAAGAGAGACAAATAACCAGATTCCTCTGTGCTACACATAATACCCAAACATCAATACCGTCTCTAGACTGCATGTAAATGTACTCATTATAAAGGCAAGGTTAGGCAAATATGCTCCACTCTGAATAAACTTATTTAATCCCACTATTGCAAATTTATTGCAATTCATGAGTGGTATTTCAGTTTAAGTTTTATGATCAGATGAGACTTCCTTCTGTACAAGGAGAGCAAGGGTTTACATTTGTTTGTTTGTGTGGCAGTGGTTGAGGGTCGATTTTGGGGTCATGGCACACATGGCATGTACCTATGTTCCTGGCCCATAACCACAACAACCAATTAATCAACAGCCGTATAGCACAAGCCTAGATCGACCAGATTCCCCTGAGCACGTCATTAATAAAACCTCTCAGGCAACCTCACAGAGTTGCGTTAATTAGTGTGTTGAAACAAAAGTAAAACAGATCAAGACTTTTGATTCATGAAAAAAACGTATTACTGCCACAGCCGCCAGTAATTGGTAAGTTTTTCAGCGACAGACACTTCACTCCAACAAGCTCACACACAGCACAGTGTATGTAAAAGTGATACAGAAGAAATACATTCTTTCTGCTGTATGCTTGGTGATACAAGCTCTATTGACCTGTCTCTAACACAGTGTTTTCCCCGGAAACTGCATTTAAAAAAAGAAGAAAGTAGGTTCATCTTCCATTCAAGGACTAGACGTGAATGTCATTACTCATTCAACAGTTTTTCTCTGCAGAAGAGGATGAATAGTGTGAAGGAAAACATTAAAATGATCTGGATGTAACTCAACCAGCTGCTTCCCAGCGGGTTCCGATACACTAATCCACCAGTTAATACTCATTCGCTTTGAGATGGTAAAATGGAATTAGAAATACCTTTAGGCTACAGTTTGTCATGTTTAATAGCTCCATTTAAAAATATTATAGCTCATTTCTGTATTTATATACTGTGTGATTTAAAGGATGCCGAATATAGTATCTCTTTCCAACATTCATCTTTGTTTCACCTTTAAAATCTATCTGGGAACAGGAGTTAAGAAAGGGGAGACAGGACAGTGATCCTGTGATGGTGATGGTCTTTTGTTCGGGCCAATACAGTGTATAGAAATAACTTCTGATGCTATAGAGACTGATAGAAAATGGATCAAGCTTACATCTCATCTCCTACACCCTTTTTGGGTAAATTGCTTGTGAGATGTGAGATGATGGAACTGGTTGGTACTTTGTGCTGAAGATCCGCAATCAGAGCTGAAAACACCACTACAGAAGTCAGACAGGTTACAGTAAAAGAGTAGGTGCAGTGTGTGTAGAGGTGTAATTACGGAGTAGCTAAGTGCAGGTGTAATCAGTGCTGTGAATGGGTGTATGGAGGTTGGCTGAGGCAGAGTTCAGTCCTCTGTAGGTTTCATGGACCTAATTCAACCAAACATCTGCGCTGGGAGGGACACGCCGCCTGCCAAAACTTCAATAACCCAGCCTAGTTTCCTCAAACATCCAAGTGAGGTTTCTACGAGTTCAGCACGGCATAATTACTCACACACAACTGTGTTGGTAAGCACAGAAACATTGTTAAAATATTATTTATAAAACCTGAGCATATCGGGTAAATCAAGGTAATTCTGTGTTATTAAAAAAGTCATAAGAATATGGAATACATTAATGTTAGATGTGTAAACAGAATGATACACGTATGCTGTAGTCAACCTGGTTCCAGACCATTTTTACAGTTTTGCAGAGATTCAAATAGTCGCTGTGTCTAATAGTGGTTGTTTCCTACGGTTAGAGGAACACTTGTTGTCTGGGAACCAGACAAATCTGTGAGCTCATGTTTTATTTGCTCTGGCAGATGCGTCTGATCCCCCACCCGTTCAAACAGATTTCCAGCCGACCAGGCCCACTTCGGGCCAATCACAACAGTTTATCTAACAAGGGGGATTTTTAATAACATGACTGACAACTTGTCTTAGCGCTTAATGCAAAATATGTGATGATGTCATTTTTGGCTCACGCAAGGGACTCTAAGGTGAGCATAAACCTATCTTTGTGAAGAGGAGCACCATTGAGGCATTATTGAAAACAATAAGATGGCTGCAACATTTCTGTTCAAGTACTTTTGTCAAACTCTGATGGAAAAAACGTTCATCCAGCTGTATTGATGCTACACCATCACAGCTCATTTCTGTACGCTGTATTCCATTTACATTTGTTCATCGCTCAGACCCGATGTCACACATTCTGTTGCTCTCACTGGTCGAAGGTAAATGGACCTGCACTTATATAGCGCCTCTCTAGTCTTCTGACCACTCAAAGGGCTCTACAATGCATGTCACATTCATCCACACGCATTCATACACTGGTGGTCGAGGCTACCATGCAAAGTGCTACCTGCTACCCAGCTTAAACATTCAAACACATTCACACCAATGGCAAGGTAATCTGGGGTTCAATATCTTGCCCAGTATCTTGTTCATACTTCAGCATGCAAAGACATGCTGTCCCTACTTCAACCTCTGCCAGGTTGTCCTCTTATAGGTGACAGGCTGTTGTGGAGTGATCAAACCACAAATCTTCAGCTTAGAGAACGACCTGCTCTACCTCCGGAGCCACAGACGCCTAAGTGACTCAGATCCATGCCAGAGAAATGCAGAATTATTACAGTATCTAATCCTAAACCCTACCACTCTTCACCCTGGCTGATATTACAATTGTGCCTGGGGGCATTTTGGTCCACAGTCGTTAATAACTCCTTTTGGAAACTGAAAATGAACGTAGAGGTTCTAGACTGGTCTGCAGTGCCAGGTTAGAACACTTGACAAACCACAGGCAGACCACTAACCACTGAGGATTAGACTGACACAGTTGTAAAGGCTGTTATGAGTTGACTTACAAAGACAACTCCTACATCAGCATATTTTTTGGTTGTTGTGGAAACTGACCGTTTTCAGACCAACATTAAATGACTTCTCATCCAGGTTGGTTGTACAGTATGTTCAGTCTTGACCTTGTGGTGGTTGTTGTAGATGTATCCTGTAAATGGTGTGGTGCTTAATTGATAAAGAAAAGATTGTGCTGTGAGGTGTTGCATTGTCTCAACAGTGTAAGAACACTAAAACTATTCTTTTTGGTGAATTTAATAAATGTTATGGTCACACTGAGTGCTGTATCTCTACCTCTCATAACTACTGTTTAAGAATGGAGCTCGTCACTTCTCATTTCAATCTCAAGCCTGAGAAGAGATTCTGAAAAAGCTGTGACACTACCATTTGCATTGTATTAGCTCTTATGGATTTTTCTGTCAGGTATCCACTCTGAATATCTGGCTTACCCATCTCTACTGGAAAGATGTGACTGCTGTCCGTTTGTTACTCAGGGGGATGGAGGTGGGGGACGGGGGCCTGAGTAGGAGACTTGTGTAGGAGGAGCCGAGTTCTATCAATGTGCAAAATTCCCACCGGCGGCCCATAGAGCTCAATAAAGGTCATTCCTTAGTTAAAGGCCCATTATTTGAGAAAAAGCTCATGTCAGTGAATTCCCTCTGTGACTGTGAGCGTGGGGGAGAAAGTACATCCTGCGCTGCTGTAGACCTCCATTAATGATATTGCACTTCCAAGTGGTCACTGATAGAGGTCAATAAAGTGTTGTAAATTATTAAATTCCCCCCAAAGGTAGAATGAAAGAATGAAAATATGGTGAGCAAAGAGTAAAGAAGTATTTAATTAGAGGATTGTTTGAAAAAAAGAGAACACTCAGAAGGTTTTGGATGCAAATTAAGATGTTGCATTAAAATGTATGAAAGTTATATTAAATGTATGTAATTAAATTCTAAACAATTGGGAATTGGGATAATTGTTGTTTTACGCTAAGCACAGTTTGCCACTGACGGTAATTAACTCACTACATAGCAAGGTTTTTAAAAAAAAAATTTTTTTTTGACGTGAGCTACATTTATGGATGAAAGTTAAATAAGAAATATAACACAGGAAGATAAAGTTACAGTGAAACTGAAGTCAGAGCGCGTATATCTTCAGTAATGAGGCAGAATCCTTCAGATCTGATGAATCAAAAGTGGCACGGTTTGACGAAATACCTTCCTTATTTTATGTTTGCTTTTGATTCTATGTTTCCTTGTTTGTTTACATGGCTTTTGTATTTGCTTGAAATGCTTACTGAGGTGACATTCCTTCGATAAGCCTCTAGGGTTTTATTAAATCTCACCTGCACAACTTGCTTCTTCTTTTGTTGTTGGATTTCTGCTGCTTTGTTTCATTGTGCAAAAACAATAAATCAAATCATATCAAACAGTTGTCTTCCACTGGCACCTCCCTAACCCACGTTGTTAGATCAGGAGGAAGATGGAGAAATTAATAAGTTAGACCTCAACCATTTTTCTCTTGGAAATGTTTTTGCCGACTGTAACCAGTACACGGTGCTGGTTCGAACCCAGGGTGGGGGAGCCCTCCTGTGTGGAGTTTACATGTTTTCCCCTTATCAAGTGTGGGTTTCCTCCAGGTACTCCGGCTTCCTCCCACAGTCCAAAGACATGCAGGTTAACTGGTGACTCTAAATTGCCTGTAGGTGTGAATGTGAGTGTGAATGGTTGTCTGTCTCTATGTGTCAGCCTTATGACAGTCTGGCGACCTGTCCAGGGTGTACCCCGCCTCTCGCCAATGTCAGCTGGAACAGGCTCCAGCACCCCCGTGACCCCCAACAGGATAAGCTGTCACGGAAAATAAATGAATGACACCAGTACAGCCTCTCTCTACTGTGATGTTGCTCTGCTAGCTACAACGACCAACACACCGATGTGTAGCTTTATATGTTAGCGCTTGATGCCCCAAATTATTTTTGATTTTATATAAATATGTTTGCCAAGAGAAATCTTAACAGGATTCATTCTGCAAAATGTCTCACTGTGCCTTTAAAAATGTTCAAAAGCTTTAAAAAAGCTGAGGTGCTTCACATGACATTGGGACCTTTAGGTGTTGATTGGTTTTGTGTCTTACAGTTCATGCCTGTGACATCATCAGACCTGCGGTAGCGAGCGGGTAATGAGCTGGCACACCTGATGTTCATTAGCTCTTCACCTCTACCTGCTGCTGCGGATGGTTTTACATTAAAAAGTACAAAGTACAAATATGCCTCTGACTTCAAGTGACTCCGCTCTTATACACTGATGTTCAATGAAATTAAAGGACAACATGAATTATTGATTCAAGTATTGAAGGCAATTTAAAACGCTGGTGGCATCCAGTTTTCTGCTTGAAGACATCAATAAACGTTCTTCCATCTCTCACAGTAAATCTGCATCTTTCACCAGGTCTCTAACAGCCTTATTAGCTACAGAGAGCCATGAAACTCTTCTTCCCCCTCTAAACAGGAAAAGGGTCTTCTCTGCCTTTTTGAAAATACCTCACTTACACACTCCACCAATGTGAATGTGTAAACTCAATTCCTGCGTGCAAATCAGCGTTTCCTTTGCCCGGACAGTCATGAAAATGAAAAGGAGCGAGCCGGTCGGTGGGATTTTTCCACTCAAAACTGGATTCAGACAAGATGTGAGAGAAGTCGCATTCTGATGTGTTTCTGAGAGTGTCAGGAGAGCCACTGCCAGGAGAATGCGACACAGCAGGGCTGACAGCTCCATCATAAAGCTCCCCAGCCAGTCGTCAATCACTCAGCAAGGCTCCCGTCGGCCATGGCGCTCTAGAAGATGAGCAGGCGTGCAAACACACACACACATATAACACATGAGAGCAAAGAACACACATACACCATGGCAGGAGACCACTTCACCATCACACAACTGGGAGATTTCCAGCTGAGGCTGGCAGACCTGTTACAGCTCTTCAATCAAATTCAACTTGGGGCTGTTGCTGAAAAACACGGCGGTCATAACCGCTGCACTGTGAGAACTGACCAGGTAACCATGAACAGCGCACACTCCAAACAACACACATGATGCTGTGCCCTCTCTATCACATATATACAAACACTCAGTCATACACCACCCTGACGTGCTGTACACACACACTGACGTTCACAGACACACACGCCATGACAAATATGCTCACACCGTGATGAAAGCCTCCTCTCTCAGTTGTGATTACTCTCTCACCTTCGCTTCATGCCGCCCAGGGACATGTGGGAGTAATCCAGCTCAGGCAACAGTTTTATCCGGAGCCTGAATCCAATGCATTACATGTACATCACATATCCAGTGAAGAAGTACTTTTCAAGGGTAAAACAAAAGTAAAAACTGCTGGAGCTGTTCTAAAAAAAATCTGGGACAGAAATTAAGAAGCATAATGGATCTCCAGGGAGTTTCACTGTACTGTGTTTGCATGCTCTGTCTTTTTTACCTCGAAGGAGGTGTCATCGTCTGTGTGCAACCACTACTTCCACCAAGGAGGGGATGTTTTGGTTTGGTTTGTTTGTCAGCAGGATTACGGAAAAACTACGACCCCAGTTTTCATGAGACTCAGTGGAAGAGGGTAACATGGGCCAAGGACAAACCCATTAAATTTTGAAGCGGTTTTGAATCACGGGGCAGATACACTAATTATTTTTCACTTTCATTAACACTGTGAGATAGACCATTTGGCCTTGGTGGAATTAATTTCATACATCTTAAATTCTAATAGACGATCCTTATGTTGTTCTACTTGCACTGGGAAGTCAGATATTCCAAGTTCCCGGACAGAAATTTCAACTTGAACGCCCCCTGAAGTTGGATTTCCGATTCAGAGAGTCAGACCAACCTCACCAACGCCAGCCTCATAGTTCAACATGGCTACTCCGCACATCAACACTAATCAAAGCTGCAGTAATGTATTGTTTTTTAGCACGTCTGTCTTATTTTTGTCTAATTGAAACAGTAGTACACACAGTAATATCCAACTTCTATCTGTGGACATGTTGCTGTGATGCACAAAATACGGCCTAATGTGTTGTTATTAACTGGAATTGTTAACAGTGGCTAACTTGCTTGAACTGGCCTTGCTAACAACCATCTTAGTTTTCCGACTTGTAGTACTCAAACATTCTCAACTCAGGTGTCACGTCATTCCCAGCTCCGACTTCCGAGGTAAATGTAATGCAGTATTTAATTTGCTTTTTTTGTCTGAGTCTTAAACCTTAACATATTGCATTAACTGTCACATAAAGCTAAAAGGGATTATTTTCTGTTGACTGACTAATCAATTAATAGACTAATTGATAAATAAACAAATTGTTGCAGTTCGAGTTCCTCTTAATCACTGCTCTACCTGTTTCTTAACTGTTATCCACACCCTGCTGACAAAAAGCTCATGTCCCCAGGTTGCACATACTCTCTAGAAATACAATCTGGCATTCAAAGTCAGTACACTGTCAACAGTCAGAGCCTTTCTCTCATGCAAAATGCAGTCACATATGGAAAACCCTGTCGCTGAGTATTTACAAAACAGTTCAGCAACTCTGGAAAAAGCAACAGTCCAGCCCTGACCAAAGGCTCTGGTTCCAGAGCTGCTGCTGCGTGTTGAGGTGACCTCAACCACTGTATATCTCCTTGCTGTGGCCTCACTCTAGCTACTGCTTCCCACTGGAGATATGACATCCCAGGTCCCAGCAGCCAGTTTTTGCAGTGAACCATCAGCACACAACATCCTTTACCTGCTACATACTGGTAACAAGGTAACAAGGCCCCATGGGTATAAACTGAATCACAATCTTTGTTTATAACTTCTGGGTAGAAAACCTGATCTTCACATACAAAAAATGAAACAGTGCTGAGCAAACGCTGCCTAAATTAGTCAGTTGTTAGCAACCTAGAAAAGGCGCCACCCAAATAAAGTCACTTTAAGTTTACATCATATTTAAAAGATTTTAACTGCTTTGCCTCGCCGTCAAGACAGCCCTCAGGCGGCTGTAGGAGACAGAGCAGATTGTCCACTTAGCGGTTCGATCCACGTCCCCTTCAGTCTGCATGTCAAAGTACCCTTAACAAGATACTTGAACAAGATACTGTGAGCGCGTGTGAATGTTTGTGAAGCCTTGAGTGCTCAGAGGACTAGAAAAGCGCTATACAAGACCAAGTCCCTTACCAACAGGAAAGGGAAACTTCGCAAAACACAGGAGTTGCTAATCTACCGCTGCCTCGATCAGTTAGTGTGTAAGGTTAAACAGTGAAAATATTTCAAATGTAGCATACACTTGAAACTGATAGCCTTTTTTAGGTGGCTAAAATATGAATTGCTGTGGTCCCCGTGCATAGCTGTATGTTGCTTTTCCTCTGTGCTGCTAAATTTGGTTTATTAAAGATGCTATCAAAGCAACACTACATAAAATTAGCAGAAACAACAGATAGGTCGGCACATCTCAGTTAACTTTGAATCTTTAAAAGTTACAGATACGGCTGAAAATGACAGCACAAATAAGCAAGTTTGCTGATTTCATTTATCTCTGCAACTCAATCAAGTGCCAGTTGTCTACCTGGAAGTGATTGTTAGTGTGAGTGTAATGTCACTGTGATCGGCTTGGCCACCAGGTGCGTCAGTTCTGAGTCCCTCCAGGAGTTGTTAACCCCAAAAACATGACTGCCAGGGTTGCAGGGGCACAAAACCCCCAGCAATATGAGGTGCTAATTCTCAGAGGGTATAACTAACTCATTCTCAAAAAACAAACAAACAAAAAACAGTGAGAGGGCAATAATGAATGACACTGATAAACAACTGGGTATGTACACTGCATCAGTATTGCATGTGTTATGTATCATTAATATCTGCAAACAGCGGGAGCCACCTTTTGAAAGATGATGCTGCCAGGCAGAAGTAAAACAACATTAGGACCCACATTGTTTCATTTTACCCATCAGAAATACTTAGATTTCAAATTATCTTTTTCAAAATGAATGCAGCTTCCCCGAGTGGAAAACTAAATTTATTTTTCCCACAGCAGAAGAGGTCGGCGTGTTTGACGATTCAAGCAAGACTTTCATTAATTTAGCCCAAACAACGATTTGTGTTCTGCTAAAGTGGCTGGGAGAGTGGACAAACTTTGCAGCCACAGTACAAATTAGATGCAACTTTATTGATCCCTGTGGGTAAAGCGGGGTCACTGCAACAAAGGGCTATAGATTAAAGAAAAAGGAGCCGACATAGCACACTGAAGATAACAAATAATCTCAACAAAATGAACATCTCGAAGATAATAGTGTACAACGAAGAAAGCACTACAGTGTGTTCATCAGCATAAGGCAGACAGCACAAACAAGCTGACTGTCAATAAAAGCACTCGGACAATGCACAGAGTGCAAGTGTAAAATCCACGGGGGACATTTTGATGAGTCAGTGCGTGTGTGTGTGTGTGTGTAAGTGGGGAAAGTAGGGATTAAAGCCCAAAACTGCTGAATGATCCTCTGCACAAGCTTACAGTAGAGACCTTTCTGCTTCACAGGGAAATCAAAAGTTTCTCTAAAAGTACCTCCAGTCTAAATTTCATCAGCTCCTCTGAATAAAACTTCAAATAGTATATATCTTGTCATTCTCATGTGGCCTCAGAGTGATGGACAGCACTCTGAATCCAGTTTCTCAGAATTACTCGTTTTGCAGTTTCTTAATTGAGTTTTAGAAATTTCATGACAGGGTGATAAGCTGCTCCTTGGAGACTTCACCCCGACTGTGAATGTGAAATTCATAGTCTGCAGTTAAAAAAAAAAGGTCATCTGAAAGTTTCAGTATCAATTACGACCAAAAGTCACGGGTCTCATGAGATTCGCTCTGTTTCCGTAAACACAATACTTGGTATAATAAGACCTGTAGATCATTGCAATTAACCTTGGAGTGATCTTTTAGAGGAATGATAATGAACTAACTGTCTGTCAAATGTAATAAAGACGTGGAGCTTTCTACTTAGCCACATTGTGGTTTATTCACATTCAACTCATTAGGACCAGAAAACAGGCTCATTTGCGCAAACTCAATCCAGCTACTACACCTTTGCCCTCTCTGTTCGCTCTGATTCAACATTCACATGGCAGGTTCACCACACTGAAGACTGGCCCAAACCAATTAGCAGGAAGTGGAATATAAAACTCTTCACAGACAATGGGTATCAAGGCTGACTTCAATTACACGCCTATAGGGATGCCACCAGAACCGATACATCAGCATCAAGTTGATGCCAAAATTCTGAAAATATAATGGTACTTGTTTTTCTCCCCTCCTGTAGGTACCAGGGATGCAATTACTCCGGACCTGAAAGTGTTACAGTCTATACATCCTTTTTAATGAAGAGTAAGTTGTGACCTATTTGTAGCTGGTACAGCCAAAAGGTCAGTGGTAATTTAATTCCCAAAAGCTAATGACAAACTATTTTAGCAGTACTACGTGTGCCAGGAGACTAGGCACAATGTGATTTTGCCAAGTAGGACATGCTCCTGGATCAACGTCCCACATTGCATTCCAGGACCAACATTGCAATCATCCTATTTGCTTCTTCAGAGCTAAGCTAGTTTTCTAAATTCACGTTAAAACAATTAAACACAGTGCACAGTAACCCTAAACAAAAACCTTACAAGCAACTGCAGGGTCAGCAAGTTAGCTTGCTAACTAGGCTTGTTAGAATATTAGCGAGTTAGCTTGCTGACTAACAAGTAACAAGTAAGCTTGCCAACAGACTAGGATATTAGCGAGTTAGCTTGCTGACTAGGCTCTCTATGCTAGCAAGTAAGCTTGCCAGTAGAATAAAATATTGTTCAGGGTAAGGGTAATGTCATTTTGCAGTTGCAAAGATCTGCTAAAGACACATTTCCCTCCTTTTTAATAGCCTATTCAAAACTATTTTTTTGCAAGACTGCAGTGCTCCTGTTGAATGTCGACCATCACTGCCATGCTGACCCTGGATAATTTGTTTGTTAATCAAGAACCATTGTTATCATCTCTACCTGCATAATAGTTTGGCAAGCTTACTTGTTAGCATAGCATACTATAAACTCGCTAATATTGAGGTCTATTGTCAAGTTAATTCATTAGCATAGCCAAAATAGTCTAAACCTGCAGTGGCTTACAAGTTTTTTATTCAGAATTACTGAGGGTTTTGTTAAATTGTATTAACTTCAACATTGGAAAATTAGCTTAGCTCTGAAGAAGCACAAAGAAGTTTTGACAGAAGCGCAGGAGCAGCACACTGATGATGTCAGAGGGCTGTGATTGGTTGATTGCAATGTTGGTCCTGGAACGCGATGGGATGTTGATCCAGGTGCATGTCCTACTGCCAGAGACTAGAGTGCTCATACACTCATTCACAATACTTCACTACCCCTTAACAGAAGTACAGTAAGCAGTAAGATGTCACACAAATGAGTTCTGTCAAGCTACCTGCCAAACATTTCTGTCCTGTTATAATGCATTTGATTTTAAAGCAGTAAAATTGTGTTGTGGATATTGTGTTTTTATAGGAAACATTAAAAAAATACCAGAACAGCACATGACAGCTTCATGAGAGCAGCATGGTGTCACTCAGTGTACCCATTTTTTTTTGTAGTGTCTCCATTAATAAGGAGAGCCATCCACAGCTATTCACAGAAACACTCTGTTTTGAAGTACTGCTGGGGAGGGACTCTTTTGGAAAGGACCTTTGTATCCCAGGAATAAATACTTAAAGCAATAACCCAATTTATTTTACTAAAAGTGGATTTCCACTCTTCTACTGACTCTAATTTGCCGTATTCATGTTTGTGAACATACAGTCAGGAGCTTTTTCTGTTAAAAAAAGGACTGGTGTACAGGTAGTACAAGACCAGAATCACCAACAACTAGCATAAATTAAAACAAACAGAAGCTGAAGCTGGTGCAGTGCTTGAGCCATTAGACAAAAAAGAGAGTGCTAAAACTCAAACTTCAAGAGAAAATCCAAAGAAAAAGATGTCACAGTGTACATCACTCTGTCTGACTTAAAGATTTGAAGATTTTGCTCACAGATAAAAGCTGTTGGAACAAATCCCTCTGACCAATGACAACAGACTATTATAATCGCTTTGCCAGCACAACACAAGTCAGTAAATCTGTACAATAAGAGCAAATCTATCTGTCTTTATGTTGAGCTGGAATCTAAATCTTCCATCTGACAGCCATATAGTGGCTGATAGACCCCAAAATACACCAACACTTACCTCAAGAAAGAAAAGAACAATGTAAACGTGTTTTTAAAGTATCGCTCACAGTGTTAATTATTAAAAGAAAGAAAAAAGGTCTTCAGGGAAATCAGAGATGTTCTTTCTCATCTTGGCTGGAGGAGCGTGTCGGTGTCTTGTCTGACTGATAGCAGCTAGTCTGGCAGTGTTACACCGTTGGGAACGAGAGACAAAGTAAACTAACCTGTCTACATGTCATGGGCAGACAGCGTGTTGTTAGTGATACTGAAGAATTAGGACCACAGCAGCATCTTACTGGGCTGAAGTGGCATTTGCAGGTATGTTTCTATTAATGTGCTGCAGCTGAGCAGCTCATTAGTTATCTATCCTGCAAACTGACATTAGCAGAACACTTTTTGTTCATTCAACAAGCTGACATGATGGACAACGCGTATGATCGTGTTTGTAAGTCAGATAAGAAAGTGACTTTAGCAGGAAAGCTAATGTGGTTTGTTGTTCAGAGTCTGTGGCTCATGTGTTGTGTAGCTACTTTCTAACTCAGTGTGAAAATGTGGTCTTCCTATTTGACAGTCTCTCCAGGATTTCGCTTGCTTTTTTGGGATTGTTGCTGCCTGAGATACCTGATTTCACGGCGGCCTTTCTACAAAACTGCAATGCACGTTGTGACATTTTTAGGCTTCTTTTGTCAATGAAAATGAGGGGGCAAGTGAAAACTGCATAAACAGTTGTGATGCTATCTCAGACTGGAGCCTATTATTATGAGCATTCAATGTCTCCCTCAGAATTAGAATTTAGCTGTTGAGCTAGCCCTCATTCAACCCAGTGCTGAAAGACCGTCTCCTTTAGCCACTTTCCTTCTGCTGTCTCTGCCTGGTTAGCACAAGCTAACACAGCAGCAACGGCTAACATCCCACATCAAGCTGTTAAACAGGCCAAACAAACTCCAACCATCACTGAAACTGCTCAACTTTCAAGCGCCAACATTTCTGCTTTCTGATTTGATTGGCTGTGTTGAAATAAGGTCTCCATCTACTTGGACAGATACCGAACAACGTTCTGTTGGATCGATGCAAAACTTGGGACCTCTATCATGAAACCAATAAATACAATATTATCATTTTTCTGTCTATTTTTTTTCTCAAAGGAGAACAGAGCACATACAGTATGTATGCTGTGGCATTAAAAAAAGTACTTGACTCCAGTTGTACTTGTGGGAGGAGACTTACGAGCTGATGTTTAGGCATCTACTACAGTAATCATAGGTGTAGATTTTTTGGGGGAAGCAGGGGAAATGTCCCCCTCAATATTCAAACATGCGAATTTGTCCCCCCCTCCACCCAAATAAAAGCATGGAACCAGCAGAGGACTTTTATTTTTAAGGAAAAAAAGACATTTCCACCATGAACTGATTAAGAAAAATTCACTAGAATACAAGAAATTAAGAGTCTGATGCTCAATCTTTCCTAGAGGGAGGACCGAGAACTGCAAACTCCCCTTTTCATTTGTCTCCCTCCTCCTTTTTGAAATGAAACCTACGCTCTTGTCAGTAATGACATAATTTGAATAAAAACATGTATCATGTCTTTGTGGCAGCCTCTTACCATTCACTTGAAGAGTGTGAATCTGAAAAAGTTTCTCGTAGCCATCAGCATGACAGGTGTAGTTGCCCATGTGGGTCGTGGTCACCTTGGTGATGTACAGTGAGCCATCATCCCCAAAGTCCTACCAGAGAGAAAAAGAGAGGAAAAAGTGTTAACGGCTGACAGAAAGTATCAGTGGTTTTGTTCCAACAGTGCAGCAGTGATGTTTGAAGGTGGAAGCTGGAAATGAACAGTTTCAATGTGAATGAAATGAGCCTGCAGCGTGCAGATGAGACGATAAACATGTTTCATAGCTAAGCAAATGAAAAATATCACAACTGTCCAAAAAGGCACACTGTAGAGCAATGTCCATCAATCTCAGTCAGAAGTTGAAGCCATTTGGTGCCACAGAAAACAAATGAGGAAAATAACTGTTAAAATTCACAGTTAAGAAAAATCGTTTTCTGGTTCGTGTCATTTTTCCAATCAGAGGAAAGTGATCTGATGGAAATGGTCTCAGGCTATAATTGATTAGCATAGAAATTACACAGTGTTAGCTGCTTTCAAAACAGAAACATGGAAATATAGTGCTGCAGACACACAGTCAATCAAAATAACTTCTGCTGCTCAGTTTAAACGTCACTGTCACTGAAAAGGCCAGAATGATGGTTGTTGCACGTCCACCAATATACAAAACATGTTGCACTTCAATGATGCTCTTCGATTCTCAGGTGGCCTCTTCAAAGCACAAAACATGTAATTAAACCAACACCTATCGATGAAGTGAACTTATGTAGGGCTAACTGAAACATGATTATTTCATGCTGTGTTGTGGTCGTTGAGTCCGTAAACACAAAGAAAATGGTGCTGAAAAGAGAGCAAACTGAAGAGTAAGTTTTTCAGCTGTGGCACAGAGAGAAGCCCCCAAAGCTAATGAGCCCACTGCCGGTGTGCCGGTGTGATGAATCCATCTGGCAAAGAGCGAATGTGTGCCACCTTAATAAGATCACGCTGCAGTAAAAAAGCCATCTTAGCAAGTCATTATTTTTTTTTGTATTATATGGAGTGTTATGGTGATATTATGTTCATACAAATATAATACCATGAATACACTGCATGAAGAGGCAGGGGGCTGATCGTTTCCAACAAGAAGTCAACATTCTCTGTTTTGGTTCAAAGTAAAAATGTTTTAAATTCTACTTCTTCTTGCAAAGTTAAGAATAAAACCTATTTGTCAAATCTCCTGTGAATCATAAATACTCAAGAGTAGTCTAAGCTGGTGAAGAGCAGCCTGTCGGGGTATTAAATAGCTGCAGTGCAGAGACAGAGGTGAGCATACGCCTTATGAGAAATGATTTTTTATGACAGTGGAATACAGTATTGGCCATAATGAATAATGTGCTATCTGAAGCTAAATGTAATTCAGATCCCATCTCTTCCCTGCTCAAGTAAGACTTTATTTTGTTTTCATTTTAGCCACATTTCTATACTTTTCTCCCTGTTTATAGCTTAGTACTTTAGATTGTCATGTGTTAGTTGCTCGTTTTTCACCAGAGGCCCCACGATACGATACGATACGATACGATACGATACGATACGATCCCAATACATAAGTCACGATCCAATATTACTGTGATTTGAAATGCGTTGCAACATGCTGATGTGATAAAATATACTGCAAGGTATTGTGATTTATTATCTTTTTTCGACTGTAAATTGTGTCCCCAAAGTAAAACTTTGTCAACATCAACTGTTTTTTTTAATACAGTAGTTAGTCTGTTCGTCTGACTTCAGTCATATCTTTTGCACCAAAATGTATCTAGTAAACTGAAAAAGCAACTAATTATATCATTCAAGAGGGTTACTAAGCGTTTAATTTGTATTTGTCATAATAACAATTTACATAATAAAAAAAAAATCAATACTTGGTATCTGTGTGACCATACGGTATTGCCATATTACGGTGATTAGCTGCGAACAAACCCATACAAATAGTAACCCCTGTTTTTTTTAAAAAAAAACCTGGGTACAAAAAACTGATTGATGTTATCGTCTGACTGGACAAGTTTCAATACTCACTGGTACCACTACCTGAGTTATGTCAGTTGATATCTAATCTCTCAAGACAGATTCTGCAATTTACATTGTAGAATCTGTCGGCAGCCCTGTGTGAAAGACGACTACAGAGGGGGGGAGGGCGGGGCTTTGAGTTTGAACGATGCTGCGCTTTAGCCAATCACAATGGAGGGAGCGTGGCCGAGAAGTGCAGGTGTCCCCAGGAAATATGTACCTACAGAAACAGCAAGCTCCGCGTCCATAGCGACCGCTCCACCCAAAACGCCGTCTCATCGTGAAAAAAAATATTTTTTCCAGCGGATGTCTGAGTTACAACATGATTGAGCTAACTGGAGTAGTTTCATGTCGTATCCGACAACGGGAGGCTTTTAACAGATGACGTCCTGATGTTAGCTTTGCTAACTGTCCCTGTCAGCTGCAGCCACTG